>NW_026943824.1:18596832-18917666 GCF_035594765.1 Anolis carolinensis | reverse complement strand
TTGACGTTATTTGTATTTTTTAATTAATTTTATTGTAAGTTATCTTTTTATGTATTATATTTTATTATTTTCTTGTATTATTTTAGTTATTTTCTGTTATTATAGTATTTTATTGTATTAATCTTTTAGTGTTTTTAATTATTTTTTAGTGTTTTTTATTATTTTTTATTGGGTTGGGTTGCTAGGAGACCAAGTTGGAGGAGCTTAGCCTTCTAACTGGCAGCAATTGGATAAAAGCAATTCTTCCTCTCCCTCTATTTAGGACTTTATTTTTCTTTTCTTTTTGTTGTATCAACCTAGAGCCGTGGATGATGGGTTGTGTTGTCAAATTTCGAGGTTGGGGGGGCCTGTAGTTTTGTTGTTTTGTGGGTCGCCGTGATGCCATCACTCTTTTATATATATAGATATATATCTACTAGTAAGAAGCCTGACAGTTGGGCCTTTCAGTTAGAGTTTCTGGGTGCTACAGTGTGGAAAAATTAAGCTTGAGAATCACTGTCAAGGATAAAACCTGGGCTTTCTGGCCATGTCCCAGAAGCATTCTCTCCTGACGTTTCACCCACATCTATGGCAGGCATCCTCAGAGGTTGTGAGTTCTGTTGGAAATTAGGCAGATGGGGTTTATATATCTTTGGAATGATGTCCAGGGTGGGAGAAAGAACTTTTTTGAGGCAAGTGTGAATGTTGCAATTGGTCAGCATTGAAAAGCCTTGCAGCTTCAAAGCCTGGCGGCTTCCTTCCTGGGGGAATCCTTTGTTAGGAGGTGTTACCCTGATTGTTTCCTGTCTGGAATTCCCCTGTTTTCTGAGTGTTGCTCTTTATTTACTTTCCTGAGTTTAGAGTACTATAGAGAGAGGTTTAGGAATAGTGCTGGTACTTGAGTTTTAAACTGTGCTGCAATTAGTCACCCTCTGCTTCAAATCTACAAAAAGGATACCCCTAAGAATAATTAATTTGAATGTTGTTCTTTATTATTATTTTTCAAGCGTGGGTCCACTTCACAGTGACCGGGAATACACGGTTAGTGCCCAGAAAGAAGGCTTTGTCTTGAGTGCTGTGGAAGGAACCGTTGGGGACTTCAAAGCTTTTGCTCTGGCCGGAATCTCCTTTGAGGTAATGCTCAAAGTAGACACAAGTCCATAATCTGATTATGTATTTTTATGAATGTTTTATATTGTAAAATCAAATGCCTGATGGGAGGTGTTGTTTATATCATGTTGTTTTTCATTTTTAAACAGATCAAATCTGAAGATGGCCACCCTCTTGCTGGGGTTCTCCTCTCACTGAGCGGAGGAGTCTTCCGCTCAAACCTTCTGACTCAAGAAAACGGCATGCTGACTTTTTCCAACCTGGTATGTGTAATTGTTGTTTTTTCAACCTTGTATGTATATGCAGCGTTTTAATTTTTGTATACTTTTTATCATGTTTTTATCATGTTTTAATTGTTTTGTTTTTATAGTATATTTGTTGCTGGCCCTCGTGGCAGAATGTAAGCCGCTCTGAGTCCCCTCGGGGAGAAGGGCGGGGTATAAATGCGTGTAATAAATAATAAAATAAATTTGCTGTTTCATAAGGAATGGTTTGGGACGGAGGCCACACAGAGTCAGATCTTGCAAACATTACTTTGTGGGAAGAAATAATCTGTCACAGAAAGTATCCCAGAAACTAACAACCAGTATGGCCAGTATCCCTTTTAGGCAAAGGGTCTGGGAGCTGTTACCTAAACATGTCACGTTTTCATTATGTTCTCTTGGGGGGAGCAAAAGTGAAATATACAGTATATACTCGAAGATAAGCCGAGTTTTTCAGCCCTTTTTATGAGCTGAAAAAGCCTCCCCGGCTTATAATTGGGTCAAGGCTGTTGCTTGCAATATGTGATCTATTTCGCTCTTACCCTCCCTTATCAGCGTGTTTTCTTTTCCAAAGCCTCCCTTGCTCTTAATCAAGGGAATGTTTTGAAAAGAGAAAGGCGCCCTTGCAAGTCAGGAAGAAGAAAAATATATACCATATATACTTGAGTATAAGCCGACCCGGATATAAGCCGAGGCCCTTATGTATCCTTTTAATAATAATAGAGTAAAATAATACATTTAATAATAATAATAATAATAAATACAGGAAAATAATACATGTAATAATAAAAATAATAAATGCAATAATAATAATAAGATCAGACTGAAATAATACATGCATTAATAATAATAATAAAAATAAAGTAAAATAAATGTAATAGTAGCAGCAATAATAGAGAAAAATAATAAATGTAATAATACCAATAATAATAATAATAGAGAAAAATAATAAATGTAGTAACAATAATAATAATATCAGAGGGCTGAAAAACTAGGCTTATACTCGAGTATATACAGTAATCTGTCACAGAAAGAATCCCAGAAACTAACAACCAGTATGGCCAGTATCCCTTTTAGGCAAAGGGTCTGGGAGCTGTTACCTAAACATGTCACATTTTCATTATGTGCTCTTGGGAGGAGCAAAAGTTAAATATACTAGATCTAAAGCAGAATTCTGGCCTTCTGCTGTAGATAAGCAAGAGTCTAATGATGACAACATGTAGGAGCAAATTTTAAAACAATGCATCCACTCTTTTGCAGAGCCCAGGACAGTACTACTTCAAGCCTATGATGAAAGAATTTCGATTTGAACCCTCATCTCAAATGATCGAAGTGCAAGAAGGACAGAACCTTAAAATCGACGTCACAGGATACAGGACAGCATATAGGTCAGTAACTGTGAAATGTTTACGCCATGAGCCACAAGCAATAATTACGAAATTATTTTTTATAATTTGTAATTTGTTTAGATATTAAATTATTACTGTTGTTAAATCTTGTTACAATACAAACCACCTTTCTTCACAAAGATGCAATAGATTGGGTTGCAAAATAACGGCTGATCCAGTGTAACCCAGTGAGCTCCATAATAATAATAAATAATAAAACTTTATTTATATACTGCCCTATATTTGTCAGAGTGTTTGCAGCGCAGCAGTAGTTGGATGGAAGCAGTGGAACGCAGAACAAAGAGACACTCAGACGTTAATAAAACTATTTACAAAGTTTTACTGTATGCAGCAATAATCAACACAAACAGACTTGCAGACGACAGACGAACACAGGACAAACATTAAAACATCGGGTGTCCCCTGGGCAACATCCTTGCAGACAGCCAATTCTCTCACTCCAGAAGCAACTCCGGTTGCTCCTGACACGGAAAAAAAAAAGTAGTAAAATTAGGTGCCTCGGCTTATATTCGGGTCGGCTTATACTCGAGTATATACGGTATATCCAACATCATCAAGCAGATAAAATGAACAAATTAAAACCACAAAATACAGAATACTACAATAAAACAGTGAGATACAAAATGATAAAAGCAAAAGCACCAATTAATGGCAAATACCCTGTTTCCCCGAAAATAAGACATCCCCAGAAAATAAGACCTAGGAGAAGTTTTGCTGAATTGCTAAATATAAGGCCTCCCCCGAAAGTAAGACCTAGCAAAGTTTTTGTTTGGAAGCATATGTACCATAGATTGTAGAACATGGAAATAATGGTAGTAATAAGACATTCTTGATAGGATTCACAGTTTGTCGGGTTATGCTGGTTTGAGATGACAACTATTGTACAGTATATTGTACAGTAGATAATAAATGTTCAATTTTTGTTCAACAATAAATGTAAATTCTTCTTCATGGAAAAATAAGACATCCCCTGAAAATAAGACCTAGCACAACTTGGGAGCAAAAATTAATATAAGACAGTGTCTCAGGCTGTGGCGCAGGCTGGAGAGCGAGCCAGCTGCAACCAGCTGCAATGAATCACTCTGACCAGGAGGTCATGAGTTCGAGGCCCGCTCAGAGCCTATGTTTGTCTTGTCTTTGTTCTATGTTAAAAGGCAATTAATGTTTGCCTATATGTGTAATGTGATCCGCCCTGAGTCCCCTTCGGGGTGAGAAAGAAGGGCGGGATATAAATGCTGTAAATAAATAAATAAATAAATTTATTTTTGGGGAAACAGGGTAGATAGATAAAGTGGCAGGGGGGTCTAGAACAAAGTGCAAAGATATGAATTGTAAACACTGTTTGATCGGGTAAATAAACAAGGAAGTGACACGAGAGTTGGAGTGGGATAGGAAGTCAAGTTATTTCTAGCAGGGGAGTGGAATAAAGTGCAAAATATAGCAATTTTCATTTAGATTTTCATGTCATGCGCTCTTGCCTGTGAGTTCATGGCTTATATTTCATTCCCGATCCCCAGCTGTTACGGAACGGTGTCTTCTTTGAACGGGGAACCTGAACAAGGGGTTTCTGTGGAAGCTGTTGGACAGGGACAGTGTAACATGTATGGAGAGGACACGATAACCGACGAAGAGGGCAAGTTCAGGCTGCGAGGTCTCCTGGTAAGAATCCCGTGCCTCTCTCCAAGCATCAACGTTGGTCATGAAATCGGAATTGCTTGATATTTGTCCATTGCTTTCTGTTTTCACAGCCTTCTTGTGTGTATTACATCCAACTGAAAGCAGAAGGCAACGATCATATCGAAAGAGCCCTTCCGCAGCACTCTGCAATTGAGGTATTTATTTTATTGACAATATTGACAATATTTATTTTATTGACAATATTGACAATATTTATTTTATTGACAATATTGACAATATTTATTTTATTGACAATATTGACAATATTTATTTTATTGACAATATTGACAATATTTATTTTATTTACAATATTTACAATATTTATTTTATTGACAATATTTACAATGTTTAGATCTCATAATTGCACATGTCTTTTTTCATTTGATGTGTTTTACATTGTTACTGTTTTTATCTGGGCCCGACCCATGTAAGCCGCCCTGAGTCCCTTCGGGGAGATGGAGGCAGGGTATAAAAATAACGTTGTTATTATATTATGACACAGCAAACAAGATAGATATGCTGGATTTCATATCACAAAATCACAAGTCTGACACTTCCCAAGTGTCTAGGACTGTGTGATGTATTTTCAGATGATGCGTGCAGATCCCAGTAGGGTGGCCTTTAGCAGTTGGCAGATCGTGCTTTTGTCAACTGCAAAAGGCCACCCTACTGGGTGGCCTTATTATTATTGACACAAAGACATAGTATGACAGCAAACAAGATAGCTATGCTGGATTTCATATCACAAAACCACAAGTCGAACACTTCCCAAGTGTCTAGGACTGTGACGTATTTTCGGATGATGCGCGCAGATCCCAGTAGGGTGGCCTTTTGCAGTTGGCAGATCGTAATTTTGTCAACTGCAAAAGGCCACCCTACTAGGTGGCCTTATTATTATTGACACAAAGTCATAGTATTGACCAAAAAGCGAATTGGAGCAAAATATTGAATCCAAAACCTTTTCCATCCGGCTATCATGAATAGACAGTGTGCTTTTTCCATCTTTTAGATTGGCAGCAACGACATAGAGAACGTGAATATTATTGCTTTTCGCCAAATCAACCAGTTTGATCTGAGCGGGAATGTGATCACGTCTTCTGAGCATCTCCCCACTTTATGGGTAAGAACATGTGCTTGCACGTCTCTGACGGCCTCTCGTCGTGTGACAGGCGGCTGTTTTGAGGTGATAAATATTGGTTCGGTGTCCACTTTCTGACTGGTTGCACTTTTGTGTTATTAATTTTCTGATATACCACAGGGTCTATCCCACGCCAAATCTCCCACGGCTTTGCAGCACTTTATCAACTACCTCATGTTTACAAAACTCACGTAGCGCCAGTTCATTTTTATGAATTGATTGCTGTATTTATTGTTGTATTTTAATTTATGCCGTTTACCAATGTTTTGCTATTTTTATGTTAATGTTGACTCACGCAGTTCTTGTTATTTGATGTTTTATGTTTCTTACTGTATTTGACTGGGCTCTTGCCCCATGTGAGCCGCCCCGAGTTCCTTCGGGGAGATGGAGGCGGAGTATAAGAATAAAGATTATTATTATTATTATTATTATTATTATTATTATTATTATTATTATTATTATTGACACAACGATGTTGTATGACACAGCAAACAAGATAGATATGCTGGATTTCATATCACAGAATCGACTTCTCCTTATCAGCTTTTCCTTCAATTTTGTCAAGGAACTTTCCATGCAATGTTTTGTTGTGCCAGCTGTCAGCTCTAGTTTGTAGTGCGGTTTTCTTGTATTGGTTTTTTTGTCTTCTGTGCTTTGAGGAGTTTCTGATTTTTGACTTCAATCAAAGCAGGTTCTTCACTTTGCTTTACATATTCATACATAATAATTATTATGCTTTACATAATAATAATAATTGTTACTGTTATTATTATCTCCTCTGTGTTTACAGGTGAAACTTTACAAAAGTGAAAACCTTGACAACCCAGTTCACACGGTCTCTTTAGGACAGTCCTTATTCTTCCATTTTCCACCGTTGCTCCGGGATGGAGAGGTAAGCTTTACTCTCTTTTGTGTTCAGCTGGATTCTTTTTTTCCCCACTGGACGCATAAAACACAGTATAAAAGTGACCAGTGGAAGCCCTTGGTGTTGGAGAGCTCAATGGGCACTCCTGTTTACTCTCTCCATTGGTGTGGAATTTGCATGACCCCGCCCACTGCCTCTCCCTTAACCCTTTCCTATTTTCTATGACACACAGCAAACAAAGGAATTGATTAGCAAGTGAACATACCGTGTTTCCCCGAAAATAAGACAGTGTTTTATATTATTTTTTGCTCCCAAACATGTGCTAGGTCTTATTTTCAGGGGATGTCTTATTTTTCCATAAAGAAGAATTCACATTTATTGTTGAACAAAAAAAAAAGAACATTATATACGGTACACTAATTGTCATCACAAACCAGCATAACCGGACAAACTGTAACTCCTCTCAAGAATTTCTTGTTACTACCATTATTTTCATGTACAACAATCTATGGTATGTACATTTACCAATCCTGCATGCTCCAGTGTTCTGTTTGGTGGGCATGCTTCCAAACAAAAACTTTGCTAGGTCTTACTTTCGGGGGAGGCCTTATATTTAGCAATCAGCAAAATCTCTACTAGGTCTTATTTTCAGGGGATGTCTTATTTTTGGGGAAACAGGGTACTAGAGAGGTTTATAGGAGTTCAGTTCAGTTCAGCAATTTATTACGGTCTATGACCAGAATATATGGAAATGGGCACAGGTGCCCGAAAAGGGAAATCACAGTTCCCATAAAAATCAGATAAAAGAACAAGTTAAAAGCATGCTATAATAAAAACAAATTAAAAGCAGAATATTAGCAGGGTCAGCTAATAGTAAATATCGGTCCACTAAGAGGCTCTGGAGGGGGATAGAGGGAGCATTTGCAGTATTTCATTTATAACAGATTGCTCTGGCTACAGGCCATGTGGGGTCAGTCATCGTCCGTCTGATGGAAATTGCTGCCGCACAGAACCTGGCAACACTATAGGTTATTGCAGAACAGGAGTCGGAGAGCAGCAGAGAGGTGTAGTATCTTTCAGTGCGGCCTGGATGTTTTAAAAGCCAAGGAGTGATGAAATTGATTCTAATACCTCTATAAAACATACACTGGAGGAGCATGTGCTCGATTGTTTCGATATGGCCAGACTCACAAGAGCATAGTCTCTCCAGAGCAGGGGTCTTCCGGTACCTCCCCTCCAGTACTGCTGATGGGAGGGCGTGGCATCTTGCAAGAGTGAAGGCTTAGGTTTATAGGAGTTGTACGGACTGGGATATATAGTTCACCAGCAATCTAAGAGCACTCTGAACTGCACCAAAAATGGATCTTGGCACACAGAACCCCCGCGACCAACAAAACATATCAGAGCTCTTTGGAGCTATTTATAGGAGTTGTAGGAGCCTCCGGTGGCGCAGTGTGTTAAAGTGCTGAGCTGCTGAACTTGCAGACCGAAAGGTCCCAGGTTCAAATCCGGGGAGCGGAGTGAGCATCCGCTGTTAGCTCCAGCTTCTGCCAACCTAGTAGTTCGAAAACATGCAAATGTGAGTAGATCAATAGATACTGCTCCGGCAGGAAGATAATGGCGCTCCATGCAGTCATGCCTATGGCCACATGACCTTGGAGGTGTCTACGGACAACGCCGGCTCTTCGGTTTAGAAATGGAGATGAGCACCAACACGCAGAGTCGGTCAAGACTGGACTTAACGTCAGGGGAAAACCTTTACCTTTTTATAGGAGTTGTAGTTCACCTACATCCAAAAAGCACTGGGAACCCAAACACCGATGACTCTCAGATTTTATTATATTTATGTTTGTAGCATTTTCTTTGACTTTGCCATTATGTTTTGTCTTCTCCTCCTGGTACTAGCAGCTTTTTCTCTCTTTTCTTTGGCAGAATTACGTGGTGCTTTTGGATTCAACCCTTTCGAAATCCCAGTACGACTACATCCTACCTCAGATTCCTTTTTCCACAGTTGGCTACCATAAACACATCACACTGGTTTTCAACCCAATGGTAAGTATCCCATGGTTAGCTTAGTACATGACAATCTGCCAAGAAATTTGGTTAATTTTTTTTGTTTCCAATTCCTTGCTCTTGACAGTCTGTGTTGAACACACAAAAGTTGGTTCCTGCCTCCTCCAAAGACCAAATGATATACCGTATATACTCGAGTATAAGCCGACCCGAATATAACCTGAGGCACGTAATTTTACCCCAAAAAACTGGGAAAGGTTATTGACTCGAGTATAAACCTAGGATGGGAAATGCGGCAGCTAATGGTAAATTTCAAAATAAAAATAGATACCAATAAATTGAGGCATTAGTAGGTTAAATGTTTTTCAATATTTACCATATTTCAAAGAAAAACAGTAAACTCGCTCTGAAAGTGGAAAAGTAGTGTCAACAAAAACAATATGGTATCAACAATAACTTTATAATAATAGTAATAATAAAACTTCATTTGTATCCCGCCCTATCTACCTCCCCATGGGGACTCAGGCCGGCTTCCAACATAACAAGCAAACATTCAATGCATATATAAACAATGCAGAGCTAGGTATAGATCTATAATTATATATACAAATTTCACATATGCATTTCCCTCTGAAACATTTGCAAATCCTCTCTTTCTATATATGCATTTCCCTCCTGCAATATTTGCAAGCCCTATATATCTATGCTTATATCTAGAGACATCTCTCTCTGTATATATATATATGTGTGTGTGTGTGTGTATGTGTGCATTTCCCCTGTGATATTTGTAAGCCTTATATATCCATGTTTATATCTATCTAGGCATCTCTCTCTGTATATATATGTATGTGTGTGCATTTTCCCTGCAGTATTTGCAAGCCTTATATATCTATATTCATATCCATCTAGACATGTCTGTATATATTTGTGCATTTCCATCTGCAATGTTTGCAAGCCCTGTATATCTATATTCATATATCTATCTATCTAGACATCTCTCTATATATAGATAATTATATAGGATTTGCAGAGCCTTGCAAACATGTGAGGGGTAAATTCATATATAAAAATAATGTATACATATAGATACAAATACACAGATACATGGAAGTCACTAGATATCTATCTATCTATCTATATAGGATTTTCAGAGACTTGCAGACATGTGAGGGGAAAATTCATATATAAAAATAATGTATACATATAGATACAAATACACATGGAAATCACTAGATATCTATCTATAGGATTTGCAAAGACCTGTAAAGATATGAGGGGAAAATTCATATATAAAATTCATATATAAAATTAATGTATATAGATAGATAGATATACAGGTACATGGAAATCTCTAGCTATCTATATGTATATAGGATTTGCAAAGACTTGGGGGAATTCATATAGAAAATTAATGTAGATAGATAGATACAAATATAAAGGTACATAGGGATTGCAAAGGCTTGCAGGGGGAAATGCCTAAATATTTGTAGGAGAGATTAACAAATATTTCAGGGGAAATACTTTTATAAGATCAATGGATTTTTTTCTTCTTCTTCCTGACTTGCAAGGGCTTCTCTCCCTCTCCTTTCCCTCTTGGTTAAGAGCGAAGGAGGCTTTGGAAAAGAAAACACACTGATAAGGGAGGGGAAGAGGAGAGGGGAATATATTGTATAGTGCAACCAAATGGCCCCTAGGCTCCGCTGCATGGCCTTGACCCCATTATAAACCAAGGGAGGCTTTTTCAGCTCAAAAAAAGTGCTGAAAAACTTGCTTATCTTTGTGTATATACAGTAAATTAAAAAAATGCTAAGCATTCTGTTGTCTGTTTTGCAGAGGAAACTGCCTGAACAGGACATTGCGCAGGGATCTTACATCGCCCTACCGCTGACGCTGCTGCTTCTTTTGGCTGGTTACAACCATGATAAGGTAACACATTTGAGGGAAGCGGGAGATTATTTTTTTGCTTCACCCAACCCATAACATGTTAGTATTCGTGCTGAGAGTACAAGCTGGATTTCGGATGCCCAAAGTGGTATGCGGAGGGAGACAAGTAAAGTAGTTCTGACCTTGTGGTTAATATCTTCTGTAAGAAAGTAATACTGCAAATATAAGTAAAACATTTGCAAATCCTCTCTTTCTATACATGTATTTCCCTCCTGCAATATTTGCAAGCCCTATATATCTATGTTTATATCTAGAGACATCTCTCTATCTGTATATATATATATATATATATATATATATATATATATATGTGTGTGTGTGTGTGTGTGTGTGTGTGTGTGTGTGTGTGCATTTCCCCTGCGATATTTGCAAGCCTTATATATCCATGTGTATATCTATCTATAGCTATAGTAGTTGCACAGGCCATCTCTTTGATTTGAAACACTGCACTTTATTCCTCTGCCCCAAAGCATCTTAGAATATAACATTGCATTTTAGTTCTAGTGGCCCCTCCAGGCCACCCTCTCCTCCATCCCAGTGGTCTTTTTTCTTTTCAGATTCATGTTATTTGAGTGATTATATTCCTTCTGTTTATGTGATTATTTTAGTCAATTGTTATTTTTTTGTTTTTGTTTTTAATTCTTATAGCGTTGTATAGTGTTTTCAGTGTTTTATTGTACAAAGTTTTATGCTGATTTTATATTGGAAACCGCCCTGAGTCCCTTTCGGGAGAGAGGGCGGTATACAAATAAACTTTTACTTACTTACTTTTCTATCTAGGCATCTCTCTCTGTATATATGTATATGTGTGTGTGTGTGTTTGTTTGTGTGTACATTTTCCCTGTAGTATTTGCAAGCCCTATATATCTATATTCATATCCATCTAGACATGTCTGTATATATTGCTTTTTTGACTTTGTGTTGTACTGTACATTATTATTTATTGTATTGTTTAATTGTATTGTGATATGTTGTTTTATATTTTGCTATACTGTATTGTCCTGGGCATGGCCCCATGTAAGCCGCCCCGAGTCCCCGTTGGGGAGATGGTGGCGGGGTATAAATAAAGTTTTATTATTATTATTAATATTATTATTATTATTATTATTATTATTATATTTGTTTGTGCATTTCCACCCATAGTATTTGCAAGCCCTGTATATCTATATTCATATATCTATCTAGACATCTCTATATAGATAATTATATTGGATTTGCAGAGACTTGCAAACATGTGAGGGGTAAATTCATATATATATCTCGAGTATGTATGGTATATCCAGAGCTACTGCTCCTGATGGCCAAAGGGCAGCTTCTCCTTGTTGGAGACCAAAAAAAGGATGCGGAGGGAGGCAAGTAAAGTAGTTCTGACCTTGTGGTTAATATCTTGTGTAAGAAAGTAATACTGCAAATATAAGTAAAACATTTGCAAATCCTCTCTTTCTATATATGCATTTCCCTCCTGCAATATTTGCAAGCCCTATATATCTATGTTTATATCTAGAGACATCTCTCTCTCTGTATATAAAGTTGTCTTCCTTTTCACCACTACTACATGGGTGCAGTGAAAAAGTAGAGAGAAAAGACTAGGTTGGGTTCGAAATCGTGTTCCTGTTGTGTGGTTGGGTGTGGCTTTCGAGTGTGACAACGAGTCCGCCTTTGCTTCTTCTCCTCTAGTTAATTCCTTTGCTGCTGCAGCTGACAAGCCGGCTGCAAGGGGTGCGCTCCCTGGGTCAGGCGGGCTCCGACGCCGCGGGGCTGGAAGATGCCAAGAGGCAAGCCAAGAAACAGAAGACCAGGCGGACGTGAGGCAAAGGAACTCCGGCTCATTTGTTTTCCATTGGCAAGGCTGCTGGAAAGAACCCAACCTAAGACGGGCTTTATTTGAGCCCTTGACTCATTGTTGTTCCATCAATATTTCATGGGGTTGACAGAGCATCGCAGCTGATTTCAAACATCACTCAACTCTTTTTGTGTCATAGAAAAAAAAATGGGTTTGGGGACGGTACATTGTTATTGTCCATTTGAGCCTGGCTAAGAGAATGACCAATAAAATTTGATCTCGCCTCCCAATTTGCGTTGAGATGGTTTTAATATTTGTCTCTTAACTTTGCAGCTCTTTCTGTACCTTTCATGACATTCCTTCCTGTTAATGTGGGATTTGTGTATTGATAGTGTTTAAATGCAATTTGTTTCTTGCCTGTATTGCATCATCCAGCGTGTACTATAGTCTGGAAAGAGTTAATTACTTAGAAGCTGTGTTGACCTTGATGTGTGGCTGGAACTAGGGAGTATCCAGACACAAGTGTGTGTGCATACTGATTGCGTCGGTTCAGTCGAGATCTGTCTGCTTAGGAGTTGAGTTCTGTCTGCCTAGAGTTCAAGTCCGGTGTTTATTTATTTATTTATTTACAGCATTTATATTCCGCCCTTCTTTCTCACCCCGAAGGGGACTCAGGGCGGATCACATTACACATATAGGCAAACATTCAATGCCTTTTAACATAGGACAAAGACAAACAACATAGAACCGAGCGGGCCTCGAACTTATGACCTCCTGGTCAGTGATTCATTGCAGTTAATTGCACTGGCTTGCTCTCCCGTCTGCGCCACAGCCCCGGTGTTCATCTGTCGTCTTTTGTGTTGATTCAGTAAAACTTTGTAAATAGTTTTACCAACGTCACTGAGTGTCTCTTCGTTCTGCCTTGCCTGTATTGCAACTGATTGCATCATCCAGAGTGTACTATAGTCTGGAAAGAGTTAATTACTAAGAAGCTGTGTTGACCTTGATGTGTGGCTGGAACTAGGGAGTATCCAGACACAAGTGTGTGCATGCTGATTGGGTCGGTTCAGTCGAGTTCTGTCTGCCTAGAGTTCAAGTCCGGTGTTCATCTGTCGTCTGTTTGTGTTGATTCAGTAAAACTTTGTAAGTAGTTTTACCAACGTCACTGAGTGTCTCTTCGTTCTGCCTTGCCTGTATTGCAACTGATTGCATCATCCAGAGTGTACTATAGTCTGGAAAGAGTTAATTACTAAGAAGCTGTGTTGACCTTGATGGGTGGCTGGAACTAGGAAGTATCCAGACACAAGTGTGTGCATACTGATTGGGTCGGTTCAGTCAAGATCTGTCTGCCTAGAGTTCAAGTCCGGTGTTCATCTGTCGTCTGTTTGTGTTGATTCCGTAAAACTTTGTAAATAGTTTTACCAACGTCACTGAGTGTCTCTTCGTTCTGCCTTGCCTGTATTGCAACTGATTGTATCATCCAGAATGTACTATAGTCTGGAAAGAGTAAATTACTAAGAAGCTGTGTTGACCTTGATGTGTGGCTGGAACTAGGGAGTATCCAGACACAAGTGTGTGTGCATACTGATTGCATCGGTTCAGTCGAGTTCAGTCTGCCTAGAGTTCAAGTCCGGTGTTCATCTGTCGTCTGTTTGTGTTGATTCCGTAAAACTTTGTAAATAGTTTTACCAACGTCACGGAGTGTCTCTTCGTTCTGCCTTGCCTGTATTGCAACTGATTGCATCATCCAGAGTGTACTATAGTCTGGAAAGAGTAAATTACTAAGAAGCTGTGTTGACCTTGATGTGTGGCTTGAACTAGGGAGTATCCAGACACAAGTGTGTGTGCATACTGATTGGGTCGGTTCAGTCGAGATCTGTCTGCTTAGGAGTCGAGTTCTGTCTGCCTAGAGTTCATCTGTCGTCTGTTTGTGTTGATTCAGTAAAACTTTGTAAATAGTTTTACCAACGTCACTGAGTATCTCTTCGATGGTTTCGATCCATCGAAAGATCTTAAAGTTGCAAGTGAATTAATAACCAGAGATATCAGGCCTCACATGGCTAACAAATGAACGTACTTATTAGATATGATGAGACAGCTCACCTTGTAATAACTTGAGAGTGCGATCATTGGAAATGTTTCTTTTTGATCGAGACATAAGATACTAAGCTCAGAAGACATTGGTTCAAGAAGCATGTTTCTAGTTTCCTTTTTCTGAGTGTGAATTACAGCAGAAGTCATATCTGCCACGTGAAGTCATTTGTCAGAGCAAAGCATAGCAAATTAAAATTAGACACCTTCTCTTTCCCAAGAATTGACGCTCCCGACACGGAGTGAGGTTTGTTTTCAATCAAAGCACAGAGTCCTGTTCTCAGGGGAAGGAGATCCACTCTTTTCTGTTCTGGGGAGAGATCGATTTGACAGCCATAGAAAACCATTGACTTTTCTTTTTTGCAGAACAGATGGAGAACGTCTGCTGAGATGTGGACGCTTTTTCGCAGGCATATACCGTATATACTTGAGTATAAGCCGAGGCACCTAATTTTACCATAAAAACTGGGAAAACTTATTGACTCGAGTATAAGCCGAGGGCGGTAAATTTCAGAAATAAAAATAGATACCAATAAAATTACATTAATTGAGGCATCGGTAGGTTAAATGTTTTTGAATACAGTAGAGTCACACTTATCCAACATTCACTTATCCAACGTTCTGGATTATCCAACACATTTTTGAAGTCAATGTTTTCAATGCATCGTGATATTTTGGTTCAAAATTTGAACCAATTACAGTAATTACTACAGAGCATTATTGCGTATTGAACTACTTTTTCTGTCAAATTTGTTGTATAACATGATGTTTTGGTGCTTAATTTGTAAAATCATAACCTAATTTGATGTTTATTAGGCTTTTCCTTAATACCTCCTTATTATCCAGATATTCGCTTATCCAAGCTTCTGCTGGCCCGTTTAGCTTGAATAAGTGAGACTCTACTGTGCTGTTTACATAAAGCTCAAATTTAAGATAAGACTGTCCAACTCTGATCAAATCATTATTCTCATCTTCTTCAATGTAAATGTGCTTATGTATCCTTTGAATAATAATGGAGTAAAATAATACATGTAATAATAATAATTATTATTATTATTATTACAGGAAAATAACATGTAATAATAAATAGAGTAAAATAATAAATGCAATAATAATAATAATATCAGAGTGAAATAATAAGTGTATTAATAATAATAATAATAAAAATAGAGTAAAATAAATGTAATAGTAGCAACAATAATACATAAAAATAATAAATGTAATAATACCAATAATAATAGAGAAAAATAATTAATGTACCACATATTCTCGAGTATAAGCTGACCCAAATATAAGCTGACCAGGACCCTCACCCGAGTATAAGCCGAGGGGCTTTTTCAGTCTAAAGACTCGAAAGAACATGAAACGGGTGCTTCCACACAGCAGCCTGGACATCCTCAAAGCATATTTGATTAACAGCTCTCGCGCATGGCTTTATTTTCATTATACAGTCATCCAAGCAAGCGGTAATAAGCCAACGACAAAGCCCGGCTTGCATCGACCAAACTAAACAACGCGTTCGAGTTGAGATATGCTAATGACCCACTTGAGAGGAGAACGCATTCATCTCCTATCAACTCCCCTCTTCCCCAGCGCCGAAAAATAGCTGGGCGTAATGAACATTTGTCAATAGGAAGATGACAAGGGAATTCGTGGCGTCGTCGTCTCCGGAATTAGCCGTTTTGCTCGCTTGTTTACTCTACAAAATGCAAAACAATGATCAGTCCCACTACATTAACTGTGTTGCAATTAACTGATCAAGAAGATAGGGGATTGGAAGCTCACGGCAAATTCTGCATTTCGAAGATAAAGTAGAACAATGACAATAATACCAATTAGAAAAGCTCTGGATAGCGCGAGAGCAACGACGGTGAAAATAATATATATATATATATATTAGGCATGTCCGATCAATGAAAAAAAATGTTTCAATTCTCGTTTCTAAAGTAGGGGGCGCTGGCGCTTCGATATAGAAAGTATTTCCGATTTTTTCACCCAAAAAATTTAGATATTTCCAAAAATTCGTAATGATTCTAAATGCTTCTAAAATGGCGGACGCGCATGCGCAATCGCCCCCAAAAGAAAGGAACCGGGGGGACTTTTACAGGGCTCTCCCGCCCTCATTTCTTGAGCTATCCTTATCAACCTTACCCCCACCTTTGCATCCATCGTAGAAGCTTCTGATTGGCCGGGGCGCAGCAGCCATGTTAGGCTGCTCTAAGCTCCCATTCTAGGTAGCTTGCAGAAACAAAATATTTTTTAAAATATTTTTAAAAATATATTTTAAAAATTTGGGGGGGGGGGGAAATTAATGAAACATTAAGAGACAATTAGAGAATGGGCCAACAATGGTTCGAATTACATTGCTGGTTGCGCTGTGAGACAAATGTCTCGGAATGCGTATCAAAAAGTGAGAACAATCCGAAATAATTCCGATATACGATTCAAAACGATTTTTTTGGACATGTCTAATATATATATATACTGTAAGAGGGCCACTAAGCACCATGCGCCACATGTTCCCTGCCACAGAGCAGAAGGTACCTGTAATTGTACCATTGCTGCATTTGTACTCTACCAGATTTGCATGTTTTTTCAACATTCAGAATAATGCCATTATCGCCACCCTATTTGTCCCATGGACAGAGGCGGTCCAACAATGAGGCGAAATAGGCAGTCGCCTGTGGCGCAAAACATACAGGGGCGCAGTCTGCTTCTGAAGCGTGGCCATAAAGCCCGGAAAACTTACAATAACCCATAGGAGAGATAGTTTGTGAATGGGTAGGAAGGATGGATGAATGGATGGATAGAGCGACAGAATGGATAGCAGTACCTACAACTCCCCAATGTCCAGACCAATTCCCATCAAAACCCACCAGTATTCTGTACAAATTGTCGGATCCTCTTCTCCCAGTTGTGCTGTGGGTCAGTCTTCCACCAGAAAAAGCACCAAGACACACGCTGGTAGATTCCAGCAGGTTTTATTGTACAGAATACCAGAATCCACTCTTTGGCCCATTTATATAGGGGCTCTCACATACCAGAGGGAGATGTCAAAGATCGGAGATCATGACATCATGTTCCAGAAGTATTCTTTCTTGACAATTCGTCCACATCCTCTGAGGATGCCTGCCACAGGTGTGGGTGAAACGTCAGGAGAGAATGCTCCTGGAACATAGCCACACAGCCTGGAAAACATACAACAACCCTGAAAGCCTTCGACAACACATAGATCCACTTTAACGGCCTGGGTTCAATGCTATGGAGTCCTGGGGGTGTCGTTTTGCAACTCTTTTGTGTCTCCCATGCCAAAGAATGCGGGTGCCTTATCAAACTACAAATCCAAGGATTGCATAGCATCGAGCGATTAAATGAAATAAACACCGTAAAGCATTGATCCACGGCCATTAAATGTGAGACGAGGTCCCTCGTTGTCGGTTTCTCTTCTCCCAGTTGTGCTGTGGGTCAGTCTTCCACCAGAACAAGCACCAAGACACAACACTGGTACATTCCAACAGGTTTTATTGTACAGAATACCAGAACCTTCTCTTTGGCCCATTTATATAGGGGCTCTCACATACCAGAGGGTCATTGAGGTTTTATGGATTGTAAGGTTCTCTTCTCCCAGTTGTGCTGTGGGTCAGTCTTCCACCAGAAAAAGCACCAAGACACAACGCTGGTAGATTCCAACAGGTTTTATTGTACAGAATACCAGAACCTTCTCTTTGGCCCATTTATATAGGGGCTCTCACATACCAGAGGGTCATTGAGGTTTTATGGATTGTAAGGTTCTCTTCTCCCAGTTGTGCTGTGGGTCAGTCTTCCACCAGAAAAAGCACCAAGACACAATGCTGGTAGATTCCAACAGGTTTTATTGTACAGAATACCAGAACCTTCTCTTTGGCCCATTTATATAGGGGCTCTCACATACCAGAGGGTCATTGAGGTTTTATGGATTGTAAGGTTCTTTTCTCCCAGTTGTGCTGTGGGTCAGTCTTCCACCAGAAAAAGCACCAAGACACAATGCTGGTAGATTCCAACAGGTTTTATTGTACAGAATACCAGAACCTTCTCTTTGGCCCATTTATATAGGGGCTCTCACATACCAGAGGGTAATTGAGGTTTTATGGATTGTAAGGTTCTCTTCTCCCAGTTGTGCTGTGGGTCAGTCTTCCACCAGAAAAAGCACCAAGACACAATGCTGGTAGATTCCAACAGGTTTTATTGTACAGAATACCAGAACCTTCTCTTTGGCCCATTTATATAGGGGCTCTCACATACCAGAGGGTAATTGAGGTTTTACGATAAATAAATAAATAATATTCAAAATATATTGACTTTAGAAAACTGCCTGGAAGCAATACGTTCCGAAACGTATGATACCAACAAGCCTTTTAAAAAATGTGACATGATGATGATATCCTTCAGAGTCTATGACGTCCTATGCTAATGATTTGGAACGGTTGGGTTCATCACCATCAGTGCTATTTTCATCTGAGAGCTCGTTTTGGATTGACGCCTGTGACTGAAATGTGATGCTATTTGTTCATGGTAAAATATACATGATATGCAAAGCGACACATGCCAACTCCGTTTTGGGTTGCAAACGGATCCTGTAAAATAGATGACGGTGATGAATATTAATGAAGGTTAACTTTGAAGGGAATCGCTATAAATATAAAACGGCGGAAGCTGGGCGCAAAGGGCTTGCATAGAAATGACGAAAATAAACAAAACCTTTTCATCAACTAGCTATTAATTATTCACCGCCGGCTTGAAACGAAATGACTGGCTTTTACGACATTGACTTTATGAGATTCTCTGATTACTTCGTGATGCAAAAGATCATTCTCTGTGACTCGGTCTGATACTAGGGTTGGCTTTGTTCTTGGATAGACACTAGGCATGTCCGATCGATGAAAAAAATGTTTCAATTCTCTTTTCTAAAGTAGGGGGCGCTGGCGCTCTGATATAGAAAGTATTTCCTATTTTTTCACCCAAAAATTTCAGATATTTCCGAAAATTCGTAATGATTCTAAATGTTTCTAAAATGGCGGACGCGCATGCGCAATCGCCCCCCCAAAAAAGGAACCCGCCCTCATTTCTTGAGCTATCCTCATCAACCCTAGCCCCCACCTTTGCATCCATCATGGAAGCTTCTGATTGGCTGGGGAGCAGCAGCCATGTTAGGCTGCGCTAAGCTCCCATTCTAGGTAGGTTGCAGAAACAAAAAAAAATTTTTTTTTTAAATATTTTAAAAAATATATTTACATTTTTTGGGGGGGGGGGAAATTAACGAAACATTAAGGGACAATTAGAGAATGGGCCAACAATGTTTCGAATTACATTGCTGGTTGCACTGTGAGACAATGTCTCGCAATGCGTATCAAAAAGCGAGAACAATCCGAAATAATTCCGATATACGATTCAAAACGATTTTTTGGACATGTCTAATAGATACATGACATAGGCAAGCTGATAGATAGGAGCACACAGCATAATAATAATAATAATAATAATAATAATAATAATAATAATGGAGCCTCCGGTGGCCTAGGGGATAAAAGCCTTGTGACTTGAAGGTTGGGTTGCTGACCTGAAGGCTGCCAGGTTCGAATCCCACCCGGGGAGAGCGCGGATGAGCTCCCGCTGTCAGCTCCAGCTCCATGCGGATCCAGCCGTCCCCTGGGCAACGTCCTCGCAGACAGCCAATTCTCTCACACCAGAAGCGACTTGCAGTTTCTCAAGCCACTCCTGACATGAAAAAAAAATTAACGAATTAATTATGAATATTCCAAATTTTCGTAAAGTTTCGAATTTTTGTGTTTCAAAAACTGGAAATGATTTTAGAAACGAAGCGCCAGCGCCCCCGACTTTGGGAGCGAGTATTGAACCATTTTTTTTTCAATGTTTCAAATTTCTCAATTTTCATGCCTAATTTCCTATGTTCGGCACGTCCCGTCTCATGTCGTCTTTTGGCTTCAGTAACAGAAATTTTAAAAAAAATCAGTCGTGTCTGGGCAAGGAGAGGATATTTGAACATTATTAGCAGACAAATGTTGTTTAATCAGCTACACAAAGGGATCACACAGCCACTCTGATCAGATGGAGAAAGGAGACGTTGGTGGCAGTTGTGCGGCTTCAAAGAGAGCAACAGATGCGTTACGAGAAGGTTGAGAATAAAATCAAAAGCGTCCCATTCTGTGTAATGTATTCAGCTTGGTATGCTTTTGTAATCCAATTTGCCGTATGTCACGGGGTATGAATTTTCCGGATGTATTCGGTGTTGTTTCTTGTTTTATAACCCAACTAGCTGTGCCCGGCCACGCGTTGCTGTGGCGAAGTATGGTGGTATATATTACAGTAGAATTTCACTTATCCAACATTCGCTTATCCAATGTGCTGGATTATCCAACGCAGTCTGCCTTTTAGTAGTCAATGTTTTGTAGTCAGTGTTTTAAATTCATTGTGATATTTTGGTGGTAAATTTGTAAATACAGTAATTACTACATAGTATTACTGCGCATGGAACTACTTTTTCTGTCAAATTTGTTGTATAACATGATGTTTTGGTGCTTAATTTGTATAATGATTACCTAATTTGATGTTTAATCAGCTTTTCCTGAATCCCTTCTTATTATCCAACATATTCACTTATCCTGCCGGCCTGTTTATGTTGGATAAGTGAGACTCTACTGTATATTGATAATCTTATATTATTTGCTTAGAACTGGATTATATGAGGCCCCTTCTTCACAGCTGTATAAAATGCACACTGAAGTGGATTATAGGGCAGTGTGGAGTCAAGATAATCCAGTTCAAAGCAGATAATATAAGATTATAAATGGGTTATATAGCTGTGTGGAAGGGCCTTGAGTCTACACTGCCATATAATCCAGTTCAAATCTGATAATCTGTGGAAGAAGCCTAAGTGAGGCCTAACTCTGCCTGTCCCCGGGCTGAGTGGGTTGCTAGGACACCAAATGGGCAGAGATTAGCCCTCTAACTGGCAGCAATTGGATAAAAACAATTATTAATTTCCCTCTAATTAGGACTTTAATTTTCTTTTCTTTTTGTTGTATCAACCTAGAGGCATGGATGATGGGTTGTGTTGTCAAATTTCGACATTGTGGGGTGTTTACTTTTGTTGTTTTGTCCGCTGCCGTGATGCCATCACTCTTTTATATATATAGATGAATATATGTACACAAATGCTACCACGTACTTTAAGAGAAACCCTGGGATTGGTTGAGAATTATGCAAAGAATTAACCTGAAACTAGTTGGCAGGAGAGATGCAAAAGAGATCGAAATCCTTTAGCACAGGAGTCAGAAAAAGTGAACGGCTTTTGGTGTGTGTGTGTGTATGTGTGTGTGTATGTGTGTGTAAAATGCATGTTTGCAAGGACACATGGTTTATTCTTAACCTGATAATTCATTTTATGAGATTAGGAACACAGAAATATTTGTGCCAAGTTTGGTCCAGATCCATCATTGTTTGAGTCCACAGTGCTCTCTGGATGTAATAATAATAATAATAATAATAATAATAATAATAATAATAATAATAATAATAATAATAATAAGTTTATTTATTAGGCATGTCCGATCGATGAAAAAAATGTTTCAATTCTCATTTCTAAAGTAGGGGGCGCTGGCGCTTCGATATAGAAAGTATTTTCGATTTTTTCACCCAAAAATTTCGGATATTTCCGAAAATTCGTAATGATTCTAAATGCTTCTAAAATGGCAGACTCGCATGCGCAATCGCCAAAAAAAAGGAACCCGGGGGGGGGGGGACTTTTACAGGACTCTCCCGCCCTCATTTCTTGAGCTATCCTCATCAACCCTAGCCCCCACCTTTGCGTCCATCATGGAAGCTTCTGATTGGCCGGGGAGCGGCAGCCATGTTAGGCTGCGCTAAGCTCCCATTCTAGGTAGCTTGCAGAAACAAAATATTTTTTTAAAATATTTTTAAAAATATATTTTAAAAAATTTGGGGGGGGGGCAAATTAATGAAACATTAAGAGACAATTCGAGAATGGGCCAACAATGGTTCGAATTACATTGCTGGTTGCGCTGTGAGACAATGTCTCGGAATACGTATCAAAAAGCGAGAACAATCCGAAATAATTCCGATATACGATTCAAAACGATTTTTTTGGACATGTCTAGTACCTACTGGTGAATTTCAAAATAAAAAAAAAACCATAGGCTCCCATTACTGGCCTAAATCCATTCTGTTCTTTCCCCCATTTGGGCCATTATAGAAGCCAGGTGACCCCTTCCCATGTATTTATCACAGCTCACGAAACCATCTCCAGTCGAACGAACATACTAACCATAAAACTTTCCAATTAATTCATAACTTCCTCGCATCAAATATAAATTACTTCCTTTAATTGCCTTATATGAATGCATAACTGAAGTGTTTTGACTTGCCCAGAACTAATCATCTGTCAAAGAGATATTTTGCAGCCAAGCAGATAGCTTAATTGGATATTTAATTTAACTGTGGGGCTTTTGTTCTTCCATATTTCATGTTTTGTTGCTTGATATTTTCTTCCGCAGCCCATCATTTCATTGTCTGCCTCTCTGTGAATGTTTTGTCATTCTCAGGAAACAAGCCTGTGTGTTATTGGCTTTTAGCTGCTCTGTGTAATTTTTTTTTCTCAGCCTCCTAAAATGTATGATAGACAGGTGAGGAAAAGCACGTTAATTAGACTCTTTTTGAAAATATTTGAACGTATACTCAAGGATGAAATATGCATGTGGCTACTGTGTAAGGCAACGATGGGCAACCTTTGTGCTTGGTGTGTCAAAATTCACCAAAAAACCTAGCATGACTTGGGTGGTGTGTCACTTCGAGGAAAAAAAACGATTTTTTGGACATGTCTAATAGATACATGACGTAGGCAAGCTGGTAGATAGGAGCACACAGCATAATAATAATAATAATAATAATAATAATAATAATAAAACATAATTTCGCAATATGTATAGTTTAAATAACAAAAAATGTATAATTGTAATATATAACTATTTAATAAATCAAAAACTATTTACTACCATTATTTCCATGTACAACAATCTATGGTACCACTTGCAATTTCCACGCTGATTTCTCTCTATTCTAGTTTCAATGTAGTCATGAATAATGAATAATATAATACAGCAGAGTCTCACTTATCCAACATAAACAGGCTGGCAGAATGTTGGATAAGTGAATATGTTCGATAATAAGGAGAGATTAAGAAAAAGCCTATTAAACATCAAAATAGGTTATGATTTTACAAATTAAGCACCAAAACATCATGTTTGACAGAAAAAGTAGTTTATTACACATTAATGCTACGTAGTAATTACTGTATTTACGAATTTAGCACCAAAATACCATGATATATTGAAAACATTGACTACAAAAATGCGTTGGATAATCCAGAATGTTCGATAAGTGAGTGTTGGATAAGTGAGACTCTACTGTAATATACTACAATAATAATCGTACTGCATTTTCCAACCTCGGCTTATACTTGAGGCAATAAGTTTTCCCAGTCTTTTGTGGTAAAATTAGGTGCCTCGGCTTATATTCGGGTCGGCTTATACTCAAGTATATACGGCAAGTTCAGGGTCTTCTATTTTTCCAAATCTCTTCTAATTTCTCCTCGTGGTGCTTTTCATAGGGATTGTTTGGATGTAACTGGGGAACCCGGCTGTGGCGCAGGCGGGAGAGCAAGCCAGCTGCAATGAACTGCAATGAATCACCCTGACCAGGAGGTCATGAGTTCGAGGCCCACTCGGAGCCTATGTTTGTTTGTCTTTGTTCTATGTTAAAAGGCATTGAATGTTTGCCCTGAGTCCCCTTCGGGGTGAGAAGGGCGGAATATAAATGCTGTAAATAATAAATAAATAAATAACACCAAAATCCGAGGGCCCTTTTTTCTTCCCAGCAAGACGTATCCATGATTTGTATTCTTGACGTTTTCAATGGGTTTTCTCCGGCACCTTCGGCCGCCTTGATTGATTTCGTGCACGGGAACGCTCCGCAAAATGATACAGCGTAGATCAAAAGCATGGAAGATAATTTTCACTGAAATGTGTGAAGCTGAAGATGAGTTATGAATCTTTGCTTCACAGTTTACGGAGCACAATTTCATTTAAAGCCCAAATCTGTCACTCCAGGCGTTGTTCATCACAAGGCGTCCAATAGACCCAAGAAGATGAACATTGTCAAGTCAAAAGGAGCAAAGGCGATAAAACAAAAACAACCAAAAAGCACTACAGAGATGTTATCTCAAATACTTAAGAATAAGCTAAACTCGAAACACTTGTGAGCCATAGGAACATTTTCCCAAAACGATGCAGACGAAACTCGCAAGAAAGCTATTTGTTGGTAAGTTACGATGCAACAAGCCATAGAAGGTGCTGTGATATCGAGGCCGAAATGAATACTCGATGCATATAATAATAATAATAATAATAATCTTTATTTTTATACCCCGCCCCATCTCCCCGAAGGGACTCGGGGTGGCTTACATGGGGCCTAGTCCGATAAAACAATCAAATATCAGTAACACAATAATAAAACAATTATACCAATAAAACATCAATATCAGTAAAACAATCGTTAAAATCGACAAGAAGCATACAAGAAGCATACAATATTAAAACAGGAGACTAATTCATAAAACCCTTACATTCCACAGGCTTAGGAATTACTTTTGCTCCTCATAAATCCATATTTGATTACTGTGCTTGATTTGCAGATAAAGAAAGAGATAATTGCAAACATGATCTAATTTGTTTGAAGCCTTTTTTTTTCTTTGCCACTATCACCTCTTTCAAAAGAAGTGAATTAATTTTAAAGTGTTGGCTTGGATGCATAGCGGATGAGTTACGGCTGCCTTTCATTCAAACCAACCAGAGACAATTGTTAGTGTTATTGTAATATGGAGTGAAATGGTTAATCTATTATTGCTGTGAAAGTGTACGTATTCCAGCAATCAAGAGGTTAATTGCAGCGAGCCCTGATTGATTGCTGAAAGGGCAAACAGCAAAGACTTCCGTTTGTGCTACTTGACAGGAAGATACATCACAAGCTGTGGAATGTAGAGGAGGTGCTACAGTGCAGAGAGAACGGACTTTGTGAGAGACGGACGTGCTCCATGTTTGTACGTGTGGATGCAACATGTGTCCTGAAAGCTTTGGCCAATTAGCACTGTAAATAATGTAAATAAAGCTTCAGTGCTGCTGGCTTCAGCAGAGAAAAATAAGTGAAGTTGTCGTTCTTGGTCGGTGCCACTTTCACCATTTGCAAAGTGGTCTGATAGGTGAGCTGAGGTGGGACCTGTGGGTTGCAATTGTCTGAGAACGTGTGTGAAAGGACTGTAAATCCCATCATTCCTAGTCCATTGTGTTACCAGGTGAGAGTATAGCGGAATCAGTAGCATCCAGTTAACGCCATGTGCAAAAGACTCAGACCAGGCAGAGGAATTGAAATGAACAAAGGAACTTTACTCTTGCTTGTTGAGTTGAAATCAAATAACCCAGTTTTGCAATCTTACAATGTCCATGTAGTTGCATAAGATCAATAACCAATCAATCAGCATCAATATATACAGCATAGCATATACAAAATACTACTTGACCGTAGCTAAAGAGAGACTGCCTTTTTCTGTGCTCTCTCTTCAAGCTCAAATTCCAACTGACAATCCCAGCCACCTGCCATCAAACAGATACATTGTTTTAGGCGTGGCCTTGCCTCTGCACAGCTGAGCTCTTTCGCAGAGTTCCCTTTTGCAAACCAACTTTGCAAGGATTTCTTTACACACACACACATATAGCAATTTGGCGCAATACATTGTTCCCTCAAACCATAGTAGGGCGTAAAGTGGGTGATGGAGAGTATGTTTTCCAAGTTTGATTTTGATCAGTCATTGGTGTGGGTTACAATTGTCTGAGAAAGTGTGTGAAAGGACTGTAAATCCCATCATTCCTGGTCCGTTGTTCCCTCAAACGGCAGGAGGATGTAAAGTGGGTGATGGAGAGTATATGTGCCAAGTTTGGTCTTGATCAGTTGTTGGTGGGGGTCACAGTGCTCTCAAGAAGTGAGTGAAGGTACTGTAAATCCCATCATCCATGGTCTGCTGTCCCTCAAACCATAGTAGGGTGTAAAGTGGGCGATGGAGAGTATGTTTTCCAAATTTCCAACTGCCATCCCAGCCACCTGCCATCAAACAGATACATTGTTTTAGGCGTTGTTGATCAGTTGTTGGTGGGGGTCGCAGTGCTCTCAAGAAGTGAGTGAAGGTACTGTAAATCCCATCATCCATGGTCTGCTGTCCCTCAAACCATAGTAGGGTGTAAAGTGGGCGATGGAGAGTATGTTTTCCAAGTTTGATTTTGATCAGTCATTGGTGTGGGTTGCAATTGTCTGAGAAAGTGTGTGAAGGGACTGTAAATCCCATCATTCCTGGTCCGTTGTTCCCTCAAACCACAGGAGTTTTTATCGGAGATAAAGCAGTATATAAATAAAGTATTGTTGTTATAGTAGTTGTTGTTACTAAACAGTTTCCTGATGAAGCAAAATGAATGACGGGCGGAAGTCTGTCTCCATCATTTGAAGGGCTCCGTGATGCTACGTTATTATTATTATTATGTTGTTATTGTCATAATAATAGTAATAACGTAGCATCACGGAGCCCTTCAATGTTGTTATTGTCATTAACAACGTGGTTTGCGTGTGACGAGGTCCAAAGAAAGAGAAAGATTATAACGTAAGTGACACCTGTTGAGCAGAAGTGTTCTCAGAAGAAAACTCAGCCTTGAGCAAGTCAAGTGTCGTAATGCCAAGCCACTCCGACGTATAATTTCCTTGCTTCCTTTATCACACACAAGATGAAAAGCCTCGTTGCCAGTGATGTGAAGAACAAAAGCGAAAAGCAAACAATTCCTGAACCCAGCAGAAGAAGGAGTGTCAACACACTTCAGCACAAGGGGGAGAAATCCACAGAAGAGGCATTTTCCTCGTTGCAAAAATAAATATGCTCGTTAGCCTGTCAACACTCATATTCATTTCAGGGATGGTTGATTACAGAGAAGTCAAACAAATGAGAGACCGCGTTAAACGGAGACGCAAGGCTAAGAAGGAACGTTTTCTCTCCATAGATGATGCCTCACTGGAAACAAAATTTGATTATTACTGTGCCTCAAACCCCATGTGAAACTATTTTAAAAATCAGCGTGCGCTATCGCTCTTTTTTTGTCATGATACAAAAAGGGAAGAAAACGGAATTACGCCTTCGCTTGAAATGATTCCAAGGCTCTTGCAGTAGTTTTTGTTAGCAGATGTGTGTATAGCGGAACCAGCAGCGTCCAGTTAACACCATGTGCAAAAGACTCAGACCAGGCAGAGGAATTGAAAGAACAAAGGAAAACTTTACTTGTTGAGTTGAAGTCAAATAAACAGTTCAGCAATCGTTCAATGTCCTTGTAGTTGCACAGGATCAATAACTAATCAATCAGCATTGAATATATCCAGCATAGCAGATTTAAAACTGCTACTTGACCGTAGCTAGAGAGCCTGTCTTTTCTGTGCTCTCTCTACAAGCTCAGATTTCCAACTGACAAACCAAGCCATCTGCCAGCAAACTGATACATTGTTTGAGGCGTGGCTTGCCTCTGCAAAAAGCTTAGCTCCCTTTTTGCAGAGATCTCATGCAAGCAACTTTGCAAGGATTTCTCTACACACACACACATAGCAATTTGGCGCAATAGTTTTTAGGGCATATGTCTGTATCTGACAGCAAGAGACTTCGGAACTTAATTTCCAATGTTTGACTTGAGAGTTGAGAGAGAATTGTCCTGAATCAATCTGTCAACCTTTTGCTTGTGAAACTCAGTGGTTGCTGTCACAGGACGTCCGACTCTTTGTTTGTCACACAAGTCAGATGTTCCCACCTCAACATCTTTAGACTTACTCGCCCAACGACGCACAGGACTCACATCAACACAATCACCATAAACATCTTGCATTCTCTAAGGAATCTCCTTTGGGGCGACATCTTCTGTTGTCAAGAATTCAATGACGGCACATTGCTTAAGTGGCATTGACCGGCCATACTTTGCACTTTAACAACACAACCATTCAATGCTAAGGCTTCCCGTCTGCGCAGGGTTCTGGTGACACTTTATTGTTTGGCCATTAGACATATTTATGCCCTCACTTTCAATGATTTTTCATTTCTTCAATGCCACAGTCGAACATTTGTGTGCTTTTGCCTTTGTCCTGATGTCTTGCTCCTGGGCTGCAAGGATCAGGCCTTCTGTCTCCTTCTTCAGGGTCCCATTCATGAGCCAGAGCCAGGTCTTCTCCTCATCAGCTTTTCCTTCAATTTTGTCAAGGAACTTTCCATGCAATGTTTTGTTGTGCCAGCTGTCAGCTCTAGTTTGTAGTGCGGTTTTCTTGTACTGGTTTTTTGTCTGCTGTGCTTTGAGGAGTTTCTGATTTTTGACTTCAATCCAAGCAGGTTCTTCACTTTGCTTTCCATCTTCTGCCAGGGCATGTTCTTCTTCTTCTTCTGCTTGTTTGACTTGTAGGAGTCCTCTGCCCCCAGATCTTCTAGGCAGATATAGCCACTCAACATCCCTGCGAGGGTGCAGTGAATGATGAATGGTCATGAGTTTTCTTGTTTTTCTGTGCAAATTGTCCAGTTCCATCTGTGTCCAATTTATGATGCCAGCAGTATATCTTATGACAGGTATGGCCCAGGTGTTTATGGCCTTGATGGTGTTGCCTCCATTGAGCTTGCTTTTGAGAATTTTTCTGACCCTTTGTGTGTTCACATGTTCATGCTTGATGTTGTCCAGCTGTAATATGCCCAGATATTTATAGGCCTCTGGCTGGTGACACTTTATTGTTTGGCCATTAGGCATATGTATGCCCTCACTTTCAATGATTTTTCCCTTCTTCAATGCCACTGTCGAACATTTGTCCAGACCAAACTCCATGCCGATATCAGTGCTAAAAATTTGGACAGTGTTGGTCAGAGACTGAATTTCAGTTTCCATTTTCCCATACAGCTTCAGGTCATCCATGTACATCAGATGCGAAATTTTGTGAGATTTCTTAGATGTTTGATAGCCGAGATTTGTTTGTTGTAAGATTGTTGACAGAGGGATCGTGACAATAATGAAAAGCAGCGGGGACAATGAGTCTCCCTGGAAAATTCCTCTTCTGATTTTCACAAGTCCATAGCTTTCATTTCCAACAAACAGTTCAGTTTTCCAGTGCACCATCATTATTATTACTTTAACAACACAACCGTTCAATGCTAAGGCTTCCCCATCTGCGCAGGGTTCCATACTTCGCCCTTTAACAACACAACCGTTCAATGCTAAGGCTTCCCTGTCTGCGCAGGGTTCCATACTTCGCCCTTTAACAACACAACCGTTCAATGCTAAGGCTTCCCCGTCTGCGCAGGGTTCCATACTTCACACTTTAACAACACAACCGTTCAATGCTAAGGCTTTAACAACACAACCGTTCAATGCTAAGGCTTCCCCGTCTGCGCAGGGTTCCATACTTCGCCCTTTAACAACACAACCGTTCAATGCTAAGGCTTCCCCGTCTGCGCAGGGTTCCATACTTCGCCCTTTAACAACACAACCGTTCAATGCTAAGGCTTCCCTGTCTGCGCAGGGTTCCATACTTCGCCCTTTAACAACACAACCGTTCAATGCTAAGGCTTCCCCGTCTGCACAGGGTTCCATACTTCGCCCTTTAACAACACAACCGTTCAATGCTAAGGCTTCCCCGTCTGCACAGGGTTCCATACTTCGCCCTTTAACAACACAACCGTTCAATGCTAAGGCTTCCCCGTCTGCGCAGGGTTCCATACTTCGCCCTTTAACAACACAACCGTTCAATGCTAAGGCTTCCCCGTCTGCGCAGGGTTCCATACTTCGCCCTTTAACAACACAACCGTTCAATGCTAAGGCTTCCCCGTCTGCGCAGGGTTCCATACTTCGCCCTTTAACAACACAACCGTTCAATGCTAAGGCTTCCCCGTCTGCGCAGGGTTCCATACTTCGCCCTTTAACAACACAACCGTTCAATGCTAAGGCTTCCCTGTCTGCGCAGGGTTCCATACTTGGCACTTTAACAACACAACCGTTCAATGCTAAGGCTTCTCCGTCTGTGCAGGGTTCCATACTTCACACTTTAACAACACAACTGTTCAATGCTAAGGCTTCCCTCCAAATGGAACTGTAGAGGAGAGTCTACTGAACAAGCCAGGAACTGCCTCAGACCAGGACTGCCATCTGTTGAGTTATGAAGGTGGAGGCATTACTTTTCATCCAACCCTCTTATTGTTGCATCCAACAGGATTGAAATAGTGACTTTCTTGCTTGCTTTACATTCTGCGGATGGAAGCCCCAGGGAACCTGTTGTTTGGCCAACCTCAGTGAACATGGGTCGTGTTCATAGAAATTATTACATTTGCAATCTTTTCAGGCAATTGGAAACAGGCGGAAATGGAGGTTTTCACCCCAATGCAATAGTCTCCTTCCCTCCCACCGTGTTTGCTTTCTTGCCTTCAGTTTCCCCAGAAATGCTCGCTTGAAAGCCCTTTGGAAATTGAGTGTAGTTGAGGATGTTGCTGGCAGGAGAGAAGAGCTCCCATAGTAGAGAGTATTGTCTATATTGTTTAGAAAAGAGGAGCTTTTGATTGTCTCCCCTGAGTCTATACCGTTATGGAAATTAGTTCCTCACCTTGGCTCTGAAAAGCCGCAATTTATCATCTATGAAGACGCAATGCTTAGGCTGTTGTTATGGAAACTGTCTTACTTTTCCCGGCGTACTCAGATCCCCGTCTCTTCATCATTCTTGCTTTCCGATTGCGGGGATGGTGAAGGGCTGTGGAACTTCTGAGAATTTCCAGAAGCTTGGAGGAGACGGAAAAGAGGCATTATCGCCCTCTCCAAATATCTGAAGGACTGTCATATACTTATTCTTGGCTGTTCCAGGACAAGAACCATAAGAAGGAACTGCGGAAAAAATAGATTTCAATGTAATTGATTTCATCCAGAGAGATCTCCTAACAGGGAGATTTGTTCAATAGCGGAACGTGAGTGCTTGAGATGTTTGTTGACTCTTTATTAGTAGCGCTTTAAGCAGGTTTGGGAATGTCCCATCCAGACAGTGCCTTTATCCTAGGAGCTCCCGCATCAAAATGGAAGTTTTCCCTGAAAACGCAGGAGCAAATGCTACAAAGGCCAAAAAACACGAGATTTTAGGTGTGGGGATATCCCGATTATGGGCGGAAAATGCGGATATACGAATCTCTGTATGTCCCTACACTAAGAAAATACGGGATTTTTTTATGTTGGTTTGTTCCTGGGTTATACAAGTCGGTTCATTGCTGCCTAGCAACACGACCCGGGCTTCTCCAAGGTGCCGGGCACTTGCGAAAGGGAAGCACCCAGTATAGAGAAACCTGGGCCACGCTGCTGCCTAGTAACGTGGCCCGGGCTACTCCAAGGTGCCAGGCACTTGTGGAAGGGAAGCTCCCAGTTTAGAGAAGCCTGGGCCACGCTGCTGCCTAGTAACGCGGCCCGGACTTCTCCAAAGTCCCAGGCACATGCGGAAGGGAAGCACCCAGTTTAGAGAAGCCTGGGCCACGCTGCTGCCTAGTAACGTGGCCCGGGCTTCTCCAAGGTGCCAGGCGCTTGTGGAAGGGAAGCTCCCAATTTAGAGAAGCCCGGGCCACGCTGCTGCCTAGTAACGCGGCCCGGGCTTCTCCAAGGTGCCAGGCACTTGCGGAAAGGAAGCTCCCGGTTTAGAGAAGCCTGGGCCACGCTGCTGCCTAGTAACGCGGCCCGGGCTTCTCCAAGGTGCCGGGCACTTGCGGAAGGGAAGCACCCAGTTTAGAGAAGCCTGGGCCACGCTGCTGCCTAGTAACGCAGCCCGGGCTTCTCCAAGGTGCCGGGCACTTGCGGAAGGGAAGCACCCAGTTTAGAGAAGCCTGGGCCACGCTGCTGCCTAGTAACGCAGCCCGGGCTTCTCCAAGGTGCCGGGCACTTGCGGAAGGGAAGCACCCAGTTGAGAGAAGCCTGAACCATGTTGCTGCCTAGCAACATGGTCCGGGCTTCTCCAAGGTGCCGGGCGCTTGCGGAAGGGAAGTACACAGTTTAGAGAAGCCTGCGCCACGCTGCTGCCTAGTAACGTGGCCCGGGCTTCTCCAAGGTGCCGGGCGCTTGCGGAAGGGAAGCTCCCAGTTTAGAGAAGCCTGGGCCATGCTGCTGCCTAGTAACGTGGCCCGGGCTACTCCAAGGTGCCGGGCACTTGCGGAAGGGAAGCACCCAGTCTAGTGAAGCCTGGTCCACGCTGCTGCCTAGTAACGTGGCCCGGGCTACTCCAAGGTGCCGGGCACTTGCGGAAGGGAAGCACCCAGTTGAGAGAAGCCTGGGCCACGCTGTTGCTTAGTAACATTGCCCGGGCTTCTCCAAGGTGTCAGGTGCTTGCGGAAGGGAAGCATCCAGTTCAGAGAAGCCTGGGCCATGCTGCTGCCTAGCAACGTGGCCTGGGCTTCTCCAAAGTGTGGGTTCTTGCCGAAGGGAAGAGTCTCGTCCCTCCGGCAAGCATGTTGGATAATACGGTACACCGGATAACCAGAAGTCGGTTAAGTAAAACTCTACTGTATACCCTTTTTCTCTTTCCTACACCTCTGTGACCATACATGTAAAGAGAAAGATAGAGCTACGTCACAAAAGGAGTGCAGTTATCTCTCATTATGTTACAATCATTACACAAGTTGTGATGCTTTGCTATTTGCCAAAAAGATTAAGTGTAAGGAACATGTTGTTTGTCGTTAGTTGACTCCATATTCTGATTGTTCCATATTGTTGTGTGGATTATTCTATTTATTTCAGAGAATGCGATCTGCCTTCTGTTGCCAGTTAATTCCCACCCATTGCCCCGTATGTTCCCATCTCTCAATGCACAAGCATAGCTTTGCTCATAATAATAATAATAGTAATAATAATAATGATAATGATGCCTCACTTCTGCACCAATCTATGAGGCAATGACGAAACCATCCCCCTTGCTTCCCAAATGTGAACAGCTGCGCACGGAAAGGGTACAATTGTTTTGCCAAGTTAATCTCCTATGATTTACTGCCTACGCCTAATCTCTTTGGAGGCTGCTATGAATATTGTAATACCGTTTTGCAAATTACCGATGGGTTGAAAACGGCTGAGGAAAAGTTGCTAGAAACTTTCTGGAACTTGCAAATTGCACACTTGCCTGGAGTAGAAGGAGGGAGGCACGGAGAGAGCGATTGAATAAATATTCTTGTTTTGTTCTAGGAATGACAAAAAGATTCAGTGCTTTTCTCCAATATAGTCCACTCTTTTCCTACTCTGTTATTTTTTGGAAGGCCGCCTTTGTTTGCTTTTGCCTTTGTCCTGATGTCTTGCTGCAAGGATCAGGCCTTCTGTCTCCTTCTTCAGGGTCCCATTCGTGAGCCAGAGCCAGGTCTTCTCCTTATCAGCTTTTCCTTCAATTTTGTCAAGGAACTTTCCATGCAATGTTTTGTTGTGCCAGCTGTCAGCTCTAGTTTGTAGTGCGGTTTTCTTGTACTGGTTTTTTGTCTGCTGTGCTTTGAGGAGTTTCTGATTTTTGACTTCAATCAAAGCAGGTTCTTCACTTTGCTTTCCATCTTCTGCCAGGGCATGTTCTTCTTCTTCTTCTGCTTGTTTGACTTGTAAGAGTCCTCTGCCCCCTGATCTTCTAGGCAGATATAGCCGGTCAACATCACTGTGAGGGTGCAGTGAGTGATGAATGGTCATGAGTTTTCTTGTTTTTCTGTCCAAATTGTCCAGTTCCATCTGTGTCCAGTTTATAATGCCAGCAGTATATCTTATGACAGGTATGGCCCAGGTGTTTATGGCCTTGATGGTGTTGCCTCCATTGAGCTTGCTTTTGAGAATTTTTCTGACCCTTTGTGTGCATTCTTTACTGACTACAGTCTCCACATGTTCATGCTTGATGTTGTCCAGCTGTAATATGCCCAGATATTTATAGGCCTCTGGCTGGTGACACCTTATTGTTTGGCCATTAGGCATATGTATGCCCTCACTTTCAATGATTTTTCCCTTCTTCAATGCCACTGTCGAACATTTGTCCAAACCAAACTCCATGTCGATATCAGTGCTAAAAATTCGGACAGTGTTAGTCAGAGACTGGATTTCAGTTTCCATTTTCCCATACAGCTTCAGGTCATCCATGTACGTCAGATGTGAAATTTTGTGAGATTTCTTAGATGTTTGTTAGCCGAGATTTGTTTTCTGTAAGATTGTTGACAGAGGGATCATGGCAATAATGAAAAGCAGAGGGGACATTATTATTATTATTATTATTATTATTATTATTATTATTATTATTATTAGCAGCAGCAGCAGCAGCAGCAGCAGCAGCAGCATTTCAGGGTATCTCTTGTCTGACCCCTTGTAATTGAAAACTAATTATTAATACGAGTACTTATCCACTAATTTGTCTCTGGGAACTCAGAGGGAAAGCGGAGATTCACAGTTCGTGCTCCTTCGAAACCTGAAGTGGGATGCCTTGGGCTTTTGTGTTTGACTCCTTCCCTTTTCATCGAAACAAAATGAGAACGAGTTCAAGGGGAAAAAACCCCCATCAGCCTGCCGACTGGGTTGGGGCTCATTAATTTTTAATCAACCTTTACTCACCATGGCTTTGGAAATGAACCGTTACTAATGGCCAGTCATATGTCAGTCTAATGAATAAGATACGGGCTTCCATTAAAATAATGAAATTAGCTTGTTTGGAATTTTGTTACATTTCCACGGCACATAGCCCCGGGTCATCACAGCGTAGCTACATTCACTTACATCCAAGTTCGGTTCATTTACCAAAAGCAGGACAGTCTGGAACCGCGGATGTCACCTTATTTTCTAAAAGTGGGCCCAGAGCAAGGCATGAGCAACGTATGGCTCTCCAGATGTTGCGGCATTAAACTCACACCGTCCTTCACCATTAACATTGATGTCTAGGGCGGATGGAAGCTGTGGCCCAGGAAGAACTGGAAAGCGACTACCAAAAGAGAGAAATGCCTGCAGATTCTCCAATCGCTGGGTTTCCCCGATATCCACCCCCTTTCCAGAAAAAAATACTGTTGGATTTTGGTTGTGTGTATATGAAATGTAAATCAAGTGTTTCTGCTGTTTTGCAAGTGTGTGTTTCAGCAATGAAACAGTTAACAGCAGGCCAGTTTGACTGACAGCCTGCTGTGACCTACGAGACATGATTTCCGGCCTTGGAGGTCGGAACTTCCTTCGGACTAAGGAATGTGTTTTCTTATCTCTTGTTGAACTGTGTGAGAGAAGAGCCGAGCCGAAGAATGCCGGCTTCTAGCGATGGACTTTGCTGTTTGTAAATATCTCTGTAAATATTAAATAGATGTTTAAATTTCAGACTGCAGATGTCTTTGAGTCTGACTTTGGAGGAATTGGTGAGGGCAGAAATTCACCAATTCATCAGGGTGCTGGTCCGGAGCATGATTGATCGATGGTGTTTGAAGAAACCCACTCAACACGCATCCTGACCCCTGGCACTGATCTTGACAAATATTACCTCAGGGCCAGTCCAACATGGAGGCCAAAGTAAGTGTCCGCTTGTGGTGCATTGTCCCTGGGGGCGCTGTTGAGGCGCCCCCACGACGGTCGGCGGCAGCGGGGACCATCGGCTCGCTGCCAAATGAGTAAGGCCTCACTCTTCTTGTGAGGTCTCACGAGGTTTCGCGAGGTCTCGCGAGAAGAGCGAGGCCTTCCTGGAGGCCTTACTCTTTGGGTGGAGAGCGAGCTCTCCAGCAGCTGGAGAGTGCGCATGCCGCCCAGAAGGTGGGCCCACACCTTCCGGGTGTCGTGTGCGCCTCGCCCACAGCTGCCAACCCCGGTATGTAGAAGCGGCGCATTTTTTGTGTGGGGGGGGGGGGTGGTGCGTGGCTACCAGGTTCGTGTACTAGGCAAAATTACCTAGGTCGGCCTCTGTGCCCCCTTGAAAGGAGGGCGTGGCTTAGAGGGGTGGGCGTGGCTCCTGCTCAAGAGGGCGGGGCTGAGCCCCTCCCTTAGTCCAAGATGCAGGGCTTGGAGGGGGAGGTGGGCGGGGCCACAAATGGGCAGCCAGGACTGGGATGGGTGGAGTTACGAGCTCTGAGGCAGGGCTGTGCTTTAACAACACAACCGTTCAATGCTAAGGTTTCCCCATCTGCGCAGGGTTCCATACTTCTCACTTTAACAACACAACCGTTCAATGCTAAGGCTTCCCCGTCTGCGCAGGGTTCCATACTTCGCACTTTAACAACACAACCATTCAATGCTAAGGCTTCCCGCCAAATGGAACTGTAGAGAAGAGTCTCCTGAACAAGCCAGGACCTGCCACAGGACTGCCATCTGTGAGGAGTTACGAAGGTGGAGGCATTACTTTTCATTCAACCCGTCGTAGTTAGTATAGTATAGTATATTATAAAAACAAGTCTCTTTCCATGTGTGGCTCTTTGCAACGGCTGCCACTTGCGCTCTTCCTGAAAGGCTACCATTCCCAACAATCCTGGAGGTGAAATTATATCAGATATCACAATTTTATTACAATGTCCATTACAGAAATATATAACCAATGTCCTAGGGAAAGGCACAGTTTCCTCCATTGGAGCGGAAATGTGTTTCACTGATTTGATGGTTTGTATCAATAATAACCCCAAAGAATGCAAAGCTGGAAGCTGATTTCCGCACGCTGAATGCGATTGAATCCTCCTGCTTGAGGGGAATTTTGACGAAAACGAGCCGATTTGCGCGACACAGCTATTAAGAAATTTGGAAGGCGAGGTGACCGAGATGTTGATCTCCTAATAGGCTAATAAACAGCAACAGGCCTGCCAAGCTCTCCGGTAAAGAGATAATTGTCAAAGAACAATGGCTATTTCAACCTCCAGCAAACATCTTTACTAGACTGAAAAATCATGCGCATATGTTGGGTTTCAGTAAGAATGCCAAATCAATTTTGTCTGTGCATTGAGCTTTGCGTTTCCTATTTTCTTGCATTAATTCCGAAAAGCCAGTCTGAATCCAATTTCAAGCAAAGCGCCAGGGAGGAATACTTTGCGAGGCCGGGACTGTTGTGCAATTGCGACTCTTCTCTAGGCATATTAAGATAGAACACCCTCTCTCCCATTTTAATATTTCACTTTTTAACGTGAGAAGCGGATCTTTGTTTTTTTAAATTTTGCGTTCCCTCTGGGAACGTTAGCTTGTCCGCCTCATATGCCATTGATCTAAATGTCATGTTTTTGCAGCATTGAAAATACTACGAAGCTCACCCTTTTCTGGCTCATCAAGTAGACTTGTTTTGGTTTCATTGTGCTTTCTTGTCTCAGATGGGGTTCTTTGCTTGTTTGGGGCCGGGCTGTGGCACAGCTGGTTAGTAGCCAGCAGCAATGAATCACCACTGACCGTGAAATCATTGGTTCAAAGCCCAGGTCGGGGTTAAAACCCCCGACTGTTAATAGCCTAGCTTGCTGCCCACCTAAGTAGCTCGAAAGCAGATAGTGAGGCCATTGGTTCGAAGCCCGGGTCGGAGTTAAAACCCCCGACTGTTAATAGCCTAGCTTGCTGCCCACCTAAGTAGCTCGAAAGCAGATAGTGAGGCCATTGGTTCGAAGCCCGGGTCGGAGTTAAAACCCCCGACTGTTAATAGCCTAGCTTGCTGCCCACCTAAGTAGCTCGAAAGCAGATAGTGAGGCCATTGGTTCGAAGCCCGGGTCGGAGTTAAAACCCCCGACTGTTAATAGCCTAGCTTGCTGCCCACCTAAGTAGCTCGAAAGCAGATGGTGTAGCCATTGGTTCGAAGCCCAGGTCGGAGTTAAAACCCCCGACTGTTAATAGCCTAGCTTGCTGCCCACTTAAGTAGCTCGAAAGCAGATGGTGAGGCCATTGGTTTGAAGCCCGGGTCGGAGTTAAAACCCCCGACTGTTAATAGCCTAGCTTGCTGCCCACCTAAGTAGCTCGAAAGCAGATAGTGAGGCCATTGGTTCGAAGCCCGGTTTGGAGTTAAAGCTCCCGACTGTTAATAGCCTAGCTTGCTGCCCACCTAAGTATCTCGAAAACAGATGGTGTAGCCATTGGTTCGAAGCCCAGGTCGGAGTTAAAACCCCCGACTGTTAATAGCCTAGCTTGCTGCCCACCTAAGTAGCTCGAAAGCAGATAGTGAGGCCATTGGTTCGAAGCCCGGTTTGGAGTTAAAGCTCCCGACTGTTAATAGCCTAGCTTGCTGCCCACCTAAGTATCTCGAAAACAGATGGTGTAGCCATTGGTTCGAAGCCCGGGTCGGAGTTAAAACTCCCGACTGTTAATAGCCTAGCTTGCTGCCCACCTAAGTAGCTCGAAAGCAGATGGTGAGGCCATTGGTTTGAAGCCCAGTTTGGAGTTAAAGCTCCCGACTGTTAATAGCCTAGCTTGCTGCCCACCTAAGTATCTCGAAAACAGATGGTGTAGCCATTGGTTCGAAGCCCGGGTCGGAGTTAAAACCCCCGACTGTTAATAGCCTAGCTTGCTGCCCACCTAAGTAGCTCGAAAGCAGATAGTGAGGCCATTGGTTCGAAGCCCGGTTTGGAGTTAAAGCTCCCGACTGTTAATAGCCTAGCTTGCTGCCCACCTAAGTATCTCGAAAACAGATGGTGTAGCCATTGGTTCGAAGCCCGGGTCGGAGTTAAAACTCCCGACTGTTAATAGCCTAGCTTGCTGCCCACCTAAGTAGCTCGAAAGCAGATGGTGAGGCCATTGGTTTGAAGCCCAGTTTGGAGTTAAAGCTCCCGACTGTTAATAGTAGACATGTCCAAAAAATCGTTTTGAATAGTATATCGGAATTATTTTGGATTGTTTTCGCTTTTTGATACGCATTCCGAGACATTCTCTCACAGCGCAACCAGCAATGTAATTCGAACCATTGTTGGCCCATTCTCTAATTGTCTCTTAATGTTTCATTAATTTTCCTCCCCCCAAATTTTTTCAAAATATATATTTAAAAATATTTTTTAAATTATTTTGTTTCTGCAACCTACCTAGAATGGGAGCTTATTTGCAAATTTGATGAGGATAGCTCAAGAAATGAGGGTGGGGGAGCCTGTAAAATTTCCCCCCCTCGGGTTCCTTTTTTTTTTTTTTTGGCGATTGTGCATGTGCGTCCGCCATTTTAGAAACATTTAGAATCATTATGAATTTTTGGAAATATCCGAAATTTTTGGATGAAAAAATCGGAAATACTTTCTATATCGAAGCGCCAGCACCCCCTACTTTTAGAAACGAGAATTGAAACACTTTTCCCATCGATCGGACATGCCTACTAACTCAACCTACTGGAGGCGTTTGAGGGGACTGACTCACCAGAGTGGGAGTTGTAGTTTACCCTCCAGCCAGAGAGCACACTCAACTCCACCAATATGCATCCAGAGCAAACTTGTCCAACGTAACCAACTTGAAGTAGTGATGGAGTCTCTTGGGGTTAACCAGGCATGATGTGAGTTGTAGTTTACTCACAACCTTATGCATTTTGTACCATTAAAAAATCGACTTTTTCAAATAACCCGGACGACGGACCCAAGCTAGTAATAAATAAATAAATACAAAAAGGGAGAACATTTTTCTGCGATGTAACTTGCACACATCTAGGTGGCAGTCTGACAACATCCATTCACCACCACAACACGTTGGAGACAAATTGAGTCGAGTTTTGCAAGATGTGAGTGTGAGAGTACGCAAATGACAGACTCACATGTGCTGAAGACAAGGGCTAGGTTGATAGTAAGTGAGCCTATAATCTCATAATAAGCTTTTTTAAAGGTAGAGAAATGGTTTCCCACAGCTTTCTCTGTTGCAATCAAAGTATATTGAGTAGAGATGTGCATGACATTTTTTCCTACATTTCCTTCTTGCTATCGTTTTGTTTCGACCGTTTGTCTACACAAAATGAATGATGACATTTTCGTAGGAAACGAGAGGAGACACGAAAACGAAAGCCACACAGTGACCGTGCTTGCTTTCGTTTTCCTTTCATTTCAGCCCCATAACAATAAACAGGTACTGACATTGCAGCTGATGTGTACCAAGGGGTGTCAATAATAATATTAATATAAATGGCGATAGTTATTCTGGGACCGTAAGCTGAGTCTGGGAGAGGAGTGCTTCCCCATTACATCAGATGTGTGCCAATGGGTCTTAATTATATATATATATATATATATATATATATATATATATATATATATAAACGATCGTTACTCTGAGAAACTAAACTTGTCTGGGATTTTTTCCCATCTTTTTTCCGATAGTTATTCTGCAACCCTGAGCTGACTCTGAGAGAGGAGTGCCTCCCCATTACATCTGATGTGAGCCAATGGGTCTTAATAATACGAGGGTTATCCAGAAAGTAGATTACGTTTTGGAATTAAAAATGAACAAAGTATAGGAGAAAACATTTACCATATGCAGTTGAAAGCCACACCCAAATACCACTTCTCAACATAATCGCCATTCAAATCTAGGTACTGATCATAGCGATGAATGAGCTTGGCAATTCCTTCCCCACCAAACTCTGCCACTTGCGTCCTCAACCAGCTGGAAACACAGCGTTTTGCCACACCCAAATACCACTTCTCAACATAGTTGCCATTCAAATCTAGGCACTGATCATAGCGATGAATGAGCTTGGCAACTCCTTCCCCACCAAACTCTGCCACTTGCGTCCTCAATCAGCCGGCAACACAGCGTTTTGCCACACCCAAATACCACTTCTCAACATAGTCGCCATTCAAATCTAGGCACTGATCATAGTGATGAATGAGCTTGGCAACTCCTTCCTCACCAAATTCTGCCGCTTGCGTTCTCAACACAGAGTTTTGGCGACGATGCGCAGCTGCGGGAAGGGGTGACCGGCTGGTTGAGGACGTAAGCGGCAGAGTTTGGTGGAGAGGGAGTTTCCAAGCTCATTCATCACTACGATAAGTGCCTAGATTTGAATAGCGACTATGTTGAGAAGTGGTATTTGGGTCTGGCTTTCAACTGCATATGGTAAACGTTTTCTCCTATAGTAGTTGGGAACCACTAGTACCCATAGCCAAATTCTTGCTGGGAGATTCTAGTAAGTGTAGCCCAAAAATAAGCTTTTCTTCTGCTTTGGAGAGCTATGCCAGCTTGAGTAGTTAATACAAGACTATAGGGACAAATCATGTGCCCAATTATAAGTCAACATCCAGTGTTGCTACTTGGGTTTGGATGGGAATATTTTAATAAATCACTCAGAAATAATCCTTGGAATGTGCTCTTTAACGACCACTATTCACTTTTCCACACAATCACCAGACAATGGGATACATTTCTGCCAGCAATGAACAAGTTTTCTGAAGCCGTCACGGAAGAAGTCGACACTCTGTTTCCGCAACCGGCGTCTCACAGGACCCATCGTGCACAGATCTTCCGACAGCCAAGCAAAGCAAGAATGTGACCCACACGTTCTTGTGAAATGCCGATGATGCTTGGAATTTCTCTCTGAGCGATACGACAATCGTCCTGAATCAATCTGTCAATCTTTTGCTTGTGAAACTCAGTGGTTTCTGTCACAGGACGTCCAACTCTTTGTTTGTCCTGCAAATCAGTTGTTCCCACCTCAACATCTTTAGACTTACTCGCCCAACGACGCACAGGACTCACATCAACACAATCACTGTAAACAGCTTGCATTCTCGGATGAATCTTCTTTGGGGTGACACCTTCTGTGGTCAAGAATTCAGTGACCGCACGTTGCTTAAGTTGCATTGACCGACTGACTGTGCAGGTTCCATACTTGGCACTTTAACAACACAACCGTTCAATGCTAAGATTTCCCCGTCTGCGCAGGGTTCCATACTTGGCACTTTAACAACACAACCGTTCAATGCTAAGGCTTCCCCGTCTGCGCAGGGTTCCATACTTCGCGCTTTAACAACACAACCGTTCAATGCTAAGGCTTCCCCGTCTGCGCAGGGTTCCATACTTCGCGCTTTAACAACACAACCGTTCAATGCTAAGGCTTCCCCGTCTGCGCAGGGTTCCATACTTGGCACTTTAACAACACAACCGTTCAATGCTAAGGCTTCCCCGTCTGCGCAGGGTTCCATACTTGGCACTTTAACAACACAACCGTTCAATGCTAAGGCTTCCCCATCTGCGCAGGGTTCCATACTTGGCACTTTAACAACACAACCGTTCAATGCTAAGGCTTCTCCATCTGCGCAGGGTTCCATACTTCGCACTTTAACAACACAACCGTTCAATTCTAAGGCTTCCCCGTCTGCACAGGGTTCCATACTTTGCACTTTAACAACACAACCGTTCAATGCTAAGGTTTCCCCGTCTGCGCAGGGTTCCATACTTTGCACTGTAACAACACAACCGTTCAATGCTAAGGCTTCCCACCAAATGGAACGGTAGAGGAGAGTCTACTGAACAAGCCAGGACCTGCCGCTTGTTGAGGAGTTACGAAGGTGGAGGCACTACTTTTCATTCAACCCTCGTACATCACTTTATTGTTTGGAAAGCCTCTCTTCCACCCGACATGTATTTCCCAGTCGACCCACTTCATCCTTCTTGAGCCACAACAATTGAGAGTTGATGCCACGGCTCTGTGTCTGGCATGCTTGGTCACAGGTCCTCCTGTGCTTTGATTCAATTTAGCAGCTAACTTTGTATAATTAGCCGCTAATAGCGAGAGCCGAGGCTCCTACGGTGCAAATTGTTTCTGTATTGATCCCAGCCTGCATTGTCAGCAGTCTGAAGAGACTGAACTTTAAGTGCTTAATTCAGCCGTATTCAGCCGATAATTTTGTCTCTCTCCTTCCAAACAAAAGTGCCCTTGCTTGCGCTATTTTTCGGCAAGTAATAAAATCAATTAAAACCATCGCCACCCCTATCGGAAACCCAAGACTTAGCTCCTGTCCAAGACATTTGTAAATGCCAAGGTGTCCCAAGAAAATGATTTCGGGTCCATTACTAGAGAAATGAAGGTCTCTTTGGGATAAATAAGGCAATCGCAAGATACCACAGGAGGGACAGTTCAGTCTATGAATCGGAGCACAGATATTCTCCTGATTTCCCAGTGGTTTTTGTGGTCTGCTCGGAAAACGTTCCTACAAACATCTTCGTGTTCAGAATAGGAATAACTGTTAGGGATAACTGTTAGGGGAGCAGGAAAGTGTTCATGAATCTGAGGGTGAGTTGGAATCCGAGGAGGAGATTTTGCAAGTACCTACATTTCAGGAAAGGCGAAAGGAAACAGAGCAGAGACGTCGTTCAGCTAGAATAGCTTCCAGAAATGCAGGTTCAGCCAGCTCTTGCTGGGAACAGACTGACTCTAATGCCTAAGCCTTCGCTCCCCTTGTGCCTGCTTTGAGTCTGCATCTGGGAAACAGCTCCTAGGGGAGCAGGAAAGTGTTCATGAATCTGAGGGTGAGTTGGAATCTGAGGAGGAGATTTTGCAAGTACGAGCCTAATATAAACTGAGGGACCTAATTTTACCACAAAAAACTGGGGAACCTTACTGACTCGAGTATAAGCCGCGGGTGGGAAATGCAGCAGGTTACTGGCAAATTTCAAAATGATAATAGATCCCAATGAAATTATATTGAGGCATCAGTAGGTTAAAGGTTTTTCAATATTTACCGTATTTCAAAGAAAAACAGTAAACTAGCTCTGTAAGTGGAAAAGTAGGGTCAAGAAAAACAATATGGTATGAACATAATAATAATAATAATAATAATAATAATAATAATAATAATAGTAAACTTCATTTGTACCCTGCCCTATCTCCCCATGGGGACTCAGGCTGGCTTCCAACATAGTAACAGGCAAACATTCAATGCCTACATAAACAATGCAGAGCTAGATATAGATCTATAATTGTAGATACTAATTTCACATATGCATTTCCCCCTGAAACGTTTGCAAATCCTCTCTCTCTATATGTGCATTTCCCTCCTGCAATATTTGCAAGCCCTATATATTTATGTTTATATCGATCTAGAAATCGCTATATGTGTTTGTGCATTTCACCTGCAATATTTGCAAGACCTATATATCTATATTCATATACAGTAGATTCTCACTTATCCAAGCTAAATGGGCCGACAGAAGCTTAGATAAGCAAATATCTTGGATAATAAGGAGGGATTAAGGAAAAGCCTATTAAACATCAAATTAGGTTATGATTTTACAAATTAAGCACCAAAACATCATGTTACACAACCAATTTGACAGAAAAAGTAGATCAATATACAGTAATGCTATGTAGTAATTACTGTATTTATGAATTTAGCACCAAAATATCACGATGTATTGAAAACATTGACTACAAAAATGGCTTGGATAATCCAGAGGCTTGGATAAGTGAGGCTTGGATTAGTGAGACTCTACTGTATATCTATCTAGACATCTCTCTCTATATATAGATAATTATATCTGTATAGGATTTGCAAAGACTTGCAAACATGTGGGGTGAAAATTCTTATGTATAAAAGAATGCATACACATAGATACAAATATACAGGTACATGGAAATCTCTAGATATCTATATGTATATAGGATTTGCAAAGAGGGGGGAATTCATATATAAAATTAATATAGATAGATAGATAGATATAAATATAAAGGTACATAGGCCGAAATTTCATTAGATTTTTCCACTTTTCCAGTATATTTTTTGAGAACGAAGAGGAAACCTCAAAATAGCCTGTCATACAAAGCACTGACGGTGATGAGAGAAGTTTTTGGAGTCTCCCAATTAGACTCTGTGAAAACTTTCTTCCTCGGTGTAATTTAATGATTGCATCGTTTCAGCCCCGTCTCTCCGTCCATCCGTCCCTTGGTCTTGAAAGGAGGTTTTTTTGGTAATCAAAAGTGAGGTGGCCGGCACAGCAGATGGTGCTCTTTCCATTATCTAAATGGTCCAAGAAGGTCACATTGGCATTGTGTTCCTTCTCGGTCTTTCTCCCTTTCTGAAAGCACAACGAGTTCCGAGGCTCAAAGCCTCTGCCCATTAAATAAATAGCACTTAGGGACTTGGAAAGGCTGCTGCAATTTGTCCGGAGGGAATCTTTTCTTCCTCGTGTATTTCTAAGGACAGGCCTTTCCTCCTTGGGTTCTCCACACAATGCTGCTGCCGTTCACAGTGAACTTTCAAAGGAGTCATTTTCTACTTAGTTTCCAAACCTTAGAGGCATGTGAAAGGTCTAGCAGAAAAAGGGAGAAAAAAAGAAATGCTTGAAAATAAGAAAAGTTCTGCATTCCCCAATCCAAAATGCAGACTGTGCAAGGAAACCGACGAAACCATGGATCATCTCCTCAGCTGCTGTAAGAAAATCGCACAGACAGACTACAAACAGAGGCACAACTACGTGGCCCAAATGATTCATTGGAACTTATGCCTCAAGTGCCACCTCCCAGCAGCAAAGAACTGGTGGGATCACAAACCTGCAAAAGTCTTGGAAAATGAGCACGCAAAGATACTGTGGGACTCCCAAATCCAGACTGACAAAGTTCTGGGACACAACACACCAGACATCACAGTTGTGGAGAAGAAAAAGGTTTGGATCATTGATGTTGCCATCCCAGGTGACGAAAAACAACAGGAAAAACTCAGCCGCTCTCAGGACCTCAAGAGTGAACTGCAAAGACTCTGGCAGAAACCAGTGCAGGTGGTCCCGGTGGTGATGGGCACACTGGGTGCCGTGCCAAAAGATCTCAGCCGGCATTTGGAAACAATAGACATTGAGAAAATCAGGATCTGGCAACTGCAAAAGGCCAACCTGCTGGGATCTGCACACATCATCCGAAAATACATCACACAGTCCTAGACACTTGGGAAGTGTTTGACTTGTGATTTTGTGATATGAAATCCAGCATATCTATCTTGTTTGCTGTGTCATACAATGTTGTTGTGTCAATAATAATAAGTGGCGCAGTGGGTTAAACCGCTGAGCTGCTGAACTTGCGGACTGAAAGGTTGGCAGTTTGAATCCGGAGAGCAGGGTAAGTTCCCATTGTTAGCCCCAGCTTCTACCAACCAACAGTTCCAAAACATGCAAATGTGAGTAGATCAATAGGTACCGCTCTGGTGAGAAGGTAGCGGTGCTCCATGCAGTCCTGCCAGTGGCCACATGACCTTGGAGGTGTCTATGGACAATGCCGGCTCTTTGGCTTAGAAATGGAGATGAGCACCAACCCCCTGAGTGTGAGTAGATCAATAGGTACCGCTCTGGTGGGGAGGTAAGGGCGCTCCATGCCGTCATGCCTGTGGCCACATGACCTTGGAGGTGTCTACGGACAATGCCGGCTCTTTGGCTTATAAATGGAGATGAGCACCAAGCCCCAGAGTGTGAGTAGATCAATAGGTACTGCTCTGGTGGGAAGGTAACGGCGCTCCATGCCGTCATGCCAGTGGCCACATGACCTTGGAGGCGTCTATGGACAACGCCGGCTCTTTGGCTTAGAAATGGAGATGAGCACCATCCCTCAGAGTGTGAGTAGATCAATAGGTACTGCTCTGGTGGGGAGGTAAGGGCGCTCCATGCCGTCATGCCTGTGGCCACATGACCTTGGAGGTGTCTACGGACAATGCCGGCTCTTTGGCTTAGAAATGGAGATGAGCACCAACTCCCAGAGTCGGACACGACTAGACTTATATGTCGGGAAAAACCATCTTCATGGCAAAAAGATAAGAAAGAAAGAAAACTCGTTTGAAGCCGTGCAATGTTAGGTTCCCATTGAATGCGTCCCGAGACGGCTCTATTACTCTCCGAGAATTGTCTGGTTTCGGGTATCGAGCCGGAATTGGCAACCATGATCAGGAAATCCATTTCTGACACAAAAGGGGTAATAAGGCTGTAAATCGGAAATGAATTGGAAAGGCAGATAATTGGATCGATGGGCTGCTAATGATGATATCGAACAGCAGCTTTCCTGTTGGCTCTGCGATATGATATATAAAGGAATGAAGCCTGTTCTGAATGGTCTGACACGGGCGGGATTGTTGCAACCCTGCAAAGTTGGAAGAGTTAAGATGTCTCAGGTCCCGTCTACTCTGCCAGATAATGCAGTTGGAAACTATATTATACTAGCTGTGCCCGGCCACGTGTTGCTGTGGCTGATGGGAATCCTTGGTTGGCCAGGTGGAATACCACTGAATAGCCTTGCAGCCTCAAAGCCTGGCCGTTTTCTCTCAATCCAAGAGCCTGGCTCCTTCCTTTGCAGGGGAATCCTTGTTTGGCCAGATTGAATTGCAATGAATAGTCTTGCAGCTTCAAAGCCCGGCCGCTTTCTACCTAAGGCCATCCTTGCTAGGCCAGGTTGAATGCGATGGAGAAACCTCGTTTTATCAAAGCCTGGGGGTTTTCCATCTAGTGGAAATCTTGGTTGGCCAGGTTGAACAGCACTGAATAGCCTTGCTGCTTGCAAGCCTGGCCGCTTTCTCCCTTGCGGAATCCTTGGTTGGCCAGGTTGAATAGCATTGAATAGCCTTGCTGCTTGCAAGCCTGACCGCTTTCTCCCTTGCGGAATCCTTGGTTGTTCAGGTTGAATAGCATTGAATAGCCTTGCTGCTTGCAAGCCTGACCGCTTTCTCCCTTGCGGAATCCTTGGTTGGCCAGGTTGAATAGCATTGAATAGCCTTGCTGCTTGCAAGCCTGGCTGCTTTCTACCTTGCGGAATCCTTGGTTGTTCAGGTTGAATAGCATTGAATAGCCTTGCTGTTTGCAAGCCTGGCCGCTTTCTACCTTGCGGAATCCTTGGTTGGCCAGTTTGAATAGCAATTAATAGTCTCGGTGTGGCACTGTGGCAGGTATGAATGCTTCAATTAGGCACCTTGATTAGCATTTAATGTCCTTGCAGCTTCAAAGTCTGGCTGCTTCCTGCCTGGGGGAAATCCTTTGTTGGGAAGTGTTAGCTGGCCCTGATGGTTTCCTTTCTGGAATTCCCAATTTCCCTGCTTTCAGAGTGTTGCTCTTTTATTGACTGTCCTGGTTTTAGAGATTATATTGTTCTGTATTTTTATACCACAGTAATTATTAGGCATGTCCAAAAAATCGTTTTGAATCGTATATCGGAATTATTTCTGATGGTTCTCGCTTTTTGATAGGCATTCCGAGACATTGTCTCACAGCGCAACCAGCAATGTAATTCGAACCATTGTGGGCCCATTCTCTAATTGTCTCTTAATGTTTCGTTAATCCCCCCCCCCAGTACCCCCTACTTTAGAAACGAGAATTGAAACATTTTTTTCATCGATCGGACATGCCTAGTAATGATTACATATTACATAGGAAGCTCTGGCGTGGAATGGTCCATGAGGTCACAAAGAGTCGGAGACGACTAAACGACTGAGCAGCAGTCGGTGAAGATGCACCTGAAGTATTGCTCTAGACATCTCCACATTAAAGGAAAACTTGCTTGGGATGAGCAGCTGGTCTTGGCTGTAAGTCATTTTTATGTCAAAACCCTGGCAAGTAATTGCTTTAAAATCCTACTTTATTGCCGGCTCATGGTTTAATCTCGCCGCGGACGTGAGGCACATCGGGAGCGGAGGCAGAAGGCACCTGGAAGCCTCGCCCTCCCCTCCCGCCCTCGACTTCGAGCCTCTTCCCAAGGGCAAAGCCTCCTCCCAGCTTTCACGTTTTGGTCGGCACACTCTAGCGGAATAATTTTTATACATTAAAAGCACATTCTTGGTATTGTGTGCTCTACTCGGACTCAGTTTATTGAAAGCGACGTTCGGTTTTCTGACGGCACATCTGGCATACCAATGGGGACAGACTGATGGAGAAAGGCAGCCATCTAAATCAGGGTTTGCAATGCTCTTGCTCCCGAGCAGCGGCTTTTACAGGAGGAGACGTAGATCATAAATTCTACGGAAAGAGAGCCGGGCGTTGACAGAGTCAGCGAGAGGAGATACTGCTGAGTGCAAAGCATTCATGACAAGAGTGCGCACTACAGGCTCGTGTGGAAATTAAGTCTTTGATTTACTGGAATGCTTTCATTCCCCATATGCCCAAAAGAATAAGGTTGGCTTTGACTCCCGATTTTATAAATTGCTTTGGCATTTTAACACACCAAGACGTCTGATTTTCGAAGCGAGCGCTTTGAAGCTGAGTCAAGAAAATATCACGTGGGAAAGGTGACTTGCAGATAGACTTGCAGATGACAGACGGACACAGGACTGTTCTGTTCTCCAACAGAACCTGACTCGAACTCTAGGCAGACAGAACTCAACTGAACTGACGCAATCGATATGCACAAACACTTGTGTCTGGATACTTCCTAGTTCCAGCCACACATCAAGGTCATCATAGTAGAGTTGCGCAGCAGAAGCGTGGTGGGCCCATAACCAAATTGTCAGAGTATTTGCAGCGCAGCAGTAGTTGGATGGAAGCAGTGGAACGCAGAACGAAGAGACACTCAGAGACATTGGTAAAACTATTTACAAAGTTTTACTGTATGCAGTAGTAATCAACACAAACAGACTTGCAGACAACAGACGAACACAGGACTGCTTTGTTCTCCAACAGAACCTGACTCGAACTCTAGGCAGACAGAACTCAACTGAACTGACGCAATCGATATGCACAATCACTTGTGTCTGGATACTCCCCAGTTCCAGCCACACATCAAGGTCATCACAGCTTCTTGGCAATTAACTCTTTCCACACTACGGTACATTCTAGATGACGCAATCAGTTGCAATACAAGCATGGCACAAATTGCATTTAAACACTATCAATACACAAATCCCACATTAACTCTAGGCAGACAGAACTCAACTGAACTGACGCAATCTGTATGCACAAACACTTGTGTCTGGATACTCCCTAGTTCCAGCCACACATCAAGGTCATCACAGCTTCTTGGCAATTAACTCTTTCCACACTATGGTACATTCTGGATGACGCAATCAGTTGCAATACAAGCATGGCACAAATTACATTTAAACACTATAAATACACAAATCCCACATTAACATGGATAAGGGTGAACTACAACTCCCAGATCTGAGTTCAATCACCCCCAAACCAGGCCTGTATGCACAGTTGGCCATGTTGGGTCTGTGTGCCAAGTTTGGTCGAGATCTGACGTCAGCTGGCTTCAGTGCTTTCTGGATGCAGGTGAACTATAACTCCCAAAATCAAGGCCCATTCCCACTACCCCCTGTAGTATGTTCAGTTGGTCATGGGGCAAGAGGGCGCACTACAGCCTCGTGTGGAAATTAAGTCTTTGATTTACTGGAATGCTTTCATTCCCCATATGCCCAAAAGAATAAGGTTGGCTTTGACTCCCGATTTTGTAAATTGCTTTGGCATTTTAACACACCAAGACGTCTGATTTTCGAAGTGAGCGCTTTGAAGCTGAGTCGAGGAAATATCACGTGGGAAAGGTGACGTGCCATGAAGTGGTGGCATCCTCACAGTGACCAAGGGACCATTGGCCAGTGGGGAACAAGTGTCTGTTGCTCCTGAAAACCACGCTGCAGCCCCAGACTATCAGCAGAGCAAGTCGTTTATTGAAGAATAGATGCAGTTATTGCTAACACTTAGAAACAGATGCAGTCATTGCTAATAGTCAACACGGATTTACCAAAAACAAGTCATGCCAGACTCATCTGATCTCTTTTTTTGATAGAGTTACGAGTTGGGTCGATACAGGGAATGCCGTGGATGTAGCGTACCTGGATTTCAGTAAGGCCTTCGACAAAGTCCCCCACGACCTTCTGGCAAGGAAACTAGTCAAATGTGGGCTAGACAAAAGTACGGTTAGGTGGATCTGCAATTGGCTAAGCGAACGAACCCAAAGGGTGATTCTCACCAATGAGTCGTCTTCATCATGGAAAGAAGTCACGAGTGGAGTGCCACAAGCAGGGCTCCGTCCTGGGCCCGGTTCTGTTCAGGATCTTTATTAACGACTTAGACGAAGGGTTAGAAGGCACGATCATCAAGTTTGCAGACGACACCAAACTGGGAGGGAGAGCCAACACTCCAGAAGACAGGAGCAGAATTCAAAACGATCTTGACAGACTAGAGAGATGATTGGCCGAAACGAACAAAATGAAGTTCAACAGGGACAAATGCAAGATACTTCACTTCGGCAGAAAAAATGGAAATCAAAGATACAGAATGGGGGACGATGCCTGGCTTGACAGCAGTGTGTGCGAAAAAGACCTTGGAGTCCTCGTGGGGAGGAAGGGGAACATGAGCCAGGAATGTGATGCGGCTGCTAAAAAAGCCAATGGGATTCTGTCCTGCATCAATAGGGGAATAGCGTCTAGATCCAGGGAAGTCCTGCTCCCCCTTATTCTATTCTGCCTTGGTCAGACCACGTTACCTGGAATCACACTGGGTCCAATTTTGGGCACCGCAGTTGAAGGGAGATGTTGACAAGCTGGAAAGCGTCCAGAGGAGGGCGACTAAAATGATTAAGGGTCTGGAGAACAAGCCCTATGAGGAGCGGCTTAAAGAGCTGGGCATGTTTAGCCTGCAGAAGAGAAGGCTGAGAGGAGACATGAGAGCCATGGACAAATACGTGAAGGGAAGTCCTAGGGAGGAGGGAGGGAGCTTGTTTTCTGCTGCCCTGCAGACTAGGACACAAGGGAACAAGGGCTTCAAACTACAGGAAAGGAAGGAGATTCCACCTGAACATCAGGAAGAACTTCCTCACTGTGAGAAGGGCTGTTCACCAGTGGAACTCTCTCCCCGGGGCCGTGGTGGAGGCTCCTTCCTTGGAGGCTTTGAAGCAGAGGCTGGATGGCCATCTGTCGGGGGTGCTGTGAACGTGATTTCCTGCTTCTTCGCAGAATGGGGCTGGACTGGATGGCCCAGGAGGTCTCTTCCAACTCTACGATTGTATGATTCTATGATTCAGGGGCGGTTCAACCGTAAGGCAATTAGGCAGTTGCTTAAGGCACCATCATCTGGGGGGCGCAGTTGGGGGGGAGCTTCGGTGAGGTACAGCAGTGAGCCTCAAAAAAGGTAGGGCCCTACCCTATTTTTTTATTTTTCAGTTATTTGTTTGGGTGCCATTTTTTTCCATTTCCGGCGTCTGGAGGCTGTGCTTGACTCCGGCCATGGGAGGTATTGTCACTCCATTGTCCACGCCGAGGAGCTTTGTTGTCCTTAGATTGGATAAAATTGCCTTATGGGTGCCTTTTATAACCTCCCCGCTTTTAAAAAGCGGTACCTATTTATCTACTCACATTTCTTCTTTCCATCTGATAGGTGGGTAGGGAGCTGAGGCTGATGGCAGGTGCTCACCCCGACCCGGGCTTGAACTGCCGACCTGTGAATGCTGAGTAAAAATGTAATTCCCCTTGGTTTGTTAGCCTGTGTAACTGTAGATTGTTTGTGGATTCAATGTAGTTATATGTTTGCATGTCCAACGTTGTTCTTTGTGCAAGTGTATACATTCTGATACCTATGCTTTAAAGTTATTTAAGTTATTCATAACAGAAGCTTGTCTGTGTAAATCAGTGATCCCCAAAGTGCGCGATACCGCCCCCGGTGGGCGCTGGAGAGATCCAGGGGGGCGGTGATGGCACCTATTAGGACACGGGGGCGGGGCCAGGGGAGGGGCGGAGCCTCTTCTCAAGAGCCTGAGACAGGGCTGAGCCTCTATACCTCTCCTGAAAGACCTTTTAGGACTAAAGGGCGGGGCTAGGGAAGGGGTGGGGCCTCCTTCCAAGTGCCAGAGACAGGGCTGAGCCTCTATATCTCTCCTGAGAGGCCTTTTAGGACTAAAGGGCGGAGCTAGGGGTGGGGGCGGGGTCTCTTCCCAAGAGCCTGAGACAGGGCTGAGCCTCTATATTTCTCCTGAGAGGCCTTTTAGGACTAAAGGGCGGAGCTAGGGGTGGGGGCGGGGCCTCTTCCCAAGAGCCTGAGACAGGGCTGAGCCTCTATATCTCTCCTGAGAGGCCTTTTAGGACTAAAGGGCGGAGCTAGGGGTGGGGGCGGGGCCTCTTCCCAAGAGCATGAGACAGGGCTGAGCCTCTATATTTCTCCTGAGAGGCCTTTTAGGGCTAAAGGGCGGAGCTAGGGGTGGGGGCGGGGTCTCTTCCCAAGAGCACGAGACAGGGCTGAGCCTCTATATCTCTCCTGAGAGGCCTTTTAGGACTAAAGGGCGGGGCTAGAGGTGTGGGCGGGGTATCTTCCTAGGAGCCCGAGACAGGGCTGAGCCTCTATATCTCTCCTGAGAGGCCTTTTAGGACTAAAGGGCGGGGCTAGAGGTGTGGGCGGGGTATCTTCCTAGGAGCCCGAGACAGGGCTGAGCCTCTATATCTCTCCTGAGAGGCATTTTAGGACTAAAGGGCGGGGCTAGGGGTGGGGGCGGGGCCTCTTCCTAGGAGCCCGAGACAGGGCTGAGCCTCTATATCTCTCCTGAGAGGCCTTTTAGGACTAAAGGGCGGGGCTAGGGATGGGGGAGGGGCCTCTGTAACAACACGGGGTGGGGTATAGAGGTTCAGCCCCGTCAGGCACTTGGGAAGAGGCCCCGCCCCCTCCTCTAGCCCCGCCCCCTGTGTCCTGGCAGGCACCACAGGACAGGGATAGAAGCTCAGCCCTACCTCAGAGCTCGTAACTCCGCCCATCCCAGTCCTGGCTGCCCATTTGTGGCCCCGCCCACCTCCTCTCGTAGCCTTGCATCTTGGACTAGGGAAGATGCTCAGCCCTGCCCTCTTGAGGAGCCACGCCCACTCCTCTAAGCCACGCCCCCTTTCCAGGGGCGCTGAGTCATATTTTTTCTGGAAAGAGGGCGAATAAGTTTGGGAACCACTGGTGTAAATGGACACCCCGCCACATACATGCATACAGATTTTCACTTTTATTATTATGTGTATAGATTTTAAAGCAATGCTTGTGTGCACTGAAACGAGGTGTCACCATCTCAGACACGTATGGAATTTGGAGCATTTCAAATTCCGGATAGAGAACGTTCAACTGTAATTAATTTTGGTTTAATACAGATTCTATTATTTAAAAGGAGGGAAGTTATTTCCAAATAACGCAAAAGAAAGATTGTTGAAAAACGGTGCCACAATCTTCTCCAAGTCCTTTGAGAACCTGTCTGTGCTTTGCAGTCAGCACGGCGGCCACACACTTAACCCTTCGGCTTTTGTCAAAACTTTCTTTCCTCCCTCTTTGTCGGCAGGGAAGATTAAAAGAACGGGAGAACAATGGCAGTGGAGAATAATTAAAGAAACTTTCTAGTTCACAGGGAACTTTTCTCCCAATTTCGGCAACCTTCGTTGATTAGCAATGACCTAACGCAGCCCGGTCTCCATAGCAGCAACGGCTGGATTCATTATTTGCAGGTGAAATTACAACCCCCTGCTTTCGGAAAAAAATGGAAAAACTGACAGTTTGGGTGAAATTATGAATAAGGAGATGTGGGAATTGATGCTTAACCCTTTCCTACCATTATCTTGTACGTTGCATTCTCTGAACTCCATGTGGATTAAAGATATGACTAAGTTAGAAAGAAACTCGCTAGGAAATTTGGAACAATTATCATTATTTTTTGGAACATGGAAATCTCCATCACTTTTTAAAATTTTTTTACTAGCTGTGCCCGTCCACATGTTGCTGTGGCTTATGGGAATCCTTTGTTGGCCAGGTGGAATAGCAGTGAATAGCCTTGCAGCCTCAAAGCCTGGCCGTTTTCTGGAGTAGCTGGTAGGCATGTCCAATCGATGGAAAAAGTGTTTCATTTCTCGTTTCTAAAGTAGGGGGCGCTGGCGCTTCGATATAGAAAGTATTTCCGATTTTTTCACCCCAAAATTTTGGATATTTCCGAAAATTCGTAATGATTCTAAATGTTTCTAAAATGGCGGACGCGCATGCGCAATCTCCAAAAAAAAAAAAACGAACCGGGGGGGGGGGACTTTTACAGGGCTCTCCCGCCCTCATTTCTTGAGCTATCCTCATCAAATTTGCAAAGAAGTTCCCATTCAAGGTAGGTTGCAGAAACAAAATAATTTTTAAAATATTTTTAAAATATATTTTTAAAAAAAATTTTTTTTGGGGGGGGGGAAATTAACGAAACATTAAGAAACAATTAGAGAATGGGCCAACAATGGTTCGAATTACATTGCTGGTTGCGCTGTGAGACAATGTCTCGGAATGCGTATCAAAAAGCGAGAACAATCTGAAATAATTCCGATATACGATTCAAAACGATTTTTTGGACATTTCTAGTATGTATGTCTATGTGCTAAATGTTTTGATACGGCTGATGGGCTAATCGATAAAATGTGATTGATTGATTGATTGATTGATTGAATTATATACACAACAAATAAATAGCGGAGGCTTGAAGAAGGTTGTGATTTCCAACATTATTATCCGTAACTATAAAGCCTGTGGGTGCTAGTTCTAGTTGACTACTGTTATTTGCATAAGACTACCAAGTCGCTTTTTGCACCTCGTTTTTAATGGGCATGGCGAGGAACGACAACTCAAAACACGTCTCTCCATCCTGGGAGCAGCTTTATTTGTTGAAGCTGACAGATGGCAGAGAACATTGTTCAGATCATTTTTGGAAAATAATACATCCCTTTTCTTTCTTTCTTTCTTTATAAATGGGTTGGAAAGAAAGCAATATTGACAGCTTTGTCCATCTCGAGTCCAAACTAAGCTCACGCCTTGAGGCGTTTTGGACGAGGAGGGATGAAGATACTGATGAGGATGTCAACTGTGGTCTAATTTTGGTTTGGAGAACAGAAGAAAAAACACAGCCATATGGAAGGTGTAAAGCTAAGATTCTGCCTTGGAGCGGAATGGAGTGAGCCAGAAATAGTGCTCGCTTGGGAGGAGACTCTTTGGCCCATAGTTTGCAACATATGCAGAAAAGGCCGGCGGAGAAATAATGCCCAGAAGATGACACTCAGCAAGAGGGCACTCTGATCTTTGTAAATTCACAAAATGCTTCTTCCCTTCATTGCAAGTGATCAAACCTGAACTGGGATATATATCATACTAGTGGGTCCCTTTCCAGGTGTTTTGGCCGACGACTCCCAGAAATCCCAGCCAGTTTACCAGTTGTTAGGATTTCTGGGAGTTGAAGATAAAAACTTCCGAGGATGTAAAATTCCAAAACTCCAAACTCCAAAACTCCGAACTCCAAAACTTGGAACTCCTAAACTCTGAACGCTAAAACTCCGAACTCCAAAACTCCAAACTCCAAAACTCCAAACTCCAAAACTCGAAACTCCAAAACTCGGAACTCCAAAACACGGAACTCCAAAACTCCGAACTCTAAAACTCGGAACTCCAAAACTCGGAACTCCAAAACTCGGAACTCCAAAACTCGGAACTCCAAAACTCCGAACTCTAAAACTCCAAACTCTACAACTCCGAACTTCAAAACTCGGAACTTTAAAACCAGGAACTCCAAAACTCGGAACTCCAAAACTCGGAACTCCAAAACTCCGAACTCCAGAACTCCGAACTCCAAAACTCCAAACTCCAAAACTCGGAACTCCAAAACTCAGAACTCCAAAACTCCAAACTCCAAAACTCTGAACTCCAGAACTCCGAACACCAAAACTCCAAAACTCCGAACTCCAAAACTCCTCACCCATGATGCCTTTTATTTTTTGCTACCATGAGCGCTGTTGGATCTTATGTTTAAGATGTATCCCATCGATCTCCATCCCACATTGTTGGCGGAAGTCTTAATTAAAGGCTTAACTGAAACATGCAGAAATTCACACGGTTATCGTGAAAATAAATGGCTCTTTGCCTCTGAGCCAACAGCTTTTTATCAAAGTCAGACAGAGAGGTCTTGGAGGTGCTCTGTTCGTGGAAAAAGTTCTTGCCCTCTCAAATTAATTTGGATAACAAATTAGGATTACAAACAGGGAATTATCCAGGAAAAGTTGCCACGGTGGATACAAGGTTTTAAAAGATAATTATGCCAGAGTGGCCGAGACACCACAGGTTAAGAAGCTAAATATGTTAATGTAAGATAAAGCTAAGGAGTAAAAAAAAAGTTGCTAGCTTGTATATATGTGTGTTCTTTGAAGTAGAGAGTGTTTGAGGATCGGGACATCCGTAGGGAGACCAAGGTGCTTGTTTACAAAGCTATTGTCCTCCCAACTCTGTTTTACACCTGCGAAATGACTACAGATGTCACACTGGATGGATGGCCCATGAGGTCTCTTCCAACTCTACGATTCTATGATTCTGTGAATCCTTTGTTGGGAGGTGTTAGCTGGCCCTGATTGTTTCCTTTCTGGAATTCCCAATTTCCCTGCTTTCAGAGTGTTGCTCTTTATTTACTGTCCTGGTTTTAGAGATTATATTGTTCCGTATTATTATACCACAGTAATTATTTCATATTATATTTATATTTACCATGAGGTCTCTTCCAACTCTACTATTCTATGATACTGGAGGGAGAAAGGGAGAAGAAGCTAACTCTGACCGGGATTACAGTAGAGTCTCACTAATCCAAGCCTCGCTTATCCAAGCCTCTGGATAATCCAAGCTTTACCTCTACTGTCTGTCTGTGTGTGTGTGTTGTATGTTTAATAATAGCATTGAATGTTTGCCATGTATATGTGCATTGTGATCCACCCTGAGTCCCCTTTAGGGTGAGAAAGAAGGGCGGAATATAAATACTGTAAGTACAGTAGAGTCTCACTTATCCAAGCCTCGCTTATCCAAGCCTCTGGATAATCCAAGCCATTTTTGTAGTCAATGTTTTCAAAACATCGTGATATTTTGGTGCGAAATTCGTAAATACAGTAATTACAACATAACATTACTGCGCATTGAACTACTTTTTCTGTCAAATTTGTTGTATAACATGATGTTTTGGTGCTTAATTTGTAAAGTCATAACCTATTTTGATGTTTAATAGGCTTTTCCTTAGTCCCTCCTTATTATCCAAGATATTCGCTTATCCAAGCTTCTGCTGGCCCGTTTAGCTTGGATAAGTGAGACTCTACTGTATTTACCATGAGGTCTCTTCCAACTCTACTATTCTATGATTCTGGAGGGAGAAAGGGAGAAGAAGCTAACTCTGACCAGGATAACAGTAGAGTCTCACTTATCCAAGCCTCGCTTATCCAACTTTCTGGATTATCCAACGCATTTTTGTAGTCAATGTTTTCAATATATCATGATATTTTGGTGCTAAATTCGTAAATACAGTAATTACTACGTAGCATGACTGCCTATTGAACTACTTTTTCTGCCAGATTTGTTGTATAACATGATGGTTTGGTGCTTAATTTGTAAAATCATAACCTAATTTGATGTTTAATAGGGTTCTCCTTAATCTCTCCTTGTTATCCAACATATTCGCTTATCCAATGTTCTGCCAGCCCGTTTATGTTGGATAAGTGAGACTTTACTGTATATACCCATTAATCTTATAAAAGCATTTCCCCCTGAAATATTTGTTAATCTCTGCTACAGATACATAGGCATTTCCCCCTGTAAGCCTTTGCAATCCCTATGAACCTTTATATTTCTATCTATCTATCTATCTATCTATCTATCTATCTATCTAATCTCTATATGTTTGCAAGTCTTTGCAAATCCTATATACATATAGATATCTAGAGATTTCAATGTACCTGTATATCTGTATCTATGTGTATACATTATTTTATATATGAATTTTCGCCTCATATGTTTGCAAGTCTTTGAAAATCCTATACAGATATAATTATCTATATATAGAGAGATGTCTATATTTATTTATTTTATTTACAGTATTTATATTCCACCCTTCTCACCCCGAAGGGGACTCAGGGCGGATCACATTACACATATAAGGCAAACATTCAATGCCTTAACATAGAACAAAGACAGAGACAAACACAGGCTCCGAGCTGGTCTCGAACTCATGACCTCTTGGTCAGAGTGATTTGTTGCAGTTGGCTGCAGCTGGCTGCTCACCAGCCTGTGCTACAGCCCGTAGGGCTTGTAAATATTGCAGGGGAAATGCACACACACACACATAGAGATTTCTAGATAGATATAAATATAAATATATAGGGCTTGCAAATATTGCTGCAGGGAAATGCACATGTATAGAGAGTGGATTTGCAAACATTTCAGGGGGAAATGCATATGTGAAATCAGTATATATAATTATTGATCTATATCTAGCTCTGACCGAGATTACCTTATGCATTTTGGACAATTAAAAATGGACTTTTCCAGTTTTTTTGGGGTTACCCAAGCGAGGCTTAAATGAAAAAAAAGTTGAGAATCGTCTTGTCTCCTTGTGTGATCTAGATTGTGGAGAACAGGGTCTCAGTCAATAACTATTAGTTCAAGAAGCGCTGGTTGTGTTAACCGCTTGCTTAATTTTATGTGTTTTCTTCCGCTGATGAACCCATAGGCTACGTAGTTAATCGGTTCCCTTAATTAAGCAAACCTCAGAAGGGAATCGTTCCTTGGGGAGAATTAGATATGGAGAACGACACCCTTGTAAATCAGAGAAGTAATAACCTCGGAAGACAGCGTGCCATGAGACGGGACGTTATTCCACCTCCGCCTTGGGTTTATAGATGCGACTTGTCACTTTTAACGTTGTTCTCTAACCTTAGTAATTTTCTCTCCATCTAATTTTTATTTCCCCAAGGGTTTGCCAAGGTTAAAGTGCTAGGACGGCAATGGCTGCTCTCTTTGCTAAAGGACAATAAATGGAGATCACTACCGTTGGTAGCAAGCAAGGCACCGGCCAGGACTATTTATATGTAAATAAGCAGAAGGCCTGATTGACTCTCATGTGATTATTAGCATCTCATTTCCAGTGAACCACATAAAATTAAAGGCCATTGGTGAAGTTGTGTGCCTGCCCGTGTCTATTTTTTTCTTTTTGCTTGCGGATTGCAAGAGAAAACCTGGTGTAACTACGTTCTTTACGTTCTTTATTCTAATTGGACTTTCTTCTTGTTTAAGGCAATTTAAAGCCAAACCTAATTGTTGCTGCTATTTATATTCCGGCAAGTTTTGGATGCTTCAGAAACATACCGGATATACTCGAGTATAAGCTGACCCTAATATAAGCAGAGGCACATAATTTTACCCCCCCCCCAAAAAAAAATCTGAGGAAACTTACAGACTCGAGTATAAGCCGAGGGGTGGGAAATGTGCATTTTCCTCCAGCAATATTTGCAAGCCCTATATATTGCAAGTAACTGAAAAGTAAACACTGATAAGGGAGGGTAAGATGAGAGATAAATTCATCAGATACTGCAAGTAACGTAAACACTGATAAAGGAGGGTAAGATGACAGATAAATAGATCATGTATTGCAAGTAATGGAAAAGTAAACACTGATAAGGGAGGGTAAGATGAGAGATAAATAGATCAGATACTGCAAGTAACGTAAACACTGATAAAGGAGGGTAAGATGACAGATAAATAGATCATGTATTGCAAGTAATGGAAAAGTAAACACTGATAAGGGAGGGTAAGATGAGAGATAAATAGATCATATATTGCAAGTAACGGAAAAGTAAACACTGATAAGGGAGGGTAAGATGAGAGATAAATAGATCAGATACTGCAAGTAATGTAAACACTGATAAAGGAGGGTAAGATGACAGATAAATAGATCATGTATTGCAAGTAATGGAAAAGTAAACACTGATAAGGGAGGGTAAGATGAGAGATAAATAGATCATATATTGCAAGTAACGGAAAAGTAAACACTGATAAGGGAGGGTAAGATGAGAGATAAATAGATCATATATTGCAAGTAACGGAAAAGTAAACACTGATAAGGGAGGGTAAGATGAGAGATAAATAGATCATATATTGCAAGTAACGGAAAAGTAAATACTGATAAGGGAGGGTAAGATGAGAGATAAATAGATCATATATTGCAAGTAACGGAAAAGTAAACACTGATAAGGGAGGGTAAGATGAGAGATAAATAGATCATATATTGCAAGTAACGGAAAAGTAAACACTGATAAGGGAGGGTAAGATGAGAGATAAATAGATCATATATTGCAAGCAACAGCTTCCAGGTTCCGCTGCCGGCTTGAACTTGACCCGATTATAAGCCGGGGAGGCTTTTCCAGCTCATAAAAAGGGCCGAAAAACTTGGCTTATCTTTGAGAATATACGGTATAGGGTGGGGTGGGGGGAGCATGGGTTGATGAAGTGGCTCCTTGGGCGCTGCTAGTTATATTACAATTAGGTTTAATTCTGTTACTGCTACGGTTGTATGATTTGCTTTATTGGATTTTAATGATGATTCTGTGTTGTTTCATATATATCATTAATGGGAAATTGTTTGTCACCTTGAGGTCTCATTGTGAGCCAAAGGAGAAAAATAAGGAGAAAACAATATTTAATGAAGAGGTGTTTTGTTTTGTTTTGTTTTGCTTTCCGCAAGGTAAGGTTTCAAATTGTCTGCAGCATCAGAGAGGGATGTTATTGCGGCTGAACTTGGGACCTGGGACTCTCTGGCAGGAGGGCCTCATTTCTGTCAAGTTGCAAATCTATATTATAATAATAATAATAATAATAATAATAATAATAATGCATTATATTTGTATTCCGTCTATAGAGGATTTTGTGGGAGAGGATTTTTAAAATAGCCAGAAATGCAAAGGCTTTTGTTTCTGCTGCCACCAAAAAGTAGAGGATTCGAACTCGCTACCTCTACCAGTGCTGCCACTAGGCATGTCCGATCGATAAAAAAATGTTTCAATTCTTGTTTCTAAAGTAGGGGGCACTGGCGCTTCGATATAGAAAGTATTTCCGATTTTTTCCCAAAATTTCCCAAAAATTTCGGATATTTCCGAAAATTCGTAATGATTCTAAATGTTTCTAAATTGGCGGATGCGCATGCGCAATTGCCAAAAAAAAAAAAAGGGAACCGGGGGGGGGGGACTTTTACAGGGCTCTCCTGCCCTCATTTCTTGAGCTATCCTCATCAACCCTAGCCCCCACCTTTGCGTCCATCGTGGAAGCTTCTGATTGGCCAGGAAGCAGCAGCCATGTTAGGCTGCGCTAAGCTCCCATTCTAGGTAGGTTGCAGAAACAAAAAAAAATTAAAGTTTTTTTTATAAATATATTTAAAAAAAATTGGGGGGGAAAAATTAATGAAACATTAAGAGACAATTAGAGAATGGGCCAACAACGGTTCGAATTACATTGCTGGTTGCGCTGTGAGACAATGTCTCGGAATGCGTATCAAAAAGCGAGAACAATCCGAAATAATTCCGATATATGATTCAAAAAGATTTTTTGGACATGTCTAATAGGCAAACATTCAATGTTGGGCTGTGGCACAGCTGGTTAATAGCCAGCAGCAATAGATCACTGCTGACGAAAGATCATGAGTTCAAAGCCCGTGTCAGATTGAGCACCCAACCGTTTAATATGTCAGAATATTTGCAGCGCAGCAGTAGTTGGAGCGCAGAACGAAGAGACACTACGAAACATTGGTAAAACTATTTAAAAAGTTTTACTGTATGAAGTAGTAATCAACACAAACAGACTTGCAGACGACAGACGAACACAGGACTGCTCTGTTCTCCAACAGAACTTTACTCGAACTCTAGGCAGACAGAACTCAACTGAATTGACGCAATCGGTATGCACAAACACTTGTGTCTGGATACTCCCTAGTTCCAGCCACACATCACGGTCATCACAGCTTCTTGGCAATTAACTCTTTCCACACTATGGTATATTCTGGATGATGCAATCAGTTGCAATACAAGCAAGGCACAAATTGTATTTAAACACTATCAATACACAAATCCCACATTAACAGAATAGCCTAGCTTACTGTCCACCTAAGGAGTTTGAAAACAGCTGCAGTTGTGAGTAGAGAAAATGTAGGGAGGTTAATTTAATTTACGACACCATAAAACTGCCGGCGAGCCAAGAACAAGGAGGAAATACTATGATAAAAAAGGACTTGACGTCATAATGAATGAAGCAACAGCTCCCCTTGTGGCTGGAATCGAGCATGACCCCCTGAAGCCGGAAATTGGAAAACGTTGAATTACCTCTACTGTCTGTCTGTGTGTGTGTGTTGTATGTTTAATAATAGCATTGAATGTTTGCCATGTATATGTGCATTGTGATCCACCCTGAGTCCCCTTCAGGGTGAGAAAAAAGGGCGGAATACAAATACTGTAAGTAAATAAATAAATGCCTTTGCAGTCATATACAGATTTCTTTTCTTTGGAGCTGATGCTACTCCTTTGTGAGCTCTTTTTTAACTTAAAGGAAAGATAAACTTTACATGCCATCGGTGCCCACACACTGTTTTCCAGCGTTAGCATGCCGGCTGGAATTGTGTTTATATGGAAATGTTGCCTACTTAAAGGAACCAGCTGTGAATGCACTCAAATTGCTTCTACAGGCAACTTGACGAGTAAGCTTATTTTCTCCAAAATATGTTTTGGATACAAGCTGGCCCAAAACGATTTCTTTAGAAAGTACAACAGCTAATAAAATTAGGACATGATTACGGGGTGGCGGAGCAGAAGACAGCCCGCAATATTGACACATCAGAGTTTACAAAATAAACTTCTGCATCAAAGCATCTAAGGCAGAAAATAATTCCGAACAGAAACCCACATTAGCAGGACACGACAGTTTGGTAAAATAAATTAAGAAGCAGTATGTGCCATTTGCTCTGTTTCTTGGATGCTGGAATGTAAATGGAATATTTCCAATCTGTGCACCATTGTTGGTTTCCCATAATTGTTCACAGATTTCAGTTAGAACTAAAAGTAAATTCTGTATAGTCTGCAGCTTGAAGGAGATCTATTGAAAGAAAGATCTATCTGTTCTTGGTGATTTATTATGGTTGGTTTAGCGTTTGTCTTTAGTTAATTTTTGATATTAATAAGAGTTCACGGTCTGTGCCACAATCTGCTCCTTGTCTTGATTCTGAAGAGAAGATGGAGCTTCTTCAGCTTCCAACTATGAAATCCATTTCTATGACAGCCATCAGGTGATGCCCATGTATATAGTCACTTCTTGGGTTGGAATGTAAATGGAATATTTCCTATCTGTGCACCATTGTTTGCTTTCCATATTTGTTCACGGATTTCAGTTAGAACTAAAAGTAAATTCTGTATAGTCTGCAGCTTGAAGGAGATCTATTGGCATGCCATCTGTTCTTGGTGATTTATTATGGTTTGTTTAGTGTTTGTCTCTTGCTAATTTTTGATATTAATAAGAGTTCACGATCTGTGCCACAATCTGCTCCTTGTCTTGATTCTGAAGAGAAGATGGAGCTTCTTCAGCTTCCAACTATGAAAGCCATTTCTATGACAGCCATCAGGTGATGCCCATGTATATAGTCACTTCTTGGGTTGGAATGAATAATGTTGGAAATAGCAACCTCCCAAGCCACTTACTATTTGTTTGTGAATGTGTATATTTGGTAACCTGAATTCTATGTGTATGTTGATTTGCCAGTTTATTTAACTCTTTGGTGTGGGAGGAGTTATAGATATGTGATTACAATGAGCATATGCAGACTCAAAATTCCATTTTGTATTCAGTATCTACGGACATCCTGACACCTTTTGTCCTTTGCTGAACGTAGCATTTATTGGATTTTCCTAGTGGGTCTTAGTGAAAGACTACGACAAAACATGTGGTCCTTCCAATGGGGGGAGCTGCGCATGCGTCAACGAGAGTAGACGTGCCTAATTGCTCTCCTAACTATAAAGGCAATTAAAGCCTCAAAAAGCCCATAAAGGGTCATAAATCTCTCCTTAACTGGAGTCCGGATCAAAGGAGAAAAGAGAGAAGGCTGGGAGGTCACAATCAAAGGTGACTGAAGCCATAAATCTCAGAATCCAAACAGAAGTTCGGACAACTGTGAGTATGGCGGACAGAAAGGAGAAGGAAGGGGAGGAAGAAAAATTGAACAAAATTATAGCTACATTGGAACATCTTAAATTAAACATGGAGATTTTAAGACAGGGAAATGAGCAGACAAGAGAGCAAATCACACAAATTAATAGCAAACTCGGGCTGATAGAGAATAAAGTGGAAGAATGCCAAGAAAAGTTTAAGGAGGCAGCAGCGGAGATCAGAAGACAAAAAGGTGAATTAATCACTCTGAGAGACATTAATAGAAAACTTCTAGATAAAGTTGCTGACCTCGAGGACAGATCCCGAAGAGCCAATCTGCGTTTGAGAGCAGCAGGAGAGAGTCTTCAGATAAAGGAGAATCTGAAGGGAGTTATAACTGAATGGCTTACAACAAATGCTCAAGTCCCATCGCAAGGAATCGAGAGGATACATTGGGCTTTCAGAGGAGGCAGGAAACCCAAGGATATTTTGATACGGTTCACAAGGGAGGCTGAAAGGGACATTGTTTATCGAAAATTGAGGAAAATGAAGAACCTGACCTTGGCTGGCAGTAAAGTATGGCCACTCCTGGATTTATCTTCAGAGACATTGGGAAAGAGAGCAGAAATGAGGGAAATTACAGGAACTTTGGAAAGGAAAGGACAACGTTATACCTGGGCTTTTCCAGCCACCCTAATTGTATATAAAGACAATAAATTATATAAAGCTTCCGACTTGGAAAGTGGGAGGAAAATGCTTAAACAGTTAAAACTGGATACAGATGGAAAAGAAACAGATGGTCTGGAGGAGGAATCAGATAAGACCAAGGACAAGCCGACTGGACAAGAAGCATCGAGGGAGCTGGAGACTGCAGAGAGAGGCGGACCAACAGAGACAGACTTACTTCAGAGTCTATTTGCAATGGGAGATCCAAAGGACAGGGAAGAAAAGAGAACTTTAAGGAATTTGAAGGACCTGGATTTAGAACAAATTAAATCTATAGAAAAACAATTAAGAGATCTTAAAAAACAGAAAATTAGAGAGGAGAATAGAAGAATTGAAACGAGATCTTGTACAGAGACTTAAGAATGAACAGCCTAACATTTGTGGAATAATGAAATTTGGACAAATGGGGTTAAAGGGGTAAAAGATGATGCAGGAGGGGAGAGCAGTGGATGGCAACGCAGTCACCGGTGGGAGGGAGTCTGGGAATGGAAGAGAACAAAGGGAAAACTCTTTCAGGTCTCCCTCTGATGGCAGGAGGGAGAGGTCTGGACTCTGGGGGGCATGGGGGAGGATGGGAAGACAAGCAGACAGGGGAAAGAAACTACAGGAGGGTAAATGCAAATAATACCTGGTTATGGGTGAAGTAGTAATAATGTCTCATAATGTTAATGGTTTATCAACTCCACAAAGAAGGGCAAAAGTTATGAAAATGGTAAAGGATTATAAAGTTGGCATTCTGCTTTTACAAGAATGTCATAAGAGAAAGGACCATACTCCATTATTTAATGATAGGATTTGGGGACAGGTGTATGAATCGAGAGGTTCAAATAGAGCACGGGGTGTGGCAATTTTAATTAAAAATACAATAGACTTCCAAGTGGAAATGGTAAAAAGGGATTCAGATGGGAGATGGGTAATGATTAAAGGGAAAATTGAAAAAATTAGAATCACTTTAGTGTGTATATATGCCCCAAACAAAAATCAAAAAAAGTATTTAAAAAAGCTATTTGGGGAAATTGATAAGTTTGCACAAGGAGAAGTGTATTGTGCAGGAGATTATAACCTGGAATTGGTAACAACAAGGCAAAATAGTAATAGAAAGTTAAATATAAGGGAATACAACATGAATGATTTATTAGAAGGGGAACCAGAGAATAATAGATGGACATATTACTCGGGAAGACATGACACATATAGCAAAATAGATTATATTCTGGGGAAAAATACAAACCAATCAGTGATTCTAGAAGCAAAAACACTTCCAATACATTTATCGGATCATGCACCATTAAGAGTAAAAGTAAAATTAGAAATAGAAAGAAAAGAAAGAACCTGGAGATATAACACAGTTTTAAACAGTAGAGAGGAAGAATATGAAACAATTAGGAAAGAAATAAATAAGTATTTTGAGACCAATGACAATGGACAAGTAACTAAAGATATAATTTGGGATGCAAGTAAGGCAGTGATAAGGGGTCACTGTATAAGTTTAGAGGTAAATCTTAGAAGAAGATGGAGGAATGAACAGGATAAGAGAATAAAAGAAATAGAAACCCTGCAAGACAAACATAAAAGGACTAAGGATAGACAGATTTGGAGAGAGCTAAAGGAGAAAAAAAACCAATTAGAAGCATTTGAGGAAAGGAATATAATAAATAAATATCTATACGTTAAAAGCTATTCCCAAAGTTGGAATATAAAATCAATGAAGAGGATGGCTTACTATTTGAAAAAGAAAAAAGAAAAAACATGGATAAAGAGATTGAAAGACGAAAATGGGAAAGAACAAGAGGAGCAAAGTAAGATTAGGGAGATAATGGCAAAATATTATAAAAATCTATATAAGGAAGAGAGGGTAATGCAAGGGAACTTAAATATCAGAGAAAAAATTGCAGAGGAAGACAGAGAGTTATTAAACCAACCAATAACACAAGAGGAAACAATAAGGGCAATTAAAGGGTTAAAGGGAGGCAAGTCACCAGGGCCAGATGGATTTCCAGCAGAATATTATAAAGCATTTATGGAAGAGTTGGCACCACACCTAACAGAATTGTTCAATGAAATATACACTAAGCAAAAAGTCCCCCTAACATGGAAAGTATCAGAAATTATAACTATACCCAAAAAGGGGAGAGATTTAACACAACCAGGGTCATACAGACCCATTAGTCTATGCAATCAAGATTATAAAATATTTACAAAAATTTTAGCAAAAAGATTGGAAACAATAATGCCAAAAATAATCAAAGAGGATCAATATGGATTTGTGAAGGGAAGAAAAATTGGGGATCCAATAAAAAATGTAGTAATTGCAATGAATCATGCAAATTCGAATAAGAAAAAAATGGGAATTCTCAAATTGGATGTTTACAAAGCATTTGATAAAGTCAATCACAATTATCTGTTAAGATTATGTCAACAGTTGAATATGGGGGAAAACTTTTGCAAAACACTGCAACAATTGTACAGCAACTGTAAAGCAAAAATAAGGGTGAATAATGGAAGGACAGGAGAGATACCAATTTTAAATGGTACAAAACAAGGTTGTCCATTATCCCCCACTTTATTTGTAATAGCGATAGAAATGCTAGCTGAAAGTATCAGGAATAGCACCAATTGGACAGGGTACAAAATAGAAAAGGAAGGAGGACAAAAGGAAGAAATAAGGCTTAATTTCTTTGCCGATGATGCAATGATTATTACAAGTCAACCGTTAATTATGGTAAAAGATATTATTAAAAAACTGGAAGAATTTAAAAATATATCAGGACTATTCGTTAATATTAAAAAGTCAGAGATACTATGTCTTAATACCCCACCAAGGGAACAACTGGAGATTAGGAAAATATCAGGGTTAAGATTAGGATTAAAGAAGCTGAAATACTTAGGAGTATGGATATATAAAAACCCAAAGAGTATAGTCAAGGGGAATTATAAACAAAAATGGAAGGTAATAGAGAAACAGTTTAAGAATTGGGAAGGAAAAACATTAACAAGAGTGGACAGAATAAGGGCACTAAAAATGTTTATAATACCAAAATTGACATATTTATTTCAAACATTACCGAACACAGTAGATAGGAAGACACTAAAGACATGGGACAGGAGAATAAGAAAATGGGCAGTCGGAGGAAAAAGGCCCAGAATAAGGGACAAATGGTTAAATGCAAAAGAGGAAGAGGGAGGCTGGGGGATTCCAAGTTTAGAAGTCTATCATGATGCGTTTCAAATCCAAAGATTATTGGAAATACAGTATACTAAAAAAAAATGGGCAAATATGGAGAAGATAATAAATAATACTAAAGAAAAAGAAATAATATTTAGGGAATGGAGTAGGAGAGAAGAAGCAGAATTTAAGGAACCTTTTAAAGGAACAATAAAAGTGTGGAAAAAAAGAAAGAAGAAGCTAAGTCCAGGCAATGAGAATAAGATGGCAACTATATGGCAAATTAATTACAATAACAACGAAATTATAGGCAGAACATTGAGATCAATTGAAAGTAGAGGGAAAAGGTTAGTGGAGGATTTGTACACAATAGATGGAGACCCTGTAGAACAAAAAGAAATTCAGAATTGGATAGGATCAGGGAATTGGATTCAAAGCTGGGCTATAAGACAGGAAATTTTTAGATTGAGAGAAAAAATTAGAGAACAGGACAGTCCGTTTGAGAAGGTGATTAGGAAATGTTTGAGAGAGGAAAAGAAGGTGGCAGGAGATCTGTATGAACAAATTATAACGGTAAAAGAAGAAATAGTAGAGGAAATTTTCCAAACATGGAGAATGGACATGGAAATTGAGAGGGAAGATATACAAAGGGAAATAAGTAATATAGCAAAAGAAAAGTACAATGTATTAAGGGAAGCAAGAAGGAAAATGTTACAAAAATGGTACAGAACTCCTGCACAACTTTCACGGTTTTTACCAGGGATGAAAGATAGGTGTTGGCACGGTTGTGAACAAAGAGGGGTGTTCAATCATATGATATGGGAGTGCGATCGGGTGCAAGAATACTGGAGAATGATTGAAGGAGAAATCAATAGAATGCTAAATCTACAAATAGTAATAGTTAATAGAAATGTACTACATGCAAGGATAACAGAAGTGAAGAATATACAAAAAGAAAAAATGATTGACAAATTAATAGCATGTGCACAAATTGTTTTAGTGAGCGGTTGGAAAGATAAAACAAAATGGACTCTGACGAATTGGTATAAGTATATAATTGATATGTTAAATGTAGAAATCACAAATTGCAAATGGAATAATATAGATAAAATTGAAAATATTGCAATAATCAAGGGGATGTGGGAACCAGTTAAGAACTATTTAGAGAATGTACTAAGATGTGGAGTGGAAAAATTAAGATTGAGATTGATATTTCAAATGTAACTTCTGTAGTTTGTTGTATAAAGTGTATGTACAAGGGGGGGAGGGTGGGAGGGTGGGAGTGGGATAAGATGACAAAACAACAATAAAAAAAATTAAAAAAAGAAAAAAAAAATGTGGTCCTTCCAATGTAGTTGGACCTCGACCCCATCATCCCTAGTAGGCAGCATAGCCAATGGTGAGGAATCCTTGACTTGACCGTCTATCATTTGGAGTTCTCTACTTCATGTTACACATTCTATTTATTTCCCTCTTTAGTTCCATAATATCTGCAATCACATTTAGAGACAATACAGAGTAGCACTTGTATATAATCCCCATCTTTTCTTATTGTAGTGTGTGCTTAGTCACAATTAAGCTATTATTGATGCAATGTTTAAATCATTTCTGCATGAATGCTGCCCAAGAGCGAGCTTCATAAAGCTCTTCCTGCTGATTGAAAGGGACAAAACAATGGAAGGGCATTTTATCACAGGCATAATTGTGTGTGGTTATTACAAAGATGAAACGAAGGACGAATGACACTTGCAGTTTTGGGTACATTTTTCCCGTTCTTCTAAAGCAGGCCTGGGCCAACTTGGGCCTTCCGGGTGTTTTCGACTCCAACTCCCACCATTCCTAACAGCCTCAGGCCCCTTCCTTTTCCACTCAGCCTCATACGAGGGTTGAATGAAAAGTAATGCCTCCACCTTCGTTACTTGGGTTTGGATGGGAATACTAGACATGTCCAAAAAATCGTTTTGAATCGTATATCAGAATTATTTCGGATTGTTCTCGCTTTTTGATACGCATTCCGAGACATTGTCTCACAGCGCAACCAGCAATGTAATTTGAACCATTGTTGGACCATTCTCTAATTGTCTCTTAATGTTTCGTTAATTCCCCCCCCCCAAAATTTTTTAAATATATTTTTAAAAATATTTTTTAAAATAATTTGTTTCTGCAACCTACCTTGAAAGGAGCTTAGCGCAGCCTAACATGGCTGCTGCTCCCCAGCCAATCAGAAGCTTCCATGATAGATGCAAAGGTGGGGGCTAACGTCCTCTGCGTCCACATGGAAGATTACCATACAAGCCTGGTGTGTAGCGATTGCGCATGCGCGTCCGCCATTTTAGAAACATTTGGAATCATTACGAATTTTCGGAAATATCCGAAATTTTTGGGTGAAAAAATCGGAAATACTTTCTATATCGAAGCGCCAGCACCCCCTACTTTAGAAACGAGAATTGAAACATTTTTTTCATCGATCGGACATGCCTAGGAATACTTTAATAAATCAAACGCAGAAATAATCCTTAGAATGTGCTCTTCAACTACCACTATTCACTTTCCCACATCATCACCAGACCATTGGATACATTTCTGCCAACAATGAACAAGTTTTCTGAAGCCGTCACGGAAGAAGTCGACACTCTGTTTCCGCAACCGGCGTCTCACAGTTCTCTCAACACCCGACAGCCAAGCAAAGCAATCATGTGACCCACGCGTTCTTATGAAATGCCGATTATGCTTGAAATTTCTCTCTGAGTAATACGATGATCGTCCTAAATCAATCTGTCAACCTTTTGCTTGTGAAACTTGTTAGTTGCTGTCACAGGACGTCCAACCCTTTGTTTGTCACGCAAGCCAGATGTTCCCACCTCAACATCTTTAAACTTAACTCGCCCAACGATGCACAGGACTCACATCAACACAATCACCATAAACAGCTTGTATTCTTTGATGAATCTCCTTTGCGGTGACACCTTCTGCCATCAAGAATTCAATGTCTGCACGTTGCTTAAGTCACATTGACCAACCGTCTGCGCAGGGTTCCATACTTCGCCCTTTAACAACACAACCGTTCAATGCTAAGGCTTCTCCGTCTGCGCAGGGTTCCATACTTCGCCCTTTAACAACACAACCGTTCAATGCTAAGGCTTCCCCATCTGCGCAGGGTTCCATACTTCGCCCTTTAACAACACAACCGTTCAATGCTAAGGCTTCCCCGTCTGCGCAGGGTTCCATACTTCGCTCTTTAACAACACAACCGTTCAATGCTAAGGCTTCTCCGTCTGCGCAGGGTTCCATACTTCGCCCTTTAACAACACAACCGTTCAATGCTAAGGCTTCCCCATCTGCGCAGGGTTCCATACTGCGCCCTTTAACAACACAACCGTTCAATGCTAAGGCTTCTCCATCTGCGCAGGGTTCCATACTTCGCGCTTTAACAACACAACCGTTCAATGCTAAGGCTTCTCCATCTGCGCAGGGTTCCATACTTCGCGCTTTAACAACACAACCGTTCAATGCTAAGGCTTCCCCATCTGCGCAGGGTTCCATACTTCGCCCTTTAACAACACAACCGTTCAATGCTAAGGCTTCCCCATCTGTGCAGGGTTCCATACTTCGCCCTTTAACAACACAACTGTTCAATGCTAAGGCTTCTCCATCTGCGCAGGGTTCCATACTTCGCGCTTTAACAACACAATCGTTCAGTGCTAAGGCTTCCCTGTCTGCGTAGGGTTCCATACTTCGCCCTTTAACAACACAACCGTTCAATGCTAAGGCTTCTCCATCTGCGCAGGGTTCCATACTTCGCGCTTTAACAACACAATCGTTCAGTGCTAAGGCTTCCCCGTCTGCGCAGGGTTCCATACTTCGCTCTTTAACAACACAACCGTTCAGTGCTAAGGCTTCCCTGTCTGCGTAGGGTTCCATACTTCGCCCTTTAACAACACAACTGTTCAATGCTAAGGCTTCTCCATCTGCGCAGGGTTCCATACTTCGCCCTTTAACAACACAACCGTTCAATGCTAAGGCTTCTCCATCTGCGCAGGGTTCCATACTTCGCGCTTTAACAACACAATCGTTCAGTGCTAAGGCTTCCCCGTCTGCGCAGGGTTCCATACTTCGCTCTTTAACAACACAACCGTTCAGTGCTAAGGCTTCCCCATCTGCGCAGGGTTCCATACTTCGCCCTTTAACAACACAACTTTTCAATGCTAAGGCTTCTCCATCTGCGCAGGGTTCCATACTTCGCGCTTTAACAACACAATCGTTCAGTGCTAAGGCTTCCCTGTCTGCGTAGGGTTCCATACTTCGCCCTTTAACAACACAACCGTTCAATGCTAAGGCTTCCCCATCTGCGCAGGGTTCCATACTTCGCCCTTTAACAACACAACCGTTCAATGCTAAGGCTTCTCCATCTGCGCAGGGTTCCATACTTCGCGCTTTAACAACACAATCGTTCAGTGCTAAGGCTTCCCCGTCTGCGCAGGGTTCCATACTTCGCTCTTTAACAACACAATCGTTCAGTGCTAAGGCTTCCCCATCTGCGCAGGGTTCCATACTTCGCCCTTTAACAACACAACCGTTCAATGCTAAGGCTTCCCCATCTGCGCAGGGTTCCATACTTCGCCCTTTAACAACACAACCGTTCAATGCTAAGGCTTCTCCGTCTGCGCAGGGTTCCATACTTCGCCCTTTAACAACACAACCGTTCAATGCTAAGGCTTCCCCGTCTGCGCAGGGTTCCATACTGCGCCCTTTAACAACACAACCGTTCAATGCTAAGGCTTCTCCATCTGCGCAGGGTTCCATACTTCGCGCTTTAACAACACAACCGTTCAATGCTAAGGCTTCCCCATCTGCGCAGGGTTCCATACTTCGCCCTTTAACAACACAACCGTTCAATGCTAAGGCTTCTCCATCTGCGCAGGGTTCCATACTTCGCGCTTTAACAACACAACCGTTCAATGCTAAGGCTTCCCCATCTGCGCAGGGTTCCATACTTCGCTCTTTAACAACACAACCGTTCAATGCTAAGGCTTCCCCATCTGCGCAGGGTTCCATACTTCGCCCTTTAACAACACAACTGTTCAATGCTAAGGCTTCTCCATCTGCGCAGGGTTCCATACTTCGCGCTTTAACAACACAATCGTTCAGTGCTAAGGCTTCCCTGTCTGCGTAGGGTTCCATACTTCGCCCTTTAACAACACAACCGTTCAATGCTAAGGCTTCCCCATCTGCGCAGGGTTCCATACTTCGCCCTTTAACAACACAACCGTTCAATGCTAAGGCTTCCCCATCTGCGCAGGGTTCCATACTTCACCCTTTAACAACACAACCGTTCAATGCTAAGGCTTCCCCATCTGCGCAGGGTTCCATACTTCGCCCTTTAACAACACAACCGTTCAATGCTAAGGCTCCCCCATCTGCGCAGGGTTCCATACTTCGCACTTTAACAACACAACCGTTCAATGCTAAGGCTTCCCCATCTGCGCTGGGTTCCATACTTCGCCCTTTAACAACACAACCGTTCAATGCTAAGGCTTCCCCATCTGCGCAGGGTTCCATACTTCGCGCTTTAACAACACAATTGTTCAGTGCTAAGGCTTCCCTGTCTGCGCAGGGTTCCATACTTCGCGCTTTAACAACACAATCGTTCAGTGCTAAGGCTTCCCCATCTGCGCAGGGTTCCATACTTCGCGCTTTAACAACACAATCGTTCAGTGCTAAGGCTTCCCTGTCTGCGTAGGGTTCCATACTTCGCCCTTTAACAACACAACCGTTCAATGCTAAGGCTTCCCCATCTGCGCAGGGTTCCATACTTCGCCCTTTAACAACACAACCGTTCAATGCTAAGGCTTCCCCATCTGCGCAGGGTTTCATACTTCGCCCTTTAACAACACAACCGTTCAATGCTAAGGCTTCCCCATCTGCGCAGGGTTTCATACTTCGCCCTTTAACAACACAACCGTTCAATGCTAAGGCTTCTCCATCTGCGCAGGGTTCCATACTTCGCGCTTTAACAACACAATCGTTCAGTGCTAAGGCTTCCCTGTCTGCGTAGGGTTCCATACTTCACACTTTAACAACACAACCGTTCAATGCTAAGGCTTCCCTCCAAATGGAACTGTAGAGGAGAATCTACTGAACAAGCCAGGACCTGCCGCAGACCAGTTACGAAGGAGTTACGAAGGTGGAGGCATTACTTCTCATTCAACCCTCATATTTGGCAAAGAGAACCAAATCTGTCCATCCACACTTGCCTCAAACAGACAAGAGTTCTCTCTCCCACCCTGGACTTTCTAAGTAAAGGCTCACTTGCTGTGAGCTAGATGCTCAACTATAAGTATCCTTTTTTTGTATTTTGGATGCTCTGTATTTTTGTGTAGTTTTCATCAGTTCTAGCAAATGGTGACGCAACTTCTGGAGGGTCATGCAAATCCGACTCCTGGGCTAGTCAATAACGCACTGCCCCTTTGTGCCGATTTCTTGTATTTCTTTTATTTGAGCGAACCTGAGGTTCTCAGATTGTTTGCTTCTGTCTGCAGCAGAATATTTGTTTAATACAGGAGAGCCTGAAGAGAACATGCAGCGAGCGTGGCCATGAAGTCCTATCATATATTTAACCACTCATTTCTTTATAGTCAAGAAAAAACATAAATTACAGCATGGCTGAAATAGCCACTATAGATCCCAAGTTGTGTTTTTTCCCCTTAATGGATTATAATTTAGAGAAGGAACATACTTTGCTATATAATTAATGGAAATTTAAATTTACCATTTTAAAGTTTCCTGTGGGAAATTTTCCATGTCAAATCAATTTGTAGATGGGACCCACAAGGCAGAAAATTGCAACCACTTCAATCCATTTTTTTGCGACAGTTGCCGGAGGTTTAATTTTCAGCCGCTTTCTTTGATGGCTTTGATCTTCAGTGACAGTGTTAACTCCATTTGGTCCTCAGAACTGCATTGATTTTAAGCAGCCTTTTGAGATAACCACACTAATTATTTTGCTGGAAGTTTAATTAAATCTTTTCACCGAGGAGTGAAATTTCAGCTCCTCCCGCCCCTTCTTTCTTTTTCTGGAAAAGTGTTAAACATGATAAGGCATGTAATCTGAGAAAAAAAGACAAGGGGACAATGAAAGCGGTACAAAAATGCATATATTGATATATATTAATTATATTAATATACGCTGACCCGCAGTGAAATTTTGAGAGGAAGAGGCCTAAAGACAAGGAAGAAGGCCAACTTTGTCATTAGGTCAAGCAAGGCAGCGTCTCCTAAAACAGAAAATCCCTAACAGGGCTGATACTAGGCATAGCTTTCAACATCAGATGGGACTTAGTGCCTTTAGATTTCTTAGGACCTTCAAGATGTTTTAGTGTAGATATTAGGTATGAACAGAAAAGTTGGAATCATTGTTAATCATAAATTCGTATCTTTTTGGGTTCTGAATGGAGTTCTGAAGTGGTTTGACCCTTCCGAATTGATCTTCTTATTCGAAGTGTTGCAGCCCATTTATTTAATGGCCTCAGAAAACCTTCAGATATACGATCGAGGGCACTTCTGCCTGGGAAGGGAAGGAGACGGAAGGAAAGGTGAACGTTTTCCCAACTGTGTAGTTAGAACAGGGCTAACCCTCATAGGAAGAAACAGCAGGCCGTCTTGAGACAGCATGGTGTCTCAAAACAGCCCACTGGTGTACTGGTTTGAGAGTTAGACTACGATTGTGGCTTGATTCCCACTCAGCCATGGAAACCCACTGGGTGATCTTGGGCAAGTCACACACTCTCAGCCCCAGAAAACCCAATGAAACAGGAAATAACACTTCCAAACCAGGATCAGATTTTTGTTATTATCAAAAATGATTTTTTAATAAAAATTTTGAAAATTTGCCAAAAATCTGAGTATAAGTCAAATGTTCTTAGATTTGGTGAGCTAACAGTGGTAAATGTGTTGTACCACTGTAGCAAATTTCATTAGGATAGGTCAAAATCATGAGGGAGAGAGAAGCCCTTCAAGTTTCTCCATTGACAATAATGTTTCCCTTCATGCACATCCGCCATTAACAAGGTACATACAAAGAATCTGAACTTTTGGAAAGTTTTGAACTTTTGCTTCAAAATTCGGAAATGACTTTAGAAACGAAGTGCCAGCACCCCCTACTTTCGAAGCGAGTATTGAACCATTTTTTTCATGGATCGCACATGTCTAGTAGATATAACAGGGACCTGGCAAAGGAAGACTACATGTTGCAAAGACCTCAGCTTGAAAACAGGGTGAGAAAAAGCTTGTTTTAGGACCACAGTGGATCTGTATAGAGTTTTCTTCGGCTGAAGGTTAAAAGATTTGAATAATTAAATTAACTGAGGAAGTTATGCTAACACTCTGTGTCAATGTATTCCTAGGGAATGATAAACAGAACAAACAGTGTTCCTTCTTTAATTCCAGGCCCATGCCCTTGTTTGCATTTCTCTAATACTCGAAGTGGAGCTATAATGCTGTCGTGGCTTCTTTTTTATTTACTTCTATTTACACCAGTAATTGTTTTAACACTTAATTAAAATGGAACCCAAATCATTACAAAAGAAAGGGGATTAAGCACTGCAAATTCCACAAAACTTCAGAGTATTTTTAAAGACCTACTTCTATATCCTTTACGCATTACTCAGTACTGAACAAGTATAATAAAAAGTTACAAAAACAAATTCTTGATCACTTGATGAAATGTGTTCTATTAAGCGAAAGCTTCAGAACATGTTTTGGTCAAATGGATTAAATGATGGGCATCAGTTATTGGTTGTAGCACGACTTCTTTTGAAGCGCTCTAATGAATCGTTTTCTCATGAGAGAAAGAGTTTTCTCATGAAAGAAAGACCTTGGATTTTCCTTAAATGCCTGGTCCTTCTCTGCTATGAGCCTGAGATTGGGCCCATTCAGCCAAGTCATTGTCCCTGCACCTGCTTTGCCAGAGGACTCTGAGTTTGGGCCTGAGATAGAGCCAGAGTCTGTTCCAGTGGATTCTGGGACCAGAGACAGAATGGCTGCAAGCAGGCATCTTGAAGCACATTCTTCTCCACAATCAAGACCACTTCTCCAGGTGCCAGATGGACATTCTAGTTTAGAGGAGGATAATGTGTTTGACAGGAGGGAGGCGATAACTCACCGAAGGAGGGAATGAGAATGTTTACAGAAAAATAAACGACTTCTTTTGAAGCTCTCTAATGAATAGTTTTCTCATGAGAGAAAGAATTTTCTCATGAAAGAAAGACCTTGGATTTTCCTTAAACGCCTGGTCCTTTTCTGCTATGGCAGAGGTGGCAACTTTGCAATTCAAGAGAGAAAGATCTTGAACTGAAGACCTGGATGTTTAGGTTGGCCTTTGGTGAGACAGTCACTGGATGACCAGCCCTAGTTGGCATTATAACTCTATCCTGAATTTTATTAGGTCCCTTTTATTCTGGTATTTTAACTGATGATGTTATTTTTATATTGCTGCTGCAGTCCCCCCACCAATGAAGTCAACTGAATCGTACTTGGTGGTTGATTGATTTACTGCTGTATTAACTCTTGTTTTATTGTCTTACTATGTTTTATTTTTATTTTTATTGTATATTGTTCAATGTATTTATGCTGTTGTCTTTGTAAATTGTGCAAGTTGGGCCTTGCCCCATGTGAGCTGTCCCGAGTCCCCGTGAGGAGATGGTGGCGGAGTATAAATAAAATATTATTATTATTATTATTATTATTATTATTATTATTATTATTATTATTATCCTTGCTCCGTGTTCCTGTATCTTTGGATTTTGCTTCAAGTTCCAGCCTTGTTTGCCTTTGAATCCAGTTGAAGGTTCCAGTAACTTTGCCATTTGGATTTCTATTACTTTGGATTATTTGGGAGTTTGATCCTGCATTTCCTGTGGTTCCACTTTGTTTCATGCCTTGGAATTGAATCTTGTTTGGACTATTCTTGATGCTTTTCGTGGGACTGAGTTCGATATCTGGTTTGGACTATGTTTTTTTGAGTGACTTTCCTAGACTCTTGCTTTAGGATTTCAAGTATAAATCCTTAGGAGCAGTTTCCCAGATGCAGACTTGAAACAGGCACAAGGGGAGCGAAGGCTTAGGCTTTAGAGTCAGTTTGTTACCAGCAAGAGCTGGCTGCACCTGTTTCTGCTTTATAGCCCCGAGTCCCCTCACAGCTGCATTTCTGGCAGCTATTCTAGCTGAATGACGTCTCTGCTCTGTTACCTTTCGCCTTTCCTGAAATGTGGGTACTTGCAAAATCTCCTCCTCAGATTCCAAGTCACCCTCAGTTTCATGAACACTTTCCTGCTCCCCTTCCTCTTCTGAAGAAGAGGAATCCCTAACAAGGAGTGACTTGCAATTCCTATGATGGAGAGAATAGGAGAAGAGCATTGCTACTGCTCTTTTAGCGAGATAAGCAACTCAGCATCTACATGATGCTGCTACTAATTATTAATTTGGAAGCCCTAGGTGTGCTTTGCTGAATGAAAGAGAAAAGCATTCTTTTCCTCCCGGGAGGTTAGTTCATACCTACTGCCACGAGTCTCTTAATAAAATTATCTGAAATTAATTAGCTAATGCCACCTTAGTTCTTTCAACTATAATCCCGTATCATAAAAGCATCATATTCAATCTGGCACCAAGCTGTTCGCAGGAGAAGCCTGGATCTAAATTAGCATGTAAATCACTTCTCAGCCCCTGAAAAACGGTCGTATCCTGGCTTGTTTAAAGTCATTGCTAATGATCGGCGTGCATGCGATGCTATGCTAGCGCCTGCCAGAAACAAGCATGTTTTCACAGTAGCAGGATATTGCATGCCTTCCTGGCATTTCCAAAAGATCCGAGGGAGACATTTCCACTAAAATTACTAGTGAGCTATTTTCAGTTGTCAGTGGGTGAATCCAAAGAAGAAGAACATATGCTTCCTATAGTTGTGAGAGAGTGGAACCACACTCTTTAAAATGTTAAATGGATGTTCTAGTTAGCTCTCAGGAGGGGAAATCATTTTTCTGTCCTCCACTTCACTTGCTCTTCTTATTAGTTTTCTTAATGGGGGAGTGATGAAGATCATGAACAGTCCTGTGTGATGTTCCCATGGGTATGCACATTTTAAGGAAGGGTTAGAGAGATATCTCTGTATTTCCATCTTTTCACTATGTGCCGTCGCGCCTGGGGCTATAACTCTTAGCGAGAGAGGCATGGACGTGACATCTTTCCCCAGGGGATTGCTTCTTGCCTTCCTTTAGGGAAACTGGAACTCCCAAGGACCAAAACACGGTAGATAACTCAAAACTGGTTTTATTGTCCATAAAAAGTTATCCCAATAAGCTGGAGGTTTCAAAGGGGTAAAGGAAAGTATAAATTACAGTCTTTGGTTGTCTTAAGTCCAAGGAGCTCTGCAGCTGAGAAGCTTTTCTAGGTCCCTGTCTCTCAATGGCTGTGAATGCTGGAGCAATCCTCAGCCTCAGTCCAAATGGTCTATGTTTGAAGACACAGTCAGTCTCTGATTGTCTTGAGTCCAAGGAGCTCTGCAGCTGAGAAGCTTTTCTAGGTCCCTCTCTCTCAATGGCTGTGAATGCTGGAGCAATCCTCAGCCTCAGTCCAAATGGCCTATGTTTGAAGACACAGTCTTCCTCTGATGCCAAAGGACTGATTTGAAGGTGCTTGAGACTCCTCAACGTCGTCCAGGTTGGCCCTGGACATGAAGCATAAGTCTCAAGGGTAAGAACCTCAGAATTGGTGCTGAGAGGTAACTTAATCAAGGGCTTTTAGAGCCAAGTCTCTCTCTCACGTCCATCTGGTAGAAAGCTTGATGGTGGAATGAAAAAGGAAACACTGTCCTACTCCAGGAAGAGGTGGAGCCAACAATTGAGCTGAGGGAGCAATATAACTGGTGCAAACAACATTGACTGACAGTTATAAATAACCAATCAATCCAACTACATTTACAGGGCAAAGGCAAAACCAGGCATGATACAACAATTCAAATCTTGCAACTTACAGTTCGACATATAGATGGTGCCACTTGTGCCGTCACAGATTGGCTCTTTGAACTGACTAACCACCGGTTTTCATTCTTCCTGCCACTGGAATCCCCGCTTGTAGGCTGTGATGTCAAGGGAAATCCCGGCCAATCCGGGAGCAGATCCTAGCCTTCCTTGTTTTCAGCCAATCAGGAGAGGGAGCGGGAAGTCTGAATAGCTGTCAGAACTGTATACAATGTTCTGCATTTCTCTTTACGTTTACGCTTGTACATTTTGAAGCAAATTGCTTGTTCTTGCATTCTTCTGGGTTGAATCATAATAAACCTCCAAGTGGGGAGCATGTTTCTCTGTCCTGGCTGATTTGGTTTAACAGATGGATCTATTCACTGCGGTCCTTGCCAAAATCACTACAATTTAAAAACGAGAGTCCAGCTTTTTCTTCAGTCAAAAACCTTGCGGGATAAATTTGACAGAGCAGATAGACCTGTTGCCAATGTAAAGTTGTACGTGGGCTCCAAGCCAACCTTCTCCTTTGATGCCACAAGCATGCATTTTGCTGCCCCGTTTCCCCGAAAATAAGACAGTGTCTTATACTAATTTTTGCTCCCAAAGAGACGCTAGGTCTTATTTTCAGGGGATGTCTTATTTTTCCACAAAGAAGAATTCACATTTATGGTTGAAGTTTTAAAAAATGAAAATGTATTATCTACTGTACAGTAGTTGTCATCACAAAGCAGCATAACCAAACTGTGAATCCTTTCAAGAATTTCTATATTATATTTTATTGCTATACTGTTTTAAATTTCTGTTAGTATGTAAATGTATGTTGTTGTTGGGCTTGTCCCTGTAGAAGGTGCCCTGAGTACCTTCTGGGACATGGAGGTGGGATAGACGAATAAAGTTATTATATTCTTATTGACACAACGACGTTGTATGACACAGCAAACAAGATAGACATGCTGGATTTCGTCTCACAAGTCGAACACTTCCCAAGTGTCTAGGACTGTGTGATGTATTTTCGTGCAGATCCCAGTCGGGTGGCCTTTTGCAATTGGCAGATCGTAATTTTGTCAATGTCTATTGTTTCCAAATGCCGGCTGAGATCTTTTGGCATGGCACCCAATGTGCCCATCACCACCGGGACCACCTGCACTGGTTTCTGCCAGAGTCTTTGAAGTTCAATCTTGAGGTCCTGATAGCGGCTGAGTTTTTCCTGTTGTTTTTTGTCAATGCGACTGTCACCTGGGATGGCAACATCAATTATCCAAACCTTGTTCTTTTCCACAACTGTGATGTCTGGTGTGTTGTGTTCCAGAACTTTGTCAGTCTGGATTCGGAAGTCCCACAGTATCTTTGCGTGTTCATTTTCCACGACCTTTGCTGGTTTGAGATCCCACCAGTTCTTTGCTGCTGGGAGGTGGGACTTGAGGCATAAGTTCCAATGGATCATTTGGGCCACATAGTTGTGCCTCTGTTTGTAGTCTGTCTGTGCAATTTTCTTACAGCAGCTGAGGATATGATCAATGGTTTCGTCAGCTTCCTTGCACAGTCTGCATTTTGGGTCATCAGCTGATTTTTCGATCTTGGCCTTAATTGCATTTGTTCTGATGGCTTGCTCCATCATATATTATTATTATTATTATTATTATTATTATTATTATTATTATTTCTTGTTACTACCTTTATTTCCATGTACAACAATCTATGGTATGTACATTTACCGATCCTGCATGCTTCCAAACAAAATCTTTACTAGGTCTTACTTTTGGGGAGGCCTTATATTTAGCAATTCAGCAAAACCTCTACTAAGTCTTATTTTCTGGGGATGTCTTATTTTCAGGGAAACGGGGTAGCTGCAGAAAATGAAACTTGGGACGTAGCTCAGTTTCCCTTTGTTAAGTTATCTTTGTGACAACTGCCCTCTAAATGGAAGTTGAAGCAGCATTCTATTTAACTGCTCATGGAAGCATTCAACTGTGAATCCTTGGGACGTCTCAGCCTGTGAACTATTGATGTTTTGCCATATTTCATTATGATCAATGAACTCATGTGCAAACAACGAATTCTGAAATCCTCCAGAAAAAAAGGCAATCTGTTTTGACAGTCGAAGAAGAAGGGAGTGGGCTGAAGGATTGCAAATACAAACACAGTCTGCTGCATCATGATTGAAGGGCCTTCTCCGTAGATTATACAGTGACCTTCAAAGGTCTCTGTATAACTAATAAGCACCTGTTTTAAAGTCAGCGGCAGAGGTTTGCTGTTATGCTGTTTTTTCTGTCTTTCTGACATTTTGGCTGGACAACTTTGACACTGCTGCTGATGTATGAGCATCATATATACACAAAACAATTGGAATATGAATTATTTTAGAAAGAAATGGGTTATTTGTTAAAAGCAAGTTCAATTACAGCTTAAGGATCTTCAGTTTCTTATTCTTCTAGATCAGGCATGGGCAAAGTTTGTTGGTGGCTGGGTGTTAGGGATTCCTCTTTCTGCAGGAAAGTGTTCATAAATGTTGGAAAAATGTCATCTTGTACTGCTTAAGTCTCTATGGTTAGATTTTTTTTTTTCCGTGTCAGGAGCAACCGGGGTTGCTTCTGGAGTGAGAGAATTGGCCGTCTGCAAGGACGTTGCCCAGGGGACGCCCGGATGTTTTGATGTTTTTACCATCCTTGTGGAAGGCTTCTCTCATGTCCCCGCATGGAGCTGGAGCTGATAGAGGGAGCTCATCCACACTCTCCCCAGGTGGGATTCGAACCTGGCAGCTTTCAGGTCAGCAACCCAACCTTCAAGTCACTTAGTCCACTACGCCATCTGGGGGCTCCTATCTATGGTTAGATAGGAAGCCTAGAAAAAGAGTTAGGGACTTTTGGAATGTTTATGGCCCTAGAGAAGAAGCAACCCATGAGGCTTGGTCGCCATTCCTACTTCCTGCTTTGTTCCAGAGAGAGGACGCACTCTGTCCGCTCTTATAGTCAAGATGTAGCTATCTATACCTTTGTTATTTTGATCCGGCTATGTGTATTAGAACAGGATAGATTAGCTAGTTAGTTCCGAACCTTTTCTATCGACCAATGGATTTCTTTTTACCTCAATAATTGCTTTTAAACTTTAAAGCTAACTTTGCATTCCTTTGCCTTCCTGAAGACACAGAGGCCTTCCAAAACTCACACCGCATAAGTCTCACCGCTGCATTTTTCTCTGCTATTTTAATGGGAATTTACCTGTTCTAGATGTATGTTTAGTACATCAATCACATAACTAATACACTTTAATAATACCCTTTATTCATTTGTACTATATCCAGTATTCTTATTATCCACTCTTCGGGGGTTGGGAGTCTTTTTCCTTTCCAGATCTTTGCAATTGTTAATCTTGCCGCTGTGCTTAAATAAAAAAAAATATTTTATGGACAAATCTACACAAAAAATAAGAGAAGGGAAAAATAAAACAGACTGGACAAACTTTACAAAATTTCTAACAAAAAGAAGAATGGATTTTTATGATAGACCTGTCTAATGTATAAAGCAGATTAAACGGAATACATAAAGACACAATTAACAAAAGAGACAACTCCGAAGCCAAGATGGGAAGTATAATCCGACATAGGCAAATATTCAAATATTCAATGCCTTTGCAGTCATATATAATGGGACAGACAAACACAAACAAAGGCAAAGGCTTCTCCTTTCATTTCTGGCTTCTGGAGGTGTTTTCCTCTATTTTCAAGCCGAGGAGCCTACGTTGTCATCTCCTGGTCGTGTGGCTGGCAAGATTGCTTGGAGCGTCTCTTTGCCTTTTCCTGCCAAAGCAGTACCTATTTATCCACTCACATTTGCATGCTTTCAAACAGCTAGGTTGGCAGGAGCTGCAGCTGACAGATGGGTGCTCACTCTGTCTGCGGATTCGAATTGCCAACCTTTAGGTTCAGCAGCACAAAAGTTTAACCCATTGTGCCTGCGGCACCAGTAAACTAGATCCCTGAGACCTTTTTTGTTTGTTTGTTTCACAGTTGCATTCAACATTTTTAATTTGCTAATGTAATGCATTTCAGTGCTGTTTTCACTAATATCTGCATGAAATTCTTGTTAATGCAAAAGCTTTTAGGCATTTCGTTAGACAACAAAGTGTATTCGCAACATAACCGCTTATTTTGGAAAGTGGCGGATGGTCGTTTTTGCATTTTTAAACATTTGTTCCCCATTTACCTAATTACAATTCCTCCCTTCCAAATGCGTATTAGCTTGGTTGGCTTAAAATATGGCACAATGGAGCTGATAAATAAGGGAGTGGGACTAAAAAAGCCTGCTTCCAGCAGATTAAACACCAGTTGGATCACCACTTTGGAACATCGTTCAATGCGTTTTTCTCTCTCCCTAACACTCTCCTTTCTTTTCCATGCGTGTGTTTACTGTCAGAAGCAATGTGATTATTACACAGTTGCTCATCTTACTCGCATATTACATGGAAACAGAGCAAAGAAGTGTCTAGAGATCTGCCAAAAGGCATGACAGATGACGGTCGCTTTTGGCACCCCGAGGGCCTTCCGCAATCCACATGACCTTGTAATTCCACCCTGAAGTCAATATGTCAGCAAGGAGACGAAGTGACAGACACTCTGTTGGTCTGAAGATAGAAATCAAACCTCTGTCAATACTGCTCTGTTCCTATTGCAGCCTGATTGTTTTGGGAATTGGGAGTCTCATAAATAAAGGTCAGAGATTACATTTCTTCTGTTGAAACAAACATCTTATTTTAGCAACATCATGGAGTGGTTGTTGTGGTTCAGTCCGATGATGAAGGGGGATTTGGGTTTCAGCAGGTTGACCAAGGAAATGTTGAAGGCTCTGAAGTGTTAGAAAGGCCATAGGCTAGCAGGGAAACTGAAGTTAGTGATAATCTTTTCACAGGATTTTGAATATCAACAAAGTCCAGGTGGCTCTGGCAGCGAGGCAGAGGAGTCTTCCTTAGATAGAAACACAAGATTAAGGTTAAGAGTTTATCCCAGATGTGCTGTGAGAATTGCTAATAAACAGGTGGGAACCAAAGCTCAGATGAATGTTTTTCTAGCTTGTAAGCATGGTTAAAAAGGGTGAAACAGGGAAAGATTTCAGACGGAGCAACGTTGATTTTGGAAGCTTAACTCCTGCCTTGTCTCTGCTCATGGAAATAAATCCTCGCTTTGGTTCCTGCCTAGATTCTATGTTTGGATTGTATTTTGATACTGTGGGACTTCCGAATCCAGACTGACAAAGTTCTGGAACACAACACACCAGACATCACGGTTGTGGAAAAGAAAAAGGGTTGGATCATTGATGTCACCATCCCAGGTGACAGTCGCATTGACGAAAAACAACAGGAAAAACTCAGCCGCTATCAGGACCTCAAGATCGAACTTCAAAGACTTTGGTAGAAACCAGTGCTGGTGGTCCCGGTGGTGATGGGCACACTGGGTGCCGTGCCATAAGATCTGAGTCGGCATTTGGAAACAATAGCCATTGACAAAATTATGATCTGCCAACTGCAAAAGGCCACCCTACTGGGATCTGCACGCATCATCCGAAAATACATCACACAGTCCTAGATACTTGGGAAGTGTTTGACTTGTGATTTTGTGATATGAAATCCAGCATATCTATCTTGTTTGCTGTGTCATAATAAAATAATAATAATAATAATAATAATAATAATAATAATAATAATGGGATCTGCACGCATCATCCGAAAATACATCACACAGCCCTAAACGCTTCGGAAATGTTTGACTTGTGATTTTGTGATACGAAATCCAGCATATCTACCTTGTTTGCTGTGTCATATAATAATAATAATAATAATAATAATAATAATAATAATAATAATAAGTAAACCAAGCAGTCAAAGAAGAAGAACATGCCCTGGCAGAATATGTAAAGCAAAGTGAAGAACCTGCTTTGATTGAAGTCAAAAATCAGAAACTCCTGAAAGCACAGCAGACAAAAAATCAGTACAAGAAAACCGCACTACAAACTAGAGCTGACATCTGGCACAACAAAACATTGCATGGAAAGTTCCTTGACAAAATTATAAAATAATAATAATAATAATAATAATAATAATAATAATAATAATAATAATAAAAATCTGGACTGCTAAACGAATAGACGAATGAAACAGATGAAACATATACCGTGCACATCACTACTAGCTACCTATGTGGGTTCTTCTTTTCCCATTTACAACACAAGAGACCAAAACTGTTTGCAGGCTAGGACTCGGCTCTTTGGAGAGCTCCTTAAAGCTCTGCTAGTCAACCAGAGTGGATTCTCCATCCCACAGAAACTGTTCACTACCACCATCCTCCGTTATATAAGCCATCTTTTCCATCTGTAATATTGCGCAAGTTGGAAGACAGAAAACAACAGTGGTCTCTTCTGAGGAATGTTATGAGGTGACCTTTCAGACCTCTCGAAGGTTCGTAAGTGCTGTTATTGAATATCTGGAAGGGAGACGCACTCTCCGACAGGCTCGGAAGTGCTGTGTTCATTGACAGCTTAGCACAATCAGCGCCGTCCCCGCTGGGGCGTTCTTTCAAAAGGTCATGTATGAGCTGACAAGGCTGTCGCTCAGCTCTTGAGAACAGTCGGAACCAGATCTTATCATGACTACTTGGCAGAAAAATCTATGAGCTGTTTGGGAGCGTAATATTCTTATTGCCGCCTGGGGCTGCGGGTGCTGGAAGGCTGGAGTGGGGGCGGGAACATAATAAGAACGGGATGGCAAGAAGGTGTCGGGAAGGATGTTAATGTGGGATTTGTGTATTGGTAGTGTTTAAATGAAATTTGTGTCTTTCCTGTATTGCATACAGATTGCATCATCCAGAGTGTGCTATAGTCTGGAAAGAGTTAATTACTAAGAAGCTGTGTTGACCTTGATGTGTGACTGGAACTGGGGAGTGTCCAGACACAAGTGTGTATGCATTACTGATTGCATCAGTTCAGTTCTGAGTAGAGTTGAGTGCTGTCTGCCTAGAGTGAGAGTCAAGTCCTGTGTTCGTCTGCAAGTCCATTTGAGTTATTACTGCTTAGAGTAAAACTTGTATATAGTTTTACCAACGTCTCTGGGTGTCTTTTTGTTCTGCGTTCCACTGATTCCATCCAACTACTGCTGTGCTGCAATTACTCTGACAAAAGGATGTGTCCTCAGGGAAGGCTTTGACTTTAAGCCAGGGATCAGCTACGCACGTCGAGGTGTTCACTGTTGGCGAAAATCATCCCTACAAAGCAGAGCAGCGTAAAAACACACCAACACAAACTAGACAAATGGAAAGAAGTAGATCCCAATATCATTGGCACACTACATGGTTTGGATTCAGGCATCAGCCAACTTGCCTGTTAACCAAGTTGAAGCCGATGAAGCCAAGTATGAAGCCGATGTATCGCTCTGATATCAGAACCTTTGGAGGTGATGTGGAATAATGCTCTGAGCTGATGCCTCCCATGCAAGACCCTTGTAGTGCGGGAAAGCCCCCCTCCCCAAAGAAGGGAAAGAACTCTCCACATCGTCCCACCGGCTTCTCAATTCCCAATAATAATAATAATAATAATAATAATAATAATAATAATAATAATAATAATAATAACAACAACAACAACAACAACAACACAGCAGACAAAGAATCAGTACAAGAAAACCGCACTACAAACTAGAGCTGACAACTGGCACAACAAAACATTGCATGGAAAGTTCCTTGACAAAATTGAAGGAAAAGCTGATAAGGAGAAGACGTGGCTGTGGCTCACGAATGGGACCCTGAAGAAGGAGACAGAAGGCCTGATCCTTGCAGCCCAGGAGCAAGACATCAGGACAAAGGCCATTAATAATAATAATAATAATAATAATAATAATAATAGAAGACCTGGCTCTGGCTCACGAATGGGACCCTGAAGAAGGAGACAGAAGGCCTGATCCTTGCAGCCCAGGAGCAAGACATCAGGACAAAGGCAATTAATAATAATAATAATAATAATAATAATAATAATAATAATAATAATAGAAGACCTGGCTGTGGCTCACGAATGGGACCCTGAAGAAGGAAGGAGACAGAAGGCCTGATCCTTGCAGCCCAGGAGCAAGACATCAGGACAAAGGCAATCAAGGCCAAGATCGAAAAATCAGCTAGTCCCACTTGCTGTCTACTGCAAATCCTCCAGTCTGCCACATCTTCCTTGGATTTCAATATGTTCTATCCCTCAAATTGTTCTTCCATCCAAAAGCCAAGGCCCACCTGTTGGCCCCATTTTAGGAGGCAACCCCTGGCGGTGAGACCAGGGAGAAGCCTGTTGGCAGAAACCCAGGCAAATTATCAGCCTGAGCTTCCTATTGTGAGTGAGTCCCTGCTGTGGCGAGCATACAGATCAGGCCCAATTGAAATCAGCCAGCAAGCAAGGAGAGAAGGTGATTTTCAGCCAAGGAAGATTTTATTATCTGCAGATAAGATGCTAGCTAGTGATTCATTCACAAAGTGGATAGCATACAGAATACAGTTTCACAGCACTTTTTATACACAAACTGGCACAGGCTGCAGCCAAGCCTCTCATTCCAACCAGTCACAGAGAGGGGCTTGGCTCACTGGCCAGCGTGGACTGGGACAAGGGATGGTTAAGTGTCGATAAATGAGGTTCCTTTTACTGAACAGAAAAAATAACAAAGTGATTGAGGGCATTTCTGTCCCTACTCAAGAAGGCTATTGTCTTATGAGATGAACATGACCTGGCCCATTAGGAGGGCTGGCCTGGCCATTCCAGAAAAACAAAACATCATATATTAATACAATCATGCAAAAAATGACAGAGGATGGGTTTTGGCTGTAGACATTCAGATTCCTTCCAATGTGAGAGGTCCCATTCATCAAAGGCGCAGGGTGGTGAATGGCTCTTTCCCCAAGGGGCAAGGGAGAGGATTTCCCCCGCCTAAATAGAAGTATTGTGTTGCAATGTCCAGGTAAAGTCCAAAAATATAGGTGAAACCGGGAACTTGATGAAGAAGTTCCCAGCTTAGTTTGTTTTTCCCAGGCTATACAATTGTGTGGGATGGAAGACATCTTTGCGTTCAGGAAGGCTAATCAAGGTGGACAATTGCAACATTCACACTTGCTTCAAACAGACAAAGGTTCTTTCTCCCAACCTGGACATTAGTCCACAGGTATATTCACTTGCCTCATTCCCACAGATCTCTGAACAAACCTCTGAAGATGCCATTATCCACAAATGGAGGTGAGACATCAGGAGAGAATGCTGCTGGAACATGGCCATACAACTCGGAAAACTCACAGCAATCCAGTGATTCCTGCCATGAAAGCCTTTGACAAAACAATGATAATATAAATTACTAGCTTTGCCCGGCCACGCGTTGCTGTGGCTTATGGGAATCCTTTGTTGGCCAGGTGGAATAGCAGTGAATAGCCTTGCAGTCTCAAAGCCTGGCCGTTTTCTGGAATAGCTGGAGCTTTTTGTTGTATGAACATAGAGGCATGGATGAGGGGTTGTGCTGCCAAGTTTAGTGTTTCTGGGATGTGTAGTTTTGTTGTTTTGTCCTAGGCCGAAATTTCATTACCCTTTTATAGATATACTAGCTGTGCCCAGCCACGCGTTGCTGTGGCAAAGTGGTGGTGGTATTGGTTAAAAGTTGTTGTGGGATTTTTATTTGACGTTATTTGTATTTTTTTAATTAATTTTATTGTAACTTATCTTTTTTATTTATTATATTTTATTATTTTGTTGTATTATTTTTAGTTATTTTGTCACAGTATTTTATTGTATTAATTTTTTAGTGTTTTTAATTATTTTTATTGTATTATTTGTATTTATTTTATTTTTTATTCTTTTATTAACACTGGGCTGAGTGGGTTGCTAGGAGACCAAGTGGGCAGAGCTTAGCCTTCTAAGTGGCAGCAATTGGATAAAAACAATTATTGCTCTCCCTCTAAGTAGGACTTTATTTTTCTTTTCTTTTTGTTGTATCAACCTAGAGGCGTGGATGATGGGTTGTGTTGTCAAATTTCGAGGTTGGGGGGCCTGTAGTTTTGTTGTTTAGTGGGTCGCCGTGATGCCATCACTCATTTATATATATAGATAGATAATTAAATATTTGTAAATATTCAAGTGGGCGTCTTTGGATGAGATATTATTGTACATGAATCAAATAATAAAATAAGAAAAGATTGTTGCACATGAATAAATGTAGATGGTTGAACATGAAAAAAGTTACACCCCCCCGAACATAAACCCTAATGGAGCAGAAATTATTATAAGACCCGGTCTTATTTTAGGGGAAATACGGTAAAATGCCGATTGATCAGCTCTGCCCTGACAATTCCCTCCTTATGAGGCTTAGATTCTTGTATTAAAATGATCCATTCAAACTCGATGAAACAGATAGAGCAAAGTTTCTAAAGACCTGCCTGCCATTTGCAGGAGCGATAGAAAGGAGCTCGGCAATGTATAATTTACGTGGCTCAAAGCAGAGGCTATTGAGTGTCATTCCACCCAAGACGTGACGTGCAAAATCCCTTGAGTGACATGAAAAGACCTGTCAGAGCTGCGTCTTCCTTTGGAATGTGACGGGTTTCGGGCAAGATCGCGCAAAAGCTTTTTTGCTTCATGAAAAGGTGTCAAGCACACTTGTCAGGCCCGGCACATCTGCTGCGCATTTTAATAGGCCTCTTTTTCATACGAACCTGTCGTTTCGCAGAGATGTTGTGACAGGGCGATGAACTGTTAGACAGATTAACATTTTTGATGATGACTTCATTCCCTCCGACAACCCTTTCTTGCATGATGGCTTCACTTTCTGTGGGGGATTTTCCTTTCTGAATAGAAGAACAAACCCTAACTATCTTCTTATGCTCAATAGGATCTACTAGGCATGTCCGATCAATGAAAAAAAATGTTTCAATTCTCGTTTCTAAAGTAGGGGGCGCTGGCGCTTTGATATAGAAAGTATTTCCGATTTTTTCACCCAAAAAAATTGTATATTTCCGAAAATTCGTAATAATTCTAAATGTTTCTAAAATTGCGCATGCGCAATCACCAAAAAAAAAAAGGAACCGGGGGGACTTTTACAGGGCTCTCCCGCCCTCATTTCTTGAGCTATCCACCAAGTGCCGGGTGCTTGCCAGGAGGTAAAAGTCTGCACCGGTCGCGTCTCATCCCTCCTGACAAGCATTCGGCTTGGAGAGGCCTGCTGCTGCCTAGAAAAACAGCTGTTTTTCTAGGCAGCAATGCGCAGGGGGCCTCTCCAAATGCCAGGTGCTTTCCAGGAGGGAGAAGTCTGTACTGGTCAAGTCTCGTCCTTCCTGGCAAGCACCCGGCTTGGAGAGGTCTGCTGCTGCCTTGAAAAATGGCTGCTTATTTAGGTAGCAATGCGCAGGGGGCCTCTCCAAGTGCCGGGTGCTTGCTGTGAGGGAAAAGTCTGTGCCGGTTGCGTCTCGTCCCTCCCGACAAGCACTCGACTTTGAGAGGCCTGCTGCTGCCTAGAAAAACAGCTGCTTTTCTAGGCAGCAATGCGCAGGCGGCCTCTCCTAGTGCCGGGTGCTTTCCAGGAGGGAGAAGTCTGCACTGGTCAAGTCTCGTCCTTCCTGGCAAGCACCCGGCTTGGAGAGGCCCACTCCGCATTGCTGCCTAGAAAAAGAGCAACATGCAGCAGGCCCCTCCAAGTGCCGGGCACCTGCCAGGAAGGGTGAGATGTTGGCGTGTCGGCACTCGTGGAGGACTCGGAAGAGGGGGCGGGACTTGTGGAGGACTTGGCAGAGAGGGCAGGACTCGTGGAGGACTCAGAAGAGGGGGCGGAACCCGTGGAGGACTCGGAAGAGGTGGCGGGACTCATGGAGGACTTGGAAGAGGGAGCGGGACTCGTGGAGGACTCGGAAGAGGGGGCAGGACTCGTGGAGGATTTGGAAGAGGGCGTGGAACCCGTGAAGGACTCGGAAGAGGGGGCGGGACTCATGGAGGACTCAGAAAAGAGGACGAGACTCGTGGAGGTCTTCGCCCCTCTTCCGAGTCCTCCACGTTTCCTGGCATGGCCCAGCTGGAGCAGCAGGAGAAGCTGGACCTGGCGAGCGAAGAGTAAGAACAAAATACTACGATCAAAAGGACTTGGCGTCATAGTGGATAAAGCAACAGCTCCCCCTGTGGCCAGAATTGAGCATAACCTCCTGAAGCCGGAAGTTGGAAAATGTTGAATTACCTCTGTTGTCTGTCTGTCTGTGTATTGTATGTCTAATAATGGCGTTGAATGTTTGCCATGTATATGTGCATTGTGATCTGCCCTGAGTCCCCTTTGGGGTGAGAAGGTCAGATATAAATACTGTAAATAAATAAATACATAGATTGGGGGGTGGGATTGAACCCCTAAACGGCCCCCTTAGCTACAGGCTTGCATGGGGGAGAAATGGAACACTCTTCATGCTCCTGTCTTTAGATATCTGCCCATTTGCATGCAGACCCAACGTTTGAGATGTCTAGAGTCCTGGTTAAACAACTGGGATGGCTGCCATTTGGGCTGCAATTCACTGTTATGTGATGTGAATGTTGCTGTGAAATGCCTCAAGGAGCCCGCAGCTAATCGTTTTACTTTCTTTCATTAGCTCTGTTGTAATAGAGTGAGTTTATGCAGTCATTGTCTAGTTAAGATTCCACAGTCCTTTAGCTGCATTATTTTGCCGTGGAAAAAACCCACATTCACTTCTGCCGTGAAAGTTAGATGTGGAAATAATTCCCCATTCTCATGCATACTCATGCTTTCTTGAGCAGTACCAGGGGGCTGGGATATTACTGTGCTGTTAAATAGGCTTAAGATCATTAAAGAATTGCTTGCTTGCATCCTTATTTTATAAAGCCTGAGAAGGAAAACATGCAGCCAATGTTGGAAGTCTCTGGATGTGTTGGACTACAAGGCCCGTCATCCTCAGGCAACAAAGCCATATTGGAGGGGTTGTCGATACTGTAAAGCCACTCCAGTTGCAACTGGGTAAAGTTAGCTTGGTTTTGTCAAGATCAGTGCCAGGGGTCAGGGTGCGTGATGGTTGGGTTTCTTCAAACACCATTGATCAATCATGCTCCGGACCAGCACCCTGATGAATTGGTGAATTTTCTGCCCTCACCAATTCCTCAAAGACATCTGCAGTCTGAAGTTCAAACATCTATTTAATATTTGCAGAGATATTTACAATTGCAGTTCAACAGAGAGATAAGAAGGCACATTCCTTAGTCCGAAGGAAGTTCCGACCTCCAAGGCCGGAAATCATGTCTCATAGGTCACAGCAGGCTGTCAGTCAAACTGGAATGCTGTTAACTGTTTCATTGCTGAAACACACACTTGCAAAAAAGCAGAAACACTTGATTTACATTTCATATACACACAACCAAAAATCCAGCAGATTTATCATGGCTGAAATTGGGAGTGGCTTCAGTTCAGGCAACCACAAAATCCATAACACTATGCGTGAAGTCTTGGCTCTGCCTTTTCCTCTCCTTTGCTTTAGTTTCCCCTGTTTATAGGTTTCCCCAATAGTGTTCCGAATTTGGAAGCAAAAAGTTCAAAACTTTCAGAAAGTTCCGATTCTTTGTATGTACCTCGTTAATGGCGAATGTGCATGCGCATGAAGGGAAACATTATAGGGAAACCTGAGAGGCCCTTCTCTCCCTTATTTTTTGACCTATCCTAATGAAATTTGCTACAGTGGTACAACACATTTACCACTGTTAGCTCACCAAATCTAAGAACATTTGACTTATCCTCAGATTTTTGGCAAATTTTCAAAGTTTTTATTTAAAAAACCCATTTTTTAATAATAACAAAAATCTGTTCCTGGTTTGGAAGTGTTATTTCCTGTTACATTGGGTTTTCTGAGACTGAGAGTGTGTGACTTGCCCAAGATCACCCAGTGGGTTTCCATGGCTGAGTGGGAATCAAGCCACAGTCGTAGTCCAACTCTCAAACCAGTACACCAGTGGGCCGTTTTGAGACACCATGCTGTCTCAAAATATCCTGCTGTTTCTTCCTACGAGGCTTAGCCCTGTTCTAACTACCCAGGAGAGAAAACGCTCACCTTTCCCTCCGTCTCCTCTTCCCTGGCGGAAGTGCCCTTGATCGTATATCCGAAGGTTTTCTGAGGCCATTAAATAAATGGGTTCCAACACTTCAAATCAGAAGGTTAATTCAGAAGGGCCAAACCACCTTGGAACCCCATTTGGAACCCAAAAAGATACGAATTGTTTTACGATTAACGACAATTCCGACTTTTTCGCTCATACCTACTGATTATTGTCTGGTAACCCTAGGCCCAGGCAATCCAAAGCAGGCATCCTTAGCACCTGAATTCAGCAGTATTCTTAAACCACAAGTAATAATAAATGTAATAATACTAATTAATAGAGTAAAATAACTAATGTAATAATACCAATAATAATAGAGAAAACTAATAAACTAATAAACTAATAAAACTAATAAAACTATCTCTTATTTATTTCACTAAATCTATCTATACTTTATTATTGTAATGGTAAATCAATTTGTTTTTGAATTAATAAATAGAAGCTGGGTTAAAGGTCAGGAGTTCACCCTGACCCGGGCTTCGAATTCTCAATTTTCCAGTTGGCAAGATTTATTGCAACTTCTTTATTGGCAGATTAATTTTTATATATATATACTCTTTATTAAGATTTACCATTACAATAATAAAATATTGTGGGAGGGCTATCACCCTGCTCTAGTTTTTCAATGAATATCTCATTGAGCAATGAGCAATATTTTGCTCTAGTTTTTCTCATTGAGTCCAAACCTATTTAGCATAGTTTGCGTCACAAAAAAGAAGTGTCAGGAGGAGAACAACTACTTTCAAAGTAAGTACAGGAAATAACACTTTCAACCCAAGAACAGAACATTTCACCAATTTTTGTTACATAATGTAATCTAGGCCAGGGTTGGTTCACGAATAAAAAAATTAAGGCAATGAGCAAAAGGTCTCCATGTGTAATAAAACACGAGGTTGCCCCACGTTATGACGGCTATAGATCTTCACATATTATGCCATCTTTCAGAGCACGGGTCGGAATCCAAAATTATGCCATTAATGTTCCCATAAATATTACATTTCTCATTTCTCGCGGAAAACAGAGGGCCTTGCTTGTGCCGATAATGTTGCTGGGACCAAAAAGCATCTACTCCCCGAGGCAACAAAGGATTGAGGAAGATCATAAATCAAAAGTTGTCACTAGATGTGGTGTTTCAAAATCACTTTAATCTTCACATTAGCATTTTTGTTATTAACTTGTACGTCATCATGTCTAGTGTAGGTTTTTTTTAGAAACAATTTATCATAAAGTCCAAAGCACAGCTGGCTCCTAAATTATACTTTTTGGCCCAGAATCTGAACGCAGACAGGTAGCCCCATGTTTGCCTTCATAATCTGTCAGAACGAAAAATATGGCTATCCTGAGACGTCTTTCTCTACAACTGGTATCATCTCCAACGCCAATGACAGGAAAAGGTCAGTCTTCCCAAGAGCCCGAGACAGGGCTGAGCCTCTATATCTCTCCTGAGAGGCCTTTTAGGACTAAAGGGCGGGGCTAGGGGTGTGGGCGGGGCCTCTTCCCAAGGGCCTGAAACAGGGCTGAGCCTCTATATCTCTCCTGAGAGGCCTTTTAGGACTAAAGGGTGGGGCTGGGATGGGGGTGGGGCCTCTTCCCAAGGGCCTGAAACAGGGCTGAGCCTCTATATCTCTCCTGAGAGGCCTTTTAGGACTAAAGGGCGGGGCTGATTTGGGGGCGGGGCCTCTTCCCAAGGGCCTGAAACAGGGCTGAGCCTTTATCTCTCCTGAGAGGCCTTTTAGGACTAAAGGGCGGGGCTGATTTGGGGGCGGGGCCTCTTCACAAGGGCCTGAGACAGGGCTGAGCCTCTATATCTCTCCTGAGGCCTTTTAGGACTAAAGGGCGGGGCTAGGGGTGTGGGCGGGGCCTCTTCCCAAGGGCCTGAAACAGGGCTGAGCCTCTATATCTCTCCTGAGAGGCCTTTTAGGACTAAAGGGCGGGGCTGATTTGGGGGCGGGGCCTCTTCACAAGGGCATGAGACAGGGTTGAGCCTCTATATCTCTCCTGAGAGGCCTTTTAGGACTAAAGGGCGGGGCTAGGGGTGTGGGCGGGGCCTCTTCCCAAGGGCCTGAAACAGGGCTGAGCCTCTATATCTCTCCTGAGAGGCCTTTTAGGACTAAAGGGCGGGGCTGATTTGGGGGCGGGGCCTCTTCACAAGGGCATGAGACAGGGTTGAGCCTCTATATCTCTCCTGAGAGGCCTTTTAGGACTAAAGGGCGGGGCTAGGGGTGTGGGCGGGGCCTCTTCCCAAGAGCATGAGACAGGGCTGAGCCTCTATATCTCTCCTGAGAGGCCTTTTAGGACTAAAGGGCGGGGCTAGGGGTGTGGGCAGGGCCTCTTCCCAAGAGCATGAGACAGGGCTGAGCCTCTATATCTCTCCTGAGAGGCCTTTTAGGACTAAAGGGCGGGGCCCCATCTCCGGCACTTGGGAAGAGGCCCCGCCCCTCCCCTCCCCTGGCCCCGCCCCCAAATGCACCAGTGGCCATCACCGCCCCCCTGGATTGCTGCAGCGCCCACCAGGGGGCAGTAGCGCCCACTTTGGGAATCACTGGTGTAGACGAACAGTCGAAACGAAACGATAGCACAAAGGAAACGAAGGAAAAAAATTCGCGTACATCTCTAATTACTACCATGGCTAAAGTGAGGTATTTTCTTGCTTTCTGACCAAATCTGTGAAAGCATCTCATTTTCCCAGCCCGTCAATAGGGCCGTGCGGTTTGTGAGGCTATTTGCGCACAGCTGCTTTGAATGCCTAGTGTTTGGGGAGTCAAAGGGGGAATGCAACAATCAATGTAGCAAGCGCTTTGGAATCAGCAGGTGTTTGCATCACAAAAGCATTTGTTTGTTGTTTGTGTTGACCCAGGCCACTTCCCTCAAATGCCAATCGTCTTGTTTTCAGGTTTTTCCAAAAGTCCCTGAATCGGGTCAGCTAACCTGTTGATGGTGTTGCTATGGAAGCCATTATGGGAAGAGAGATCATAGCATTTCAAAGCATAATAAATCCCCTTTGCCTGATTTGTGATCTGTATCCTTGTTTCTCCCCATTATATAATTTATAGCATTGCCAACCAGTAACCTCTAACTTGTAAGATAACAGAGGGGCAGAAAAGAAATCAAGATCTCCCCATGCCTAACAGGCATTTTCTAGAACTGATGTTCTAGAGCAGTGATTCCCAAAACGGCCGCTACCACCCCCGGTGGGCGCTGGAGCGATCCAGGGGGGCGGTGATGGCACCTATTAGGACACGAGGGCGGGGTCAGAGGAGGGGCGGGGCCTCTTCCCATGTGCTGGAGACAGGGCTGAGCACCTGAGCTGCCTGTTAGGACACAGGGGGCGGAGCTAGAAGAGTGGGCGTGGCTTCTTCCCAAGAGCCCGAGACAGGGCTGAGCCTCTATACTTCTCCTGAGGCGCTTGTTGGGGACACAGAGGGCGGAACTAGGAAAGGGGGTGGGGCTGCCTTCCAAGTGTCTGAGACAGGGCTGAGCCTCTATATCTCTCCTGAGACAGGGCTGAGCCTCTATACCTCTCCTGAGACAGGGCTGAGCCTCTATACCTCTCCTGAGACAGGGCTGAGCCTCTATACCTCTCCTGAGACAGGGCTGAGCCTCTATACCTCTCCTGAGACAGGGCTGAGCCTCTATACCTCTCCTGAGACAGGGCTGAGCCTCTATACCTCTCCCGAGACAGGGCTGAGCCTCTATATCTCTCCCGAGACAGGGCTGAGCCTCTATACCTCTCCCGAGACAGGGCTGAGCCTCTATACCTCTCCTGAGACAGGGCTGAGCCTCTATACCTCTCCTGAGACAGGGCTGAGCCTCTATACCTCTCCTGAGACAGGGCTGAGCCTCTATACCTCTCCTGAGACAGGGCCGAGCCTCTATACCTCTCCTGAGACAGGGCTGAGCCTCTATACCTCTCCTGAGACAGGGCTGAGCCTCTATACCTCTCCTGAGACAGGGCTGAGCCTCTATACCTCTCCTGAGACAGGGCTGAGCCTCTATACCTCTCTTGAGACAGGGCTGAGCCTCTATACCTCTCCTGAGACAGGGCTGAGCCTCTATACCTCTCCTGAGACAGGGCTGAGCCTCTATACCTCTCCTGAGACAGGGCTGAGCCTCTATACCTCTCTTGAGACAGGGCTGAGCCTCTATACCTCTCTTGAGACAGGGCTGAGCCTCTATACCTCTCTTGAGACAGGGCTGAGCCTCTATACCTCTCTTGAGACAGGGCTGAGCCTCTATACCTCTCCTGAGACAGGGCTGAGCCTCTATACCTCTCCTGAGACAGGGCTGAGCCTCTATACCTCTCCTGAGACAGGGCTGAGCCTCTATACCTCTCCTGAGAAGCCTTTTAGGACTAAAGGGCGGGGCTAGGGGCGGGGCCTCTTCCCAAGAAATTCTGTATACCTCCCTGCGGTGCTTGTTAGAACACAGGGGTGGGATATAGAGGCCCACCCGCTCCTCTAGCCCCGCCCCCTGTGTCCTGGCAGACGCCACAGGACAGGGATAGAAGCTCAGCCCTGCCTCAGAGCTTGTAACTCCGCCCATCCCAGTCCTGACCACCCATTTGTGGCCCCGCCCACCTCCCCCTCCCAGCCCTGCATCTTGGACTAGGGGAGAGGCTCAGCCCCGCCCTCTTGAGCAGGAGCCACGCCCACCCCTCTAAGCCACGCCCCCTTTCCAGGGAGCGCTGAGTCATATTTTTTCTGGAAAGGGAGCGGTAAGCTAAATAAGTTTGGGAACTACTGATCTAAAATATCAAGGATGGCAATTTTTACAGCAATTTTTACAGCCCCCCGCCCCTCCCGTCAGTTGCAAATTTGAGACTAATTCTGTTTCTAATGGAAACAGCAAGATTAATACAGGCTCAGGTGAACTCGGCAGGGAAATGACATTTTCATTATTGATTTACTGGGTGTGAAATTTCTACCATGGTGAACAAGTCATGAACAGCATGCTTTTCTCCCGTTCTCCATAAATATCCTCCCTGCCAATTAATAGCAAGGCACAGATGGAATTGAGCATCCACAGATCAAAATTGCTTGAGTTTTCAAAGAGGGATTCTGTAGCACTTGCTTAGAACATATATATATATATATATATATATATATATATATATATATATATATATTCTATTATTCTATTATTATTGTAGTATATTATCATATTATTACTATTATATTATTATTATATTATTCATTATTCATGACTACATTGAAACTACAATAGAGAGAAATCAGTGTGGAACTTGCAAGAGGTACCATAGATTGTTGTACATGGAAATAATGGTAGTAAATAGTTTTTGATTTATTAAATACAGTTATATATTACAATTATATATTTTTGTTATTTAAACTATATATATTGTGAAATTATGTTGTTGTTTTTTTCTTGAAGTGACACACCACCCAATTCATGCTAGGTTTTTTGGTGAATTTTGATACACCAAGCGCAAAAGCTTGCTCATCATTGTTCATTTGGACTGAGGCTGAGGATTGCTCCGGCATTCACAGCCATTGAGAAAGAGGGACCTGGAAAAGCTTCTCAGCTGCAGAGCTCCTTGGACTCAAAACAACCAGAGACTGACTCTGTGTCTTCAAACATAGGCCATTTGGACTGAGGCTGAGGATTGCTCCGGCATTCACAGCCATTGAGAAAGAGGGACCTGGAAAAGCTTCTCAGCTGCAGAGCTCCTTGGACTTAAGACAACCAAAGACTGTAATTTATACTTTCCTTTACACCTTTGAAACCTCCAGCTTATTGGGATAACTTTTTATGGACAATAAAACCAGTTTTGAGTTATCTACAGTGTTTTGGTCTTTGGGAGTTCCAGTTTCCCTAAAGGAGGGCAAGAAGCAATCCCCTGGGGAAAGATGTCACATCCATGCCTCTCTCGCTAAGAGTTACAGCCCCAGGCGCGACGGCACATATATTGCAATCTGCCCTGAGTCCCGCTCAGGATGAGAAGCGCAGAATATATATACAGTAGAGTCTCACTTATCCAACACTCGCTTATCCAATGTTCTGGATTATCCAACGCATTTTTGTAGTCAATGTTTTCAATACATCATGATATTTTGGTGCTAAATTCGTAAATACAGTAATTACTACATAGCACTACTGTGTATCGAACCATTTTTTCTGTAAAATGTGTTGTATAACATGATGTTTTGGTGCGTAATTTGTAAAATCATAACCTAATTTGATGTTTAATAGGCTTTTCCTTAATCCCTCCTTATTATCCAAGATATTTGCTTATCCAACATTCTGCCGGCTCGTTTACGTTGGATAAGCGAGACTCTACTGTACTGTAAATAAAGAAATAAATAAATGCACCGTCTTCTAAAAGTTTAGCTGCAGGCTATGGATCTGGGTTCTTGACGGAAGCAACCCAGAAGCTAAGAAAAAGCAAACCTCCGTCGATCCTTGTGTCTGCTTTAACCAAAGCCCAAAAAATCACATCAAACCTGGCGAGAGAAATGCAGCACGGCCGTGAACGGATCGACGGGAATGAAATGACAAAGGAGACGCTGTTTTTAATTTAAATTGGGATTGATCTCGGTAATGAGAAGCAGGGAGCAAAAATAAATAATATAAATGGACTTAATCAGGATGCAAAAGGAGTAAAGCAACCTTGTACAGGTCAAACTGATTTAGCAACTCCTCGCCCAAGGCAGTCGGGATAATATATCCTTGGCGAAATTAAAAATAAGAGGCCGCAGAAATGTTCGTGCTCGTTCTGGTCGTTCTTTAGGTTTCCGACAAGAAGAAGGAATAGAACTGTATCTGGTGGAATCGGATTTGTATTTGGTGAGGTGCCGATTCTATTTATCAGAGAAGATCTTGTAAAACTACATCTCCTGTGATGCCATAGCAATGAGTCATAGTAGTTAAAGTGATGTCGAACTGCGTTCACTCTGCAGGACCGAAAAGTGGGAAAGAAAATGAATTCAGCGAAACACAAATTTGCAAATCCAATTTGCATAATTTACTGTCGGGATTTTTTTTCTTCATTTCTTGATGTGAAAAGCAGGTATGGATGCAAATGCACATACCCAAATAGCTCTAACAAAAGCCTATAATCTTGCATATTTTATGAATTTCATTTTTTAAAAAAATGCACAAAGCTTAACTCTTTTTTATCCAAGAAGAAGGAAGTGTTTTGCGTGCAGGAAAAGTAAAAATACATCACTATCTGGGATGCATTTACAGCAGGCATGAGCAAACTTGGGCCCTCCAAGTTTATTTCTACAAGTATATGTCGAAATTAATTTATAGAAGCTTTACCACAGTTTCTGAATCAAGGTAAACCCTGCAGTATAATAAAGCGTCACTCAGGCTTCTGTAACAGTATCTTTACTTGGACTTTGTTGAGGGTTGTAGAAATAAATATATAGAAGCTTTACCACAGTTTCTGAATCAAGGTAAACCCTGCAGTATAATAAAGCGTCACTCAGGCTTCTGTAACAGTATCTTTACTTGGACTTTGTTGAGGGTTGTAGAAATAAATATATAGAAGCTTTACCACAGTTTCTGAATCAAGGTAAACCCTGCAGTATAATAAAGCGTCACTCAGGCTTGTGTAACAAGTAACAGTATCTTTACTTCAGTTCAAAAGTTCAAACAGGGCAACAAAATATATAGCAGTCTTTCTGAATTTACACAGAGAACATAGGGAATAAACAGTCCCTTTAAATATGCCTCATTTGCCTTATAAATAATCAGGCTTCAGAGAGTATGGCAGCCATTTCCTCCCTGACCATTTTCAGTCAGAGCTCTTTTCTCTCTCCAAGATGAAAGTGGCAGTTAAAACCATTTGTCTCAGCACCAAGCTAGAGACAGCAGCCAATCAGAATTCTGGCTCCTGGCTGGTTCAGCCAATCAGCTGTCGACACATGTCCTTTCCCGTTAACTCAGCACATCATGATGCCTCTTTTACAAATCCTCACAGATTTCAGCTCCCACAATTCCTAATTGCCAATGTTTGCTAAATGCATGATCTGACTGGCCTCGAACTCATGACCTGTTGGTCATAGTGATTTATTACAGCCGGGTGAGATTTCATGATTGGGAACATTGGGTTTAGCTTCTTCGTCTCGCCAAGTGCACAGATACACAGGCAGCCTGTTGCCGATATCAGCCACCCGCCTAACGCGACTCGGTATCCACACTTTTGGTTTCGTTATCCGTTGATGTTTTACTCAAAAGGTGGGGAATCCTGAGCTGCTGAACTTGTTGATGAAAGGTCGGTGGTTCGGATCCGGGGAGCGGAGTGAGTTCCCGCTGTTAGCTCTAGCTTCTGCCAACCTAGCAGTTCAAAAACATGTAAATATGAGTAGATCAATAGGTACTGCTCCGGCAGGAAGGTAACGGCTCTCCATGCAGTCATGCCAGTGGCCACATGACCTTGGAGGTGTCTAGGACAACGCCGGCTCTTGGGCTTAGAAATGCTGCATATACACAGACCATTCTTTGTAGTTATGGTCATTTAACTTCTCAATCATCGTTAATGAGTTTGAGGCAGCCATCCTCTCACCTTCCGGAGACCCTCGCTCTCGAGTTTCAGCCCAGTCACTGATGGTTCCACACTTTCAGTAGCTTCTGGCAAGTCCCCCTCAAGCTTCAAGATTTGTGGCTCCACTTCTCACTTCTGGCTATTAATCAGTCAGGCTCCAGCACGCCCCGCTTGCAGCTCTGCTTCTCCAGGAATCAATCTTCCACCAAAGACGCTCCAAAGCAGGCTCACCAGAACAGCGGGTCCCGTCTCTGGTCACACTCGCAGCTCCAACTTTTTCTCCACTCCAAACTCCAGAATCAGGTCCAGTCTGTGAGAAAAGACTCCGGGGAAGGGGAGTGAGATAGGGCAGAAGGACAACCGGATAGGGTTGAGATGGGTAGCTTAATTCTACTAGTCAGAGGAGATGCTGAAAGCTTTTAATCTCAAGTCCTTGTTCAAATACCCACTTGGTATTGCTTGCGTGCTTTAAAGCCAGTGTTGGTCACCAAAGGATTAGAAGTTTGAGTATTTAAAAAATACAGGCGGTCCTGTCTCCTGTGTCAATATAACAATATAATAGTATTGTTAACAGGCTTTCGGAGACTGAGTTCCCCATCTCCATTATAGTCTTTGTATCTACGACCATTTCCTCATCTGTTGTACTTTATTACACCCCACCTATTTATTATAGTCACATGGTCCACCCCATCCCAAGTTGCTTCCCTATTGACGGTAGCACCGTTTAACTACAGTAGAGTCTCACTTATCCAAGCTAAACAGGCCGACAGAAGCTTGGATAAGCAAATATCTTGGATAATAAGGAGGGGTTAAGGAAAAGCCTATTAAACATCAAATGAGGTTATGATTTTACAAATTAAGCACCAAAACATCATGTTATACAACAAATTTGACAGAAAAAGTAGTTCAATACACAGTAATGTTATGTTGTAATTACTGTATTTACGAATTTAGCACCAAAATATCATGATATATGAAAAAATTGAATACAAAAATGGCTTGGATTATCCAGAGGCTTGGATAAGCAAGGCTTGGATAAGTGAGACTCTACTGTATCTTGTTTACAATACTCACTTACTGCACTTTACCCAGTTCGTTTTATCCTTTTTACTTGAGTGCCAAATCCATGTTTTTATGATGTTTATTATTTTTATATTTTAAAATGTTCATTTTAATTTTTGTGTTGTATTTTTTTATGTTGTTTTATTTTGCTTTGTTACATGGGCTTGGCCCCATGTAAGCTGCCCCGAGTCCCCTAGGGGAGATGGAGGTGGGGTATAAAAATAAAGTATTATTATTATTATTATTATTATTGACACAACGATGTTGTATGACGCAGCAAACAAGATAGATATGCTGGATTTCGTTTCACAAAATCACAAGTCGAACACTTCCCAAGTGTCTAGGACTGTGTGATGTATTTTCGGATGATGCGCGCAGATCCCAGCAGGGTGGCCTTTTGCAGTTGGCAGATCGTAATTTTGTCAATGTCTATTGTTTCCAAATGCCGGCTGAGATCTTTTGGCACAGCACCCAGTGTGCCCATCACCAGCGGGACCACCTGCACTGGTTTCTGCCAGAGTCTTTGAAGTTCAATCTTGAGGTCCTGATAGCGGCTGAGTTTTTCCTGTTGTTTTTCGTCAATGCGACTGTCACCTGGGATGGCGACATCAATTATCCAAACCTTGTTCTTTTCCACAACTGTGATATCTGGTGTGTTGTGTTCCAGAACTTTGTCAGTCTGGATTCGGAAGTCCCACAGTATCTTTGCGTGTTCATTTTCCACGACCTTTGCTGGTTTGTGATCCCACCAGTTCTTTGCTGCTGGCAGGTGGTACTTGATGCATAAGTTCCAATGGATCATTTGGGCCACACAGTTGTGCCTCTGTTTGTAGTCTGTCTGTGCAATTTTTTTTTATTATTATTATTATTATTATTATTATTATTATTATTATTATTATTATTATCTGGTCCAGTCTAGGATCAGGCCAGTCTAGGAACTGGTATCTGGGCCCATAACCAATGTCAGACACCAAACCCCAGAGTCAGACACGACTGGACTTAATGTCAGGGGAAAACCTTTACCTTTACCTTACGGCTTGTAAAGACCACAAACACGTCCTTCAAAATGCAAAATGAATGTAGACAACACGTAGAGGGAAGTATTGATTTAAGAGATTTCAACAGCAAAACCCTTGCCCAGATCCTTTGGTGTGCTTTGCAATAATTAAAAAGGCAACGGCAGTCGAAGAACAGAGAGAAAATAACAAGGGAAAGTTAATAAAGAAAATAAAAGATTAATATGGCTAGTTTTGTAAGGTTTGGAAATACAAAGCAGCTGAAATGAATTTCTTTCAGATAAAAGTTTTTTTAAAAAAGGAAAGACAAAGGAGTAATTTCGTCTGAAGGCCACACAATATAAATCAAAAGGCAACCGTGTTAAGGCAGGAACAAGTGGAGCAGGATGAGAAACAGCCTGGAAATATATGGCAGGGATCAATAAGGGGGGAAACGAGAACCCGAATCAAGCATTTTGCAGACTCGATAGAATCAAACAGATGGATTTCAGCATTGAGCCCGAAATTAAAACGGCCAAAGGAACTTGAGTGAAGCATGGATATGAAAGATTATTTATCAAAATAACTCCCAAGTGATGCATTTGGGAGCAGGATAAAAAAAAGAGTAGCATAATTGAAAGGATAGAAAAATGGTTTGGAAAAGGAAGAGTAGAGCCGAGGGGGGAAAGAAAGGAAACGGTTGCTGTTGTCAGGATGCTCTCTGGGCATATATGGTATATTTATAATTTTTCTCTATTATTATTGGTATTATTACATTTATTATTTTTCTCTATTATTATTGGTATTATTACATTTATTATTTTTCTCTATTATTATTGGTATTATTACATTTATTATTTTTCTCTATTATTATTGGTATTATTACATTTATTATTTTTCTCTATTATTATTGGTATTATTACATTTATTATTTTTCTCTATTATTATTGGTAATATTACATTTATTATTTTTCTCTATTATTATTGGTATTATTACATTTATTATTTTTCTCTATTATTGTTGCTACTATTACATTTATTTTACTCTATTTTTATTATTAATAATAATACATTTATTATTTCACTCTGATTATTATTGCATTTATTATTTTACTCTATTATTACATGTATTAATTTCTTGTATTTATTATTATTTTATTATGACACAGCAAACAAGATAGATATGCTGGATTTCGTATCACAAAACCACAAGTCGAACACTTCCCAAGTGTCTAGGACTGTGTGATGTATTATTATTATTATTATTATTTTATTGTATGACACAGCAAACAAGATAGACATGCTGGATTTCGTATCACAAAATCTCAATTCGAAAACTTCCCAAGTGTCTAGGACTGTGTGATGTATTTTCGGATGATGCGCGCAGATCCCAGTCGGGTGGCCTTTTGCAGTTGGCAGATTGTGATTTTGTCCATGTCTATTGTTTCCAAATGCCGGCTGAGATCTTTTGGCACAGCACCCAGTGTGCCGATCACCACCGGGACCACCTGCACTGGTTTCTGCCAGAGTCTTTGAAGTTCAGTCTTGAGGTCCTGAGAGCGGCTGAGTTTTTCCTGTTGTTTTTCGTCAATGCGACTGTCACCTGGGATGGCAACATCAATGATCCAAGCCTTTTTCTTTTCCACAACTGTGATGTCTGGTGTGTTGTGTTCCAGAACTTTGTCAGTCTGGATTCGGAAGTCCCACAGTATCTTTGCGTGCTCATTTTCCAATACTTTTGCAGTTTTGTGATCCCACCAGTTCTTTGCTGCTGGCAGGTGGTACTTGAGGCATACGTTCCAATGGATCATTTGGGCCACATAGTTGTGCCTCTGTTTGTAGTCTGTCTGTGCGATTTTCTTACAGCAGCTGAGGATATGATTAATGGTTTCGTCGGTTTCCTTGCACAGTCTGCATTTTGGGTCATCAGCTGATTTTTCGATCTTGGCCTGAATTGCCTTTGTCCTGATGTCTTGCTCCTGGGCTGCAAGGATCAGGCCTTCTGTCTCCTTCCTTCTTCAGGGTCCCATTCGTGAGCCAGAGCCAGGTCTTCTCCTTATCAGCTTTTCCTTCAATTTTGTCAAGGAACTTTCCATGCAAGGTTTTGTTGTGCCAGCTGTCAGCTCTAGTTTGTAGTGCGGTTTTCTTGTACTGGTTTTTTGTCTGCTGTGCTTTGAGGAGTTTCTGATTTTGACTTCAATCAAAGCAGGTTCTTCCCTTTGCTTTACATCTTCTGCCAGGGCATGTTCTTCTTCTTTGACTGCTTGTTTGACTTGTAAGAGTCCTCTGCCCCCTGATCTTCTAGGCAGATATAGCCGCTCAACATCACTGCGGGGGTGCAGTGAATGATGAATGGTCATGAGTTTTCTTGTTTTTCTGTCCAAATTGTCCAGTTCCACCTGTGTCCAATTTATAATGCCAGCAGTATATCTTATGACAGGCATGGCCCAGGTGTTTATGGCCTTGATGGTGTTGCCTCCATTGAGCTTGCTTTTGAGAATTTTTCTGACCCTTTGTGTGTATTCTTTGCTGACCACAGTCTTCACATGTTCATGCTTGATGTTGTCCAGCTGTAATATGCCCAGATATTTATAGGCCTCTGGCTGGTGACACTTTATTGTTTGGCCATTGGGCATATTTATGCCCTCACTTTCAATGATTTTTCCCTTCTTCAATGCCACTGTAAAACATTTGTCCAAGCCAAACTCCATGTTGATATCAGTGCTAAAAATTCGGACAGTGTTGGTCAGAGACTGGATTTCAGTTTCCGTTTTCCCATATAGCTTCAGGTCATCCATGTACATCAGATGCGAAATTTTGTGAGATTTCTTAGATGTTTGATAGCCGAGATTTGTTTTTTGTAAGATTGTTGACAGAGGGATCATGGCAATAATGAAAAGCAGAGGGGACAATGAGTCTCCCTGGAAAATTCCTCTTCTGATGTTGACAAGTCCATAGCTTTTATTTCCAACAAACAGTTCAGTTTTCCAGTGCTCCATCATGTTTTCAGTGAAGGTGCCAACGTTTTTACTAATCCCGATGGCGTCCAGGCACTTGATGATCCAGCTGTGTGGGAGTGAGTCAAAGGCCTTTTTGTAGTCAATCCACGTCATGTGAAGATTATTATTATTATTATTGTTGTTGTTGTTGTTGTTACGGTCTTGGGAAGTCCAGGGGCTCCGCTGCCCTTAGGCCCTGAGGCTCCTCGTCCTATCTCATCCTTTGCGAACGTGATGTCCAAGCCCAGCCGCACAAAGCGGGATCATGGGATGGTGTGTCGGGAGGCAGGCGCTGTGCCTGTTCAGTTGACGTCTGTAGCCAGTAATGGGGGCCTTGCCTGGCCCGGCTTTCCAAGACGAATGAACAGTCGGGAGGCCTTTGAAAAGAAAGTGCTAAGTACTATTAAGAGAAATCAAACCTGACAAAAAGAGCAGCCCACGCATAATTTCTTTGAAAGCTGACAAAGCCATGGCTGTCACGGTCAGCAGATAAAATGACAAACAATTCCGCCACATTATAAGTCTGGAGAGCAGTTCATTTTCGAACGGCGAAGTGTCATTAAAGTTGCCGTCTCTCCCCTCTTCCCTGCCATTCTCCTTTGAACTGTCACTTCTACTTAAACTTTTATCTCCGCTCCCGCCACAGTATTTTTATAAGAGGAGAGGCATCCAACAAGTCATTATGACTAACTAGCTGTTTGCTTTAGATAAATAATAATTACAATGACTAACAAAAGGAGAATATTGAAATATATTAATCATTTTAGAGTACGATACCCATTTATTTTGTCTCCCACCTCTTCCAGCTGCTCTGATGCATCTGTGTATACAGTAGAGTCTCACTTATCCAACATTCACTTATCCAACGTTCTGGATTATCCAACACATTTTTGTAGTCAATGTTTCAAATATATCGTGATATTTTGGTGCTAAATTCATAAATACAGTAATTACAACATAACAATACGGTGTATTGAACTACTTTTTCTGTCAAATTTGTTGTATAACATGATGTTTTAGTGCTTAATTTGTAAAATCACAACCTAATTTGATGTTTAATAGGCTTCTCCTTAATCTCTCCTTATTATCCAACATATTCGCTTATCCAACGTTCTGCCGGCCCATTTATGTTGGATAAGTGAGACTCTACTGTATTTGCACATAATCCTATTAGTACTATCATTATTTTATACAGATGTCAGTAGGTTTTCATGTTGCTTTATTTTGTTAAACCACTGAGCTGCTGAACTTGCTGACTGGAAGGTCAGTGGCTCGAATCTGGGGAGTGGAGTGAGCTCCCACTGTTAGCTCTAGCTTCTGCCAACCTATCAGTTGAAAAACATTCAAATTAATATGGCACTGCAAATGAGAGATATATGCTGGATTATTATTATTATTATTGACACAAAGACACAGTATGGCATAACAAATGAAATATATATTCTGGATTATTATTATTATTATTATTATTATTATTATTATTGACACAAAGACACAATATGGCACAGCAAACATGTTAGATTATTATTATTATTATTGACACAAAGGCATAGTATGGCACAGAAAACGAGATATATATGCTGGATTTATTATTATTATTATTATTATTTTTATTGACACAAAGACACAGTATGGCACAGTAAACAAGATATTATATGTTAGATTATTATTATTATTATTGACACAAAGACACAGTATGGCACAGCAAACGAGATATATATTCTGGATTATTATTATTATTATTATTATTGACACAAAGACACAATATGGCACAGCAAACAAGATATTATATGTTAGATTATTATTATTATTGACACAAAGACACAATATGGCACAGCAAATGAGATATATATGCTGGATTATTATTATTATTATTATTATTATTATTATTATTGACACAAAGACACAGTATGGCACAGCAAATGAGATATATATGTTGGATTATTATTATTATTATTATTATTATTATTATTATTATTACTATTGACACAAAGACACAATATGGCACAGCAAATGAGATATATATGCTGGATTATTATTATTATTATTATTATTATTATTATTATTATTGACACAAAGACACAGTATGGCACAGCAAATGAGATATATATGTTGGATTATTATTATTATTATTACTAGCTGTGCCCGGCCACGCGTTGCTGTGGCAAAGTGGTGGTGGTGTTGGTTAAAAATTGTTGTGTAATTTTTATTTGACCTTATTTGCATTTTTTAATGTTATTGTAAGTTATATTTTTATTTATTATATTTTATTATTTCCTTGTATTATTTTTAGTTATTTTCTGTTATTATAGTATTTTATTGTATTAATATTTTAGTGTTTATTATTATTATTATTATTTGGGTTGCTAGGAGACCAAGTTGGAGGAGCTTAGCCTTCTAACTGGCAGCAATTGGATAAAAGCAATTATTCCTCTCTCTCTAATTAGGACTTTATTTTTCTTTTTGTTGTATCAACCTAGAGCCGTGGATGATGGGTTGTGTTGTCAAATTTCGAGGTTGGGGGGCCTGTAGTTTTGTTGTTTTGTGAGTTGCCGTGATGCCATCAACCTTTTATATATATAGATTATTGACACAAAGACACAGTATGGCACAGAAAACGAGATATATATGCTGGATTATTATTATTATTATTATTATTATTAGCATCATCATCACATTGTGAGCCTTCGCCTGTAGTACAGCAATGTCCCAGCTAACTGCCTTTTGTCTTGAAAAGTCCTTCATGTGCCCAGCCAAAAGAAACCATAAAGTACAACTCGTCCTGGAAGGAAATGCTAAAAATGTTCAAGCCAAATGACTCACACCCTCTCTTCATTCCCTGGCAAAAACAGAATGTGCTGAGCCAATCCATTCTGTCTTGCTTTGAAATGTTTAAAGAGCCTCCCTTGTGGCTTAGCAAGCAGGTATGGTTCTATAATCAGGCCTCGTCTGTGTTATTTTGAGGCTGGAAAGAGTTATGTCCAGAAAGCAAGAAAAAGCTGGCCGTCTTCAGGTCTTTGAGTGGCAGGTTGGCGAAGGACATTCCTCCATATGACATTGGAAATAAGATGGGACTTCTACCTAGTTCGCCAACCTGAATTTTAAAAAATCGTTGAAGTCTTAGGAAACAAGAACAAGGAAAAATAAGGACACGAATACTGGAAAGGGAAAGAATATCGAGAATATTCAGTGGATAAAAGAATGACAACACCAAAAATTAAGATGGTCAAAGAAAAGGACCAAAAAGGCCTAAAAAGGAAAAGGTCGCTAACGGAAGAATTTAACATAAAAGATGTTATAAGAGAAATACGAAAATTACAAACCGAAGTACAAAAAATACAAGAGAAACAAGATAAGCAATACAATATAATTAAGGAAGAGATGATAGAAATGAAAAAAATAAAAATAAAAGAAGAGTTACGAATGATCGTGAAGGAAGAATAAGATTTTTCTGCAATCTTTCATGGCTTACAATGGGAGTGAGTCTCATTGAAATGAATGAGGGTTCGGTAAAGGTAAAGGTTTTCCCCTTGACATTAAGTCCAGTCGTGTCCAACTCTGGGGGTTGGGGTTCATCTCCATTTCTAAGCCGAAGAGCTGGCGTTGTCCATAGACATCTCCAAGGTCATGTGGCCACTGGCATGACTGCATGGAGCACCGTTACCTTTCTGCAGAAGCAATACCTATTGATCTACTCACATTGGCATGTTTTCAAACTGCTAGGTTGGCAGAAGCTGGGGCTAACAGCGGGAGTTCACCCCGCTCCCCGGATTGGAACTGACAACCTGTCCCTTGTGATATGCGTGCATTTGAAAAACAAACTACTGTACTTGGCCAAGCCAAGAGTTCCTTTGCTTACAAAACCAAAATGATTAACATATATATATATATATATACACTAGACATGTCCAAAAAATCGTTTTGAATCGTATATCGGAATTATTTCGGATTGTTCTCGCTTTTTGATACGCATTCCGAGACATTGTCTCACAGCACAACCAGCAATGTAATTCGAGCCATTGTTGGCCCATTCTCTAATTGTCTCTTAATGTTTCGTTAATTTACCCCCCCCCCATTTTTTTAAAATATATTTTTAAAAATATTTTAATTTTTTTTTTGTTTCTGCAACCTACCTAGAATGGGAGCTTAGCGCAGCCTAACATGGCTACCGCTCCCCGGCCAATCAGAAGCTTCCACGATGGATGCAAAGGTGGGGGCTAGGGTTGATGAGGATAGCTCAAGAAATGAGGGCGGGAGAGCCCTGTAAGAGTCCCCCCCCCCGGGTTCCTTTTTTTGGCGATTGCGCATGCGCGTCTGCCATTTTAGAAACATTTAGAATCATTACGAATTTTCGGAAATATCTGAAATTTTTGGGTGAAAAAATCAGAAATACTTTCTATATCGAAGCGCCAGCGCCCCCTACTTTAGAAACGAGAATTGAAACATTTTTTTCATCAATCGGACATGCCTAATATACACATACATATACATACATATATATATATATATTAAAAACTCAGTAGTGTAGCAATTCATTTCCTTCGCCACACCCTGTATAATTACATTTTGTTGTTGAATCACATCATTTGGTGCTTAACTTTCCAAATGACGGGTGGCAAAGGCAGAAACAATATGTTCTTCTCTGGAAAGCCTTGACACCTAATTCTAGATTTTTTGGATTGGTTGTGGTTTGGCTTCTTCATGGTGAAGGAAAAACAATAATAATATGTTTTATTATTGATTCCTCATCCCCAGGCCGATGTGGATATTTCCAACGAAATAATGAGGTTTGCTGAATGCAGGCACACATCAAATGTCACATCTTTTCGGCCCTCGTTTGAAAACCTCCCCGATTTCGACGTCCGAGCCATTTTTGCCTTCTCTCCTGTTCCCAAATTGCTTGATGTGTCCTTCTGAACGAGAAGGAGAGAGAGGGAGGGAGGGAGGGATGCCCTTGTAAAACTCGAAAAGTCCTTAATGTGGAAGAGAAGTTGCAAGATAGGCCAATCTCCCTTAAGGGCTCTTAACGAAATACTTGAAATCATTCATGCTTGGTTATCTCCTCAGAGGTCACCTCGGATCTTAAATAGCGTTTGCTTTTGAGATTTACCTGAACTAGTTTGGGTTTCAAATGAGGGAAGGAGAGACAGACACAGAGAGAGAAATCCTTGCAATTTTTTTGTTATTGATTTTTTTTAAAAAAAATCACTGATAAAGTATTGATTTTTAAACCTTTCTAATCCTCAGTTGCTTGACTCTTAAACCGAAATGGAAGAAATCATCTGATACGGCTGGTGGTGTTTGTATGTTTGATCAGCACCAATCTTGCTACCTGTTCAAGCAAAAGAGGAGGCCTGCTCTTGTCTATTCATTACGATGGATGGGTCCTATTCTTTGGTCTGGTGTTACTGGGATAATCTGCTAGTACGTTTGGGTTACAGAAGAACCCACCAAGGTCAAGGTGGCAGGAAGGAACACGGCTGCTATTGGGGCTAAGCAAAACCTCTTCAGTGTTAGGGATTCCTCTTCTCCAGAAGAGGAAGGGGAGCAGGAAAGTGTTCGTGAATCTGAGGGTGAGTTGGAATCTGAGGAGGAGATTTTGCAAGTACCCACATTTCTGGAGAGGTGAAAGGAAACAGAGCAGAGACGTTGTTCAGTTAGAATAGCTGCCAGAAATGCAGCTGAGTAATTGGGAACTGCCCTAGCAGCTGAGAGGAGACTCAGGGCTATAAAGCAGAAGCAGGTGCAGCCAGCTCTTGTTGGGAACAAACTGACGCTTCGCTCCCCTTGTGCCTGCTTCAAGTCTGCATCTGGGAAACTGTGTTATTAAAGTGCGAAGTATGGAATCCTGTGCAGACGGGGAAGCCTTAGCATTGAACGGTTGTGTTGTTAAAGTGCAAAGTATGGAACCCTGCGCAGACGGGGAAGCCTTAGCATTGAACGGTTGTGTTGTTAAAGTGCGAAATACGGAACCCTGTGCAGACGGTCAGTCAATGCGACTTAAGCAATATGCAGTCATTGAATTCTTGAGAGCAGAAGGTGTCACCCCAAAGGAGATTCATCAGAGAATACAAGATGTTTATGGTGATTGTGTTGATGTGAGTCCTGTGCATCGTTGGGCGAGTAAGTTTAAAGATGTTGAGGAGGGAACATCTTACTTGCGTGGCAAACAAAGAGTTGGACGTCCTGTGACAGCAACCACCGAGTTTCACAAGCAAATGGTTGATAGACTGATTTGGGACGATTGTCGTATCACTCAGAGAGAAATTTCAAGCATAATCGGCATGTCACAAGAACGTGTGGGTCACATGATTGCTTTGCTTGGCTATCGGATGTTGAGAGATCTGTGAGACGCCGGTTGCGGAAACAGAGTGTTGACTTCTTCCGTGACGGCTTCAGAAAACTTGTTCATCGTTGGCAGAAATGTATCCAATTGTCTGGTGATTGTGTGGAAAAGTGAATAGTGGTCGTTAAAGAGCAAATTCGAAGGATTATTTCTGTGTTTGGTTTATTAAAATATTCCCATCCAAACTGAAGTAACGAAGGTGGAGGCATTACTTTCCATTCAACCCTCGGACTTTATTTGGTCCAAGAAGTCCAGCCTCACTTTGACGGTTGGAGAAGCATTCATGGAATGATGTAAATCACCTGGACAAAACATGGCTTTCCCCCCCAAAAACCGAAGCACGAGTTGTCTCACCGGTGAGGGAAGAAATAAGAAAGTTTCCGGACTCGGTGGGAATCGTTTTGTTCGAAAGAGAAGAATAGAAGAAGAGAAGAAGAGAAGCGGGAGCTTGTCATCATCCAAACTTCAATATTTCCCCCACAAAATGTTACATGTCACATCCTTCTCGGTGACAATGTCAAAATAAAATAATTTCATGCATGAGGAAGAATTCTGACTGCCATATTTTGGTTTCCGAGAGCGTCTTGTGAAGCTTTATTTTTTTTTTTGGAAAGCGGAATTGAGTGCAATGATTTGCAAGGCTGCTGTTGTTTATTGTTCCACTAAATTTAGCTGATAGAAACAGTCAGGTATGGAAATCTCTTCTTCCAAACGTGAAAGTGGGTTTTTTTGGAGGCGAGCGGAGTTGGAGAGGCAGGTATCCGAGCATCTAAGGCAGTGGTTTGGAGGGACTGATTTTGTCATTTGGGAGTTGTAGTTGCTGGGATTTATCGTTCACCTACACTCAAAAAGTATTCTGAACTCCACCAATGATGGAATTGAACCAAACTTGGCATACAGAACGTGTGGGGATTTGTAAAAAGCACCATGATGTAATGGGTTGACTGGAAAGGCATGTGTCAGCAGCTGATTGGCTAAGCGTACCAGAAGCCAACATTCTGATTGGCTACTGTCTCTGGCTTGCTGCTGAGAGAAATGGTTTGAGTGGCCATTTTTTTTACCTCAAAGAGTTAAGAGAGCGCTGACTGGAAACAGCCAGGAAGGAAATGGCTTCCGATTCTCTGAAGCCTGATCATTTTTAAGGCAATGAGGCATATTTAAATACTTCTTTATTCTCTCTGTTCTCTGTAAGAACAGAGACTACTGTAATATACTGTTGTTCTGTTTGATCTCCTCAAGTGAATTAAAGTTACTGTTACTTGTTTCACAAACCTGAGTGGCATGTTATTCCACTGCAAGGTCAACTCTGGTTCAGAAACAGTGGTAAAGGTTCTATTTATTTACATCTACAATCTCCAACAGAACTCCCAAGACCAACATAAAATACAATCAAAGAACATTCTGAACTCCACCAACGATTGAATCAAACCAAACTGGGCACACAGAACTTGTGGGGATTTGTAAAAAACACCATGATGTAATGGGTTGACTGGAAAGGCATGTGTCAGCAGCTGATTGGCTAAGCGTACCAGGAGCCAACATTCTGATTGGTTACTGTCTCTGGCTTGCTGCTGAGAGAAACAGTTTGAGCTGGCATTTTTTTTTACCTCAGAGAGTTAAGAGAGTGCTGACTGGAAACAACCAGGAAGGAAATGGCTCAGAGGTTGTGAGGATGCCTGCCACAGATGTGGGTGAAACGTCAGGAGAGAAAACTTCTGGAACATGGCCCTACAGCCCAAAAGATTCACAGCAACCCAGACCTCACAACCTCTGAAGATGCCTGTCAGATGTGAGTGAAACGTCAGGAGAGAATGCTTCTGAAACATGGCCAGAAAACTCACAGCAATCCGGTACACTCCACTTGCCTCACTGTGATGACTCATGGGCCTTGTAGTCCTGTTCCTAGTACTATTGTGGCAGATGAAGATGAAAACATGGGGTTTTCGCCGGTTCAACAAGAACTGGAGTCTCTTCACCTGCAGGATGTTGATGTTTGCCCACAAGAATTCAGCCAAACAAGCCTTGGGCAGAACTCCCCTCCGTTTCCCAGGAAGGAAATTTATTCTAGAGAAAGGGGAGTCAGGGAAGCTAATCGGAGAAGCCTAAGAATCGCTGCCAAACAATTAGCTGATTAGGTCTGCTTCCCTTGGGAAATTCTAAGGAGTCATGCATCTGGACAGAGTTGGGTTTCGCTTCTCGTTCTCTAGGGAAAGAGTTCTGTTGGCGGGAAAACGAGACCCAATATAGGTGTTTTGCGCGAGGGATACTTTGCGGAGTCAATTGATCAGCTTGAGGAGAGAGATCGTGTGTGGACTTCGTAATCCCAGTTCCTTGCTTCCCGGATCAAGCTTCAAGCCTTGCCCTGTCTCACGGTTTTACCACGGACTCTGTTTCATGCTTCAGGTTTGCCTCGTCTTCAGTCATGAATCTAGCCAAGAATCAAGTTTATTTCCAGCCTTGTTGTCAAGCTTCATTGGACTCTAAGACTCTGTTATTTCCCCACACTATTGCTTGGCAAAGTGTGTGTTTCAGTCAAGTGGATTAAAACTTTGAACTCTAATATCTTATATTGGACAATACATTTCTGGACTATATTTGACCTCATCTGAAAGGTCTGCTTCTGAACTATATTCTTCACTTGTTTTTATTGATTTTATATATTTCTTTAATAAAGATATTAGATAGATTCTGGCCTCTGTGTAAGGTTATTGGTGCTCTGCAGCCAGGGACCTGACACTCACTTCCAACAGACCTCTGAACAAGCCACTGATGCAGATGAAACATCAAAAAAGAATGGTACTGGAGCGTGGCCATACAGCCCAAAAAACTCACAGCATCCCTATCCAGTGAAGGATTCTTGTTCTTGTTCCTTTCTTGCCGAAGCGAGCGCTTCTCTTCTTTGGCACACAGCCACCATTTTACAAAGTTGCCGTCGTGATGGATGTGGCCAGAGTGATCTTTTGGATGGAACAACGCACAAAACCTATCCTTACAAAATGATATTCTTGTATTTAGTCCTCCGGGAGTTGCTCCTCGGAGCCCTGTCACACTTGAAAGTGATTGATTGCTCACTCGCCCGGAGTGCCTCGCGTACAAGACAGCCTTGTATGTGGATCATATTGCGCCAAATTGCTATGTGTGTGTGTGTAAAGAAATCCTTGTAAAGAAATCCTTGCAAAGTTGGTTTGCAAAGGGAGCTCTGCAAAAGAGCTCAGCCTTTTTTGCAGAGGCAAAGCCACGCCTAAAACAATGTGTCTGTTTGATGGCAGGTGGCTGGGAATGTCCGTTGGAATTTGAGCTTGCAGGGAGAGCACAGAAAAAGTCAGGCTCTCTTGCTACGGTCGAGTAGCTGTTTTGAATATGCTATGCTGTATATATTGATGCTGACTGATTAGTTATTGATCTTATGCAACTACATGGACATTGTACGATTGCAGAACTGTTTTATATTTCAACTCAACAAGCAAGAGTAAAGTTTCCTTTGTTCTTTTCAATTCCTCTGCCTGGTGTGAGTCTTTTGCACATGGTGTTATCTGGATGCTACTGATTCCGCTGCTATACTCTCACCTGGTAACAGATCCTTTTCTGGTCTCTCGCAAACATCAGCATCTTGGGATCTTGGGATTCGGCCCTAAGTGTACCTTGGGACACCGGACTTGGCCATGGTAGTCCACACCTCCATCAGTACGTAAAGTTTGTTATGTTGGGCAAGTTTGCTGTGGATGCATCATTCGTGGGGTTCGATGTGCTCTCTGTCTGTCGGATAAACTACAACTCCCGCTATGCTGAGTCAGTCCCCTCAAACCCATCCCGTAGGTTGAGCTCGTCATGAGGATTTTGTGTGCCAAGTTTGGAGACATATATATACAGTAGAGTCTCACTTATCCAACACTTGCTTATCCAACGTTCTGGATTATCCAACACATTTTTGTAGTCAATGTTTTCAATACATCATAATATTTTGGTGCTAAATTTGTAAATATAGTAATTACTATGTAGCATTACTGCGCATTGAACTACTTTTTCTGTCAAATTTGTTGTATAACATGATGTTTTGGTGCTTAATTTGTAAAATCATAACCTAATTTGATGTTTAATAGGCTTTTCCTTAATGCCTCCTTATTATCCAACATTCTGCCGGCCCGTTTATGTTGGATAAGTGAGATTCTACTGTACTTAATTTATGGTCCGCGTTGCTGTGGCGTCGTCCTAAGTGGAATTCCTAGGGGAATCCTTTGTTGGGAGGTGTTAGCTGGCCCTGATTGTTTGCTGTCTGGAATTCCCTTGTTTTCAGAGTGTTGTTCTTTATTTACTGTCCTGATTTTAAAGATTATATTGTTCTGTATTATTATACAGTAGAGTCTCACTTATCCAACACCCGCTTATCCAACATTCTGGATTATCCAAGCCATTTTTGTAGTCAATGTTTCCAATACATCGTGATATTTTGGTGCTAAATTCGTAAATGCAGTAATTACAACATAACATTACTGTGTATTGAACTACTTTTTCTGTCCAATTTGTTGTATAACATGATGTTTTGATGCTTAATTTGTAAAATCATAACCTAATTTGATGTTTAATAGGCTTTTCCTTAATCCCTCCTTATTATCCAACATATTCACTTATCCAACGTTCTGCTGGCCCGTTTACGTTGGATAAGTGAGACTTTACTGTATATATATATACATATATATATATATATACAGTAGAGTCTCACTAATCCAAGCCTCGGTTATCCAAGCCTCTGGATAATCCAAGCCATTTTTGTAGTCAATGTTTCCAATATATCGTGATATTTTGGTGCTAAATTCGTAAATACAGTAATTACTACATAGCACTACTGCGTATTGAACTACTTTTTCTGTCAAATTTGTTGTATAACATGACGTTTTGGTGCTTAATTTGTAAAATCATAATCTAATTTGATGTTTAATAGGCTTTTCCTTAATCCCTCCTTATAATCCAAGATATTCGCTTATCCAAACTTCTGCCGGCCCGTTTAGCTTGGATTAGTGAGACTCTACTGTGTGTGTGTGTGTGTGTGTGTGTGTGTGTGTGTATATATATATATATATATATATATATATATATATATATGATAGAGTCCAACGGAGTCCGTTTAGCTTGGATTAGTGAGACTCTACTGTGTGTGTGTGTGTGTGTGTGTGTGTATATATATATATATATATATATATGATAGAGTCCAACGGAGTCCGTTTAGCTTGGATTAGTGAGACTCTACTGTGTGTGTGTGTGTGTGTGTATATATATATATGATAGAGTCCAACGGAGTCCTGGTGACACAGGCTTGGTTCCTAAGCCAATATTAGAAAACGCCCCTTGTTTTCCCTTTCTTTGTTTTCTCATTTATCTATCGGATGCTTCTTGGCAGCAGAGAGTCCATTGGTGAGGAAGCTGGCACGACTTGCAGGAACAGCAGCCCAGATCAAGTCATTACAATAAACAGCTTTATTGTGGTAAGCTGTTGCATCTCTCCAAATAACGTGGCTAGCCGAGGAAGCCATAGCAGAACGTTTCTATGAACAATTCACACTTAATGGGTTCAGTGCAACGGTATTAAACGTTGCCAAGGAAGAGCTTAGTGCAGGTCCCGGAGCCGAATTGCAAGGCACTTCCTCTGCATGCAGAAAGCCCGGGTTCGTGTGAAAGGTGAGAGCTGAGAAAGCGACACAATGCAAGGGCCAACATTTATTTATTTATTTATTTATTTACAGTATTTATATTCCGCCCTTTTTTCTCACCCCGAAAGGGACTCAGGGCGGATTACAATGAACACATATAGGGCAAACATTCAATGCCAACAGGCAAACAACATACAGTATAGACAGACACAGAGGCATTTAACTTTTTTTTTTTCCAGCTTCACGATTCCGGCCACAGGGGGAGCTGTTGCTTCACTGTCCACTAGTGGCTGTACTTCCTCATTCCTTTCCTCATGTTTTGCTGGCAGTTTTTATGATGTTGTAAATTAGTTAAATTAGCCTCCCGCATAAAGCGTGCCTAAATTTCCCTACTTGACAGATGCAACTGTCTTTCGGGCTGCATAGGTCAACAGCAAGCCGGGCTATTTAATGGTCGGAGGCTTATCCTGACCCAGGCTTCGAACTCATGACCTCTCAGTCAGTAGTGATTTACTGCAGCTGGTTACTAGCCAGCTGCGTCACACCCTGCCATATTTTAAATACACCATATTTTCCGGCGTATAAGACGACTGGGCGTATAAAACAATCCCCAACTTTTCCAGTCAAAATATAGTTTGGGATACAGTAGAGTCTCACTTATCCAACACTCGCTTATCCAACGTTCTGGATTATCCAACGCACTTTTGTAGTCGATGTTTTCAATACATCGTGATATTTTGGTGCTAAATTCGTAAATACAGTAATTACTACATAGCATTACTGTGTATTGAACTACTTTTTCTTTCAAATTTGTTGTACAACATGATGTTTTGGAGCTTAATTTGTAAAATCATAACGTAATTTGATGTTTAATAGGCTTTTCCTTAATCTCTCCTTATTATCCAACATATTCACTTATCCAACGTTCTGCCGGCCCGTTTACGTTGGATAAGCGAGACTCTACTGTACATTCGCCGTATAAGACTACACCTCTTCCAATACACAACAAATATTTTTTTTAAAAAACAAACATCAGATTTGATTTCAATATGGTAATTTTAATTCAAATACTTATGACATGCAGGTAGTTAGCAGGAAAACTGTCTCCAAGACTAGAGAAATCAGCCATAGCAGAGCATTTGATGAACCAGCCTGGACACAGAATACGATTTGAGAACACAAAAATGCTGGACCATTCCAACAACTATCATGTCAGACGACACAGAGAAGCCATTGAAATCCACAAGCATGTGGACAACTTCAACAGAAAAGAAGAAACCATGAAAATGAACAAAATCTGGCTACCAGTATTAAAAAACTCAAGAATCAGAACAGTAAATAAAAAGCAATACTCTGAAAACAGAGGATTTCCAGACATGAATCAACCTAGGGCAGTTAACGACTCTAAACAAAGGACGCCCCAGAGGCAGGAAGAAGACAGCAGATAAGCTTTTCAATGCTAATTAAAGTGATTAACTACACAACATTCACACTGACCTCTCTCACCCTAGACTTTCCACAGATATATATTTACCTCTTTGCTTAGTTTTCTCCATACCTCACAACCTCTGAGGATGCCTGCCATAGATGTGGGCGAAACGTCAGGAGAGAACGCTTCTGGAACATGGCCACACAGCCCGAAAGACACACAACAACCCTGTGATCCTGGCCATGAAAGCCTTCGACAACACATTGTCTCCAAGACTATCAGTGTGGTAGCGCAAATGCGCCTCTTTCACCCGTCTCTGCCTCTCAGATCACACCAAAAGCCTCTCTCTTCCTTCGCCCAGCCTTCCTTATGGTCCAGCTCTTGCATCCATAGGTGACGACAAGGAAGACCATTGCTTTCAGTACGCAGATCTTTGTTGCCAGTGTGATGCCTCGACTCTTCACTCTTTTATCACCAAGGTTGGTCCTTGCTCTCCTCCCAAGAAGGAAACCTCTTCTGATTTCCTGGCTGTAGGAATTTTTGCGCCTAGAAAGACAAAGCCTGTCACGGACTCTACATTTTCTCCTTCTATTTGCCAGTTATCAGTCAGTCTGGTTGCCCTCATCTTGGTTTTCTTGATGTTTAACTGCAACCCAGCTTAGAATCATAGAATCATAGAATCGTAGAGTTGGAAGAGACCTCATGGGCCATCCAGTCCAACCCCATTCTGCCAAGAAGCAGGAAATCGCATTCAAAGCACCCCCGACAGAGGGCCATCCAGCCTCTGCTTAAAAGCCTCCAAAGAAGGAGCCTCCACCACGGCCCGGGGCAGAGAGTTCCACTGGTGAACAGTCCTTCTCACAGTGAGGAAGTTCCTCCTAATGTTCAGGTGGAATCTCCTTCCTTTCCTGTAGATTGAAGCCCTTGTTCCCTTGCGTCCTAGTCTGCAGGGCAGAAGAAAACAAGCTCCCTCCCTCCTGCCTATGACTTCCCTTCACGTATTTGTACACGGCTATCATGTCTCCTCTCAGCCTTCTCTTCTGCAGGCTAAACATGCCCAGCTCTTTAAGCCGCTCCTCATAGGGCTTGTTCTCCAGACCCTTAATCATTTTAGTTGCCCTCCTCTGGACGCTTTCCAGCTTGTCAACATCTCCCTTCAACTGTGGGGCCCAAAATTGGACACAGTGTGATTCCAGGTGTGGTCTGACCAAGGCAGAATAGAATGAGGGGGAGCAGGACTTCCCTGGATCTAGACGCTATTCCCCTCTTGATGCAGGACAGAATCCCATTGGCTTTTTTAGCAGCCGCATCTCATTGTTGGCTCATGTTCCCCTTCCTCCCCACGAGGACTCCAAGGTCTTTTTCGCACACACTGCTCTCAAGCCAGGCATCGTCCCCCATTCTGTATCTTTGATTTCCATTTTTTTCTGCCGAAATGAAGTCTCTTGCATTTGTCCCTGTTGAACTTCATTTTGTTAGTTTCGGCCCATCTCTCTAGCTTTTGCACTTTCTTCTTCCACCTTGGTTATGGGGCTCCTCTTCGCTTTCGGCCACCAGAGTGGTATCATCTGCATATTTTGTTGTTCATGTTTCTTCCAGCAATTTTAACTCCAGCCTTGGATTCCTCAAGCCGTGCACATACGGCGCACGATATGTTCTGCGCGCAAGTTGAATAGGGAGGGTGAGAGGATACAGTCCTGATGTCCATACGCCTTTCCCAATCTTGAACCGGTTTCCTGTTCCGTTGTCTGTCCTGGAGACAGACAAGGTGACTTGGTCTCCCCAGACCACCAAGAACTTCCCATAATTTATTATGATCCACATATTCGAAGGCATTAGAATAGTCAACAAAGCAGAAACCCCCTGCCTTCCTCCATTATTGTTAGGGATTCTTCTTCTTCAGAAGAGGAAGGGGAGCAGGAAAGTGTTTATGAATCAGAGAGGCATTTGGAATCTGAGGAAGAGATTTTGCAAGTACCCACAGTTCAGGAGAGGCGAAAGGAAACAGAGCAGAGACGTCTTTCAGCTAGAATAGCTTCCAGAAATGCAGCTGAGTAATTAGGAATTGCCCCAGCAACTGTGAGGGGACTCAGGGCTATAAAGCAGAAGAAGGTGCAGCCAGCTCTTGCTGATAACAAACTGACTCTAAAATGCCTAAGCCTTTGCTCCCCTTGTGCCTGCTTTGAGTCTGCATCTGGGAAGCTACTCCTAAGGATTTATTGCTGTTTCTTTGTCTGAAGTAAGACTGCTATTTGATTTGGGAAGTTATCAGAGACTAAGAACTGTGCTTGCTCTAAGACTTCCTTGCTTCCTTTTGCATCATTCCACTGGGTGTGCTGTACTTTAGCTTTTGCTGAAGTAAAGCAGTTTTCATTTACTTACCACAGTGTTTTAAAGCTGTTCTTGAAAGACAAAACGAGACAATTATCCAGCATCCGGATATTGGCAATTTGATCTCTGGTTCCTCTGCCTTTTCTGAACCCAGCTTGGACATCTGGCAGCTCTCACTCCATGTCTTGCTGGAGTCTTCCTTGCAGGATCTTGAGCATTACTTTACTGGCATGGGAAATGGATGTTTGAGCATTCTTTAGCGTTTCCTAATTTGATTTTTCCTAATCTGATGCCAATTCTTGTGTTTTCCATATTTGCTGGCATATGGCATGCATCACCTCGGCAGCATCATCTTTCAAGTTTCCATTCTTAGAGATGCGAACATGAAAGGAACAGTTGTTGTCAATGAGTACAAATATGGTGCTGGTTCCTGGCAAAGTGTCCTCCACGTCAAATCGCTGAAGAAGAAGCACCAGTGTTAAAAGATGTGGTTGTATCACAGCCCCTGGCTCTATCCTTGAAAGTTCTCGCGCCCTTCTTAATTCGTCGTCTTCAGTCAAGACGGACATCAAAGCCTCCATTAAAGAACCCTACAATGATCAGAAACCATTTCAATCTGAGGATCTCATCTTAGTCTGAACAGGCTTGGTCATAATATGGGCTATTAAATACATGGTCCATTACCCGGCTGGGACATTACGGTAACATAAAGCGTGCTTCTTCTTTTTTGGGGTGATATTGTCAAGTCACCAAATTGCCCTTCCCTTCAATGGCAGGAACTGTCATAATAACTGGGCTGCGTTTCTCATTCGAAAACCCTTGAAACTTTCGCAGGCTGGTTCCCAGGGCAGGTACGTTCCATCAGGCAAGGATGCTTTGGGACCTTTCAGTCTCGTAGTCCAAAAGACTCGTTGTATCCATGCTCGACACTGGCATCATCTAAAACTCCTTGAACTACTCACAGCCAGAAACTACAATCTAGATAATAGACATGTCCAAAAAATCGTTTTGAATTGTATATCGGAATTATTTCGGATTGTTCTCGCTTTTTGATACGCATTCCGAGACATTGTCTCACAACGCAACCAGCAATGTAATTCGAACCATTGTTGGCCCATTCTCTAATTGCCTCTTAATGTTTCGTTAATTTTTTTTCCCAATTTTTTAAAAAAATATATATATTTAAAAATATTTTTAATTTTTTTTGTTTCTGCCACCTACCTAGAATGGGAGCTTAGCGCAGCCTAACATGGCTGCCACTCCCCGGCCAATCAGAAACTTCCATGATGGACGCAAAGGTGGGGGCTAGGGTTGATGAGGATAGCTCAAGAAATGAGGGCGGGAGAGCCCTGTAAAAGTCCCCCCCCCCAGGTTCCTTATTTTTTTTGGCGATTGCGCATGCGTGTCCGCCATTTTAGAAACATTTAGAATCATTACGAATTTTTGTAAAATATCCGAAATTTTTGGGTGAAAAAATCGGAAATACTTTCTATATCGAAGCGCCAGCGCCCCCTACTTTAGAAACGAGAATTGAAACATTTTTTTCATCGATCGGACATGCCTAGTATCCAATTGTCTGGTGATTGTGTGGAAAAGTGAATAGTGGTTTCACTGATTCGCCTTCTTATTGTCATTATTGTCATTTCTAGTACTTTAATGACTATGTCAATTACGTAACTACCTCCCCCCGATTTGACACATTCGCCCTTTGGCCTAGACTTGTGTTTTTTATCTGTTTTTAACGCTTTTTCCTGCAATATTGTTTTTATGATAGTTTTACTGATATTGTTGATTTATTGTTGTAAATTTATGTGTTTTGATTCGTTTTTATATTGTGATGTTGGGCAAGGCCCCATGTGAGCCTCCCCGAGTCCCTACGGGGAGATGGGGCGGGATACAAGAATAAAATTATTATTATTATTATTATTATTATTATTATTATTATTATTATTGACACAACGACGTTGTATGACACAGCAAACAAGATAGATATGCTGGATTTCGTTTCACAAAATCACAAGTCGAACACTTCCCAAGTGTCTAGGACTGTGTGATGTATTTTCGGATGATGCGTGCAGATCCCAGCAGGGTGGCCTTTTGCAGTTGGCAGATCGTAATTTTGTCAATGTCTATTGTTTCCAAATGCCGGCTGAGATCTTTTGGCACGGCACCCAGTGTGCCCATCACCACCGGGACCACCTGCACTGGTTTCTGCCAGAGTCTTTGAAGTTCAATCTTGAGGTCCTGATAGCGGATGAGTTTTTCCTGTTGTTTTTCTTCAATGCGACTGTCACCTGGGATGGTGACATCAATGATCCAAACCTTTTTCTTTTCCACAACTGTGATGTCTGGTGTGTTGTGTTCCAGAACTTTGTCAGTCTGGATTCGGAAGTCCCACAGTATCTTTGCGTGTTCATTTTCCACGACCTTTGCTGGTTTGTGATCCCACCAGTTCTTTGCTGCTGGAAGGTGGTACTTGATGCATAAGTTCCAATGGATCATTTGGGCCACACAGTTGTGCCTCTGTTTGTAGTCTGTCTGTGCAATTTTCTTACAGCAGCTGAGGAGATGATCAATGGTTTCGTCAGCTTCCTTGCACAGTCTGCATTTTGGGTCATCAGCTGATTTTTCAACCTTGGCCTTAATTGCATTTGTTCTGATGTCTTGCTCCTGGGCTGCAAGGATCAGGCCTTCTGTCTCCTTCTTCAGGGTCCCATTCGTGAGCCAGAGCCAGGTCTTCTCCTTGTCAGCTTTTCCTTCAATTTTGTCAAGGAACTTTCCATGCAATGTTTTGTTGTGCCAGCTGTCAGCTCTAGTTTGTAGTTTGTAGTGTAATTATTATTATTATTATTATTATTATTATTATTATTATTATTATTATATTAGTGGTAGTTGAGGAGCACATTCTATGGATTATTTCTGCATTTGATTTATTAAAATGTTCTCATCCAAACCTAAGTAACGAAGGTGGAGGCATTACTTTTCATTCAACCCTCCTATCTTGAACGAGCTTTGGAAAGCGTTTAGCTGGCTTCGGAATCAAGTGCCTCGTTTTCCTTGTTTGTGTGTCGTTCGTAGCGGACCATCTCGCTGCTGTCGGCCTTTGGATACACCATTTTTCAAACCAACGCAACGCACTAATTTTCCGAGGATGAAGATCAAGTATTTTCCATTCTGGAAGTACCTAGCGGGCGGCCGACTCAAGTTAAATATACCGAAGCAGAAAGGACAGAACGTCAATTGACATTCTAACAATATGTCATCTCTGAGAATCAAATAAGCAATTACACCAGGCTAAATTGGATTTATTTCAATACAGGATTTCTAGCCCACTCGTGTGTGTGTTTTCCGCCCAATGTGATTGAGATAAAATACTCTGCCATTTTATATAGTAAACATGCTCTCATATCAGAATGTCTTGGTTGGCAGCTTAAACGCTATTTTAAAATTTTTATTTGAAATATATATTCTACATGTTGTGAGTTGTTGTGTGCCTTGAAGTCATTTGATGTATTTCCGGATGATGCGTGCAGATCCCAGTCGGGTGGCCTTTTGCAGTTGGCAGGTCATGATTTTGTCAATGTCTATTGTTTCCAAATGCCGGCTGAGATCTTTTGGCACGGCACCCAATGTGCCCATCACCACCGGGACCACCTGCACTGGTTCCTTCCAGAGTCTTTGAAGTTCAGTCTTGAGGTCCTGGTAGCGGATGAGTTTTTCCTGTTGTTTTTCACCTGGGATGGCGACATCAATCATCCAAACCTTTTTCTTCTCCACAACTGTGATGTCTGGTGTGTTGTGTTCCAGAACTTTGTCAGTCTGGATTCAGAAGTCCCACAGTCTCTTTGCGTGCTCATTTTCCAAGACTTTTGCAGGTTTGTGATCCCACCAGTTCTTTGCTGCTGGGAGGTGGTACTTGAGGCATAAGTTCCAATGGATCATTTGGGCCACATAGTTGTGCCTCTGTTTGTAGTCTGTCTGTGCGATTTTCTTACAGCAGCTGAGGAGATGATCAATGATTTTGTCAGCTTCCTTGCACAGTCTGCATTTTGGGTCATCAGCTGATTTTTCGATCTTGGCCTGAATGGCCTTTGTCCTGATGTCTTGCTCCTGGGCTGCAAGGATCAGGCCTTCTGTCTCCTTCTTCAGGGTCCCATTCGTGAGCCAGAGCCAGGTCTTCTATTATTATTATTATTATTATTATTATTATTATTATTATTATTATTAATGGCCTTTGTCCTGATGTCTTGCTCCTGGGCTGCAAGGATCAGGCCTTCTGTCTCCTTCTTCAGGGTCCCATTCGTGAGCCAGAGCCAGGTCTTCTATTATTATTATTATTATTATTATTATTATTATTATTATTATTATTAATGGCCTTTGTCCTGATGTCTTGCTCCTGGGCTGCAAGGATCAGGCCTTCTGTCTCCTTCTTCGGGGTCCCATTCGTGAGCCAGAGCCAGGTCTTCTATTATTATTATTATTATTATTATTATTATTATTATTATTATTATTAATGGCCTTTGTCCTGATGTCTTGCTCCTGGGCTGCAAGGATCAGGCCTTCTGTCTCCTTCTTCAGGGTCCCATTCGTGAGCCAGAGCCAGGTCTTCTATTATTATTATTATTATTATTATTATTATTATTATTATTATTATTAATGGCCTTTGTCCTGATGTCTTGCTCCTGGGCTGCAAGGATCAGGCCTTCTGTCTCCTTCTTCAGGGTCCCATTCGTGAGCCAGAGCCAGGTCTTCTCCTTATCAGCTTTTCCTTCAATTTTGTCAAGGAACTTTCCATGCAATGTTTTGTTGTGCCAGCTGTCAGCTCTAGTTTGTAGTGCGGTTTTCTTGTACTGGTTTTTTGTTTGCTGTGCTTTGAGGAGTTTCTGATTTTTGACTTCAATCAACGCAGGTTCTTCACTTCGCTTTACTTCTTCTTCTTCTTCTTCTTCTTCTTCTTCTTATTATTATTATTATTATTGTAGCTGCTTTGTAGTGCGGTTTTCTTGTACTGGTTTATTATTATTATTATTATTATTATTATTATTCAGCCTGCCCGTTTATGTCGGATAACCGGAACTCTACTGTACTTGGAAATGAGTCTAGCATTCCAGGGACCCAAATGTGTGTTGGCCAATGTAATAGGAGAGTGTTGTACAGAAACAGGCTCAGTTCTTGAGAAGCATGTTCCAGGACCAAAGTGTGGGAAGAAGAAATGGCGTGTACCAAAGGATCGGAGGCAGGCACTATATGTCAGTTCCGAAAAGGATGGCTGCTCCCGCGTCAGAAACGATTACCGACTATTGCTGTCGCAGAGCATGGGATCGATGGCGATGCCGTTTGCCACTTGTGTTAATCTGGCCTTGCTCCTCCGAGGGCTGCGCACATCCATCTCTCCAAACCAGGCTCCGTCCCCAGACACCAAGAGGCGAGAACAAGCCACCTGGCATTGGTTCCAAGAACGTAACCTTTCCTTATCCACTAACAACAGCAGCAGCAACAAGAAACCACAGATATTACAAGTTGGCGACACCAATAACAAGAGCTTAAACACCTTAGAGGGGGTGGATTATACAAATCCTGTGCAAAAGTTTCTTAATGCTCGACACATGAAAAGAACGGCCACTATCTCGCCGGTTTCAAATCTCCGCAGCTCGGCTTGCCAGGAATCCTTTCGGAAGCAAGCGAGAAGGATTGCACCTTGTGCAGAGAAAGAGCAGCTGCTTGGTGTTCGCTTTTCCTAATATAGATGCATTTAAATCCTGTTGCTGTGCTGTAGAAGGGCGTCAAGAGAATCTGGATACGTACCGTATATACTCGAGTATAAGCCGACCCGAATATAATCTATATATATAAAAGAGTAATGGCATCACGGCGACCCACAAAACAACAAAACTACAGGCCCCCCAACCTCGAAATTTGACAACACAACCCATCATCCATGCCTCTAGGTTGATACAACAAAAAGAAAAGAAAAATAAAGTCCTATTTTGAGAGAGAGGAATAATTGCTTTTATCCAATTGCTGCCAGTTAGAAGGCTAAGCTCCAACTTGGTCTCCTAGCAACCCAATAAAAATAATAAAAAACACTAAAAATAATTAAAAACACTAAAAAAATTAATACAATAAAATATTATAATAACAGAAAATAACTAAAAATAATACAAGAAAATAATATAATATAATAAATAAAATAACTTACAATAAAAATAATAAAAAATACAAATAACGTCAAATAAAAATTACACAACAATTTTTAACCAATACCACCACCACTTTGCCACAGCAACGCGTGGCAGGGTACAGCTAGTATAATATATATATAATATATAAGTGGTGCTTTCCAGATCTGTGGGACAATTTCTATGGTTATAATATATCCAGAGGAGGCCATGCATTTAATAAAGTGTCTAGAATGAGGCACCATTGGCTTAATCGTAAACATCTTGGTTTCTTGTGCAGAATTTGGAATTTAAATAATAATAGGCGTAATTTTCCTTTCTAACGTTACCCGCTTCCTTGCTTGCAAAGCGTTTATAGCAAGTACATAATTTCGTGTGAAATGAAGGCAAAGCTTGGAAGGAAACAGGGAGATGGATTTGTTTTGTGGAATAAACAAGCATGCCCCGAAGTGATTGCTCCATGTTCATAAAATAATTCCCTTTTAAGCCCCCGACTCTAAATCTCATCGTGCAAAATGCTTTGGAGAAAACCATGGATCTTACAAATCACTGCTGTACAAAGCAAACAATCTATTTCCTAAATGTTATATTATTCCCTTTACGGTCAAACACAAATGTGCTCGGAAGACACGCACACTAACAAAACATTTCAGCTCCACGGGAGATTCCTTAGCTAAATATTAGACATGTCCAAAAAATCGTTTTGAATCGTATATCGGAATTATTTTGGATTGTTCTCGCTTTTTGATACGCATTCTGAGACATTGTCTCACAGCGCAACCAGCAATGTAATTCGAACCATTGTTGGCCCATTCTCTAATTGTCTCTTAATGTTTCATTAATTCCCCCCCCCCCCCAAATTTTTAAAATATATTTTTAAAAATATATATTTTAAATATTTTGTTTCTGCAAGCTACCTAGAATGGGAGCTTGGAGCAGCCTAACATGGCTGCCGCTCCCCGGCCAATCAGAAGCTTCCACGATGGACGCAAAGGTGGGGGCTAGGGTTGATGAGGATAGCTCAAGAAATGAGGGCAGGAGAGCCCTGTAAAAGTCCCCCCCCCCAGGTTCCTTTTTTTTTGTGATTGCGCATGCGCGTCCGCCATTTTAGAAGCATTTAGAATCATTACAAATTTTCGGAAATATCCGAAATTTTTGGGTGAAAAAATCGGAAATACTTTCTATATCAAAGCGCCAGCGCCCCCTACTTTAGAAACGAGAATTGAAACATTTTTTCATCGATCGGACATGCCTACTAAATATTCTCCTTTAACAATAAATACAAATTTTTTCTCATGTCAGGAGAAATTGCAAGTCACTTCTGGTGTAAGAGAATTGGCTGTCTGCAAGGACGTTGCCCAGGGGATGTTGCCCGGTGTTGAACCTCTCCTTGCTCTTAACACACACTCCATGACAGCAGACTAGGTGTAAACAGTTTATTGATAAAACATAGCAAGGTCTGAATAAAAAGCAGTAAAGAAAGCAAACATCCAAAAGCAATGGCAGTCAATAAAAAGCAATATTTCAAATGCAAAGGCTGTCAGTCAAAAGGCTATAATCCAGAGGTAAAAGCAATTTGCAGAATATAAATCCAAGTCTCTGATATAGGAAATTAGTCCATGAACTTCTGAGTAAAATGCAAAACACAGTTTCCAGGCATGAACATAAACGAGAATCCTTTTCCGTGAGCTTAGACAAGGCAGGAGATGTGCTTCCAAAAATCAACGTTGCTTTGTCTGAAATCTCTCTTTGTTTCTCCTGTATTTACCCATGTTTACAAGCCAAAAAGGCATTTCTCTGACCTTGAGTTCCCATGCGTTTGCCAGCTATTCTAAGGGAACGTCTGAGGCAATGAACCTTTAACCTTAACCTCATATCTCTATCTAAGGAAGACTCCTCTGACTCACTGCCCGAAACACCTGGAACTTGTTGATGTTCTAAATCCTGTGAAAGGTCACCCTCATCATTAGTTTTTGTTTCCTCGCTAGCCTGCGGCCTCTCTGACAATTCAGAGCCAGAGTTGTGATGTGAGTTGTAGTTATGCATTTTGTACAATTAAAAATAGATTTTTTTTTCAAATAATCAGGGCAATGCCGGGTACCTAAGCTAGTATTAAATATTTTAAACACAGCCAAGCTAAAATATACTAGAAGGAAGCCCAACTTTAGAGTAGTATTTCTCTTTGTCAGTAATGTCCATCTACTCCACATTTCAGGTTGAGTGGGATAATTTCTGTATCCAAACAATACCAATTATGACAAAAATATGTAACACAACCATAATAACAAAGGCATACCTGTTAGTGTATCTTTGGAGCCAGACTTTTCTCTCCGCCTCTTCATGCTGCAATGACTTCTGCGTATAGTCAATTGTGATTTTGCCCTCTGTGAACTGAGCAAAATATTCTCCCACCTTTTGCAATCAATATGTTCTCGCAACCTTTGTTTTCCTCATAGAACAAGCTTCCCTTAGCTGTGCAACAGTGATTTCGGATTTGAAAGTGTTGTTAATCACTTGGGGAGAGGCCTTAACAAGTAAAATTGTGCTTCCCCGTAAGTTTCACTCTAGGAAGAGAAAAGGAAAGAAACTATACATTTGTTGTGTTTGAAATATTTGCTTTACCTAATAATGTCAGTGTATGGTTCAAGATCAAAACCTGCTGGCTGGGCGATCCATTTGGACACAAACATATCTCACCACTGAATTCCCTCACCACTAAGATTTCTCATAGGATTGTCCGCAGATCCTTTGAAAGAGTGCAAGTTTGTTGGTGTGGTGCAGGCCTGGGAGAGATAGCCACACACGCCTGCCTCCAGCACCACTCCTCTAGAGCAGACAGTTTAAGAACAAGAAGCCTATTAAAGCTCACACCTGCCTGCAGCTGAGCGCCCCTCCTCTAGAGTAATATACAGCTTTAAGAACTTGCCTCCTTTAAATGCCTTGGAAAGAGTGCGTGTGGCATGCAGGCCTGGAAGAGAAAACGTGTGCCTGCCTGCAGCTGAGCACCTCTTCTCTATTGTAGAAACAGGTAAGAAGCTTCCGTAAAGTGTGTACCTGCCTGCAGCTGAGCACCTCTCCTCTACAGTAATATACAGCTTTAAAAACTTGCCTCCTTTAAGTGCCTTGAAAAGAATGCATGCAGCATACAGGCCTAGAAGAGAAAGTGTGTGTCTGCCTGCAGCTGAGCACCTCTCCTCTAGAGTAAGATATGGCTTTAAGAACTTGCCTCCTTTAAATGCCTTGGAAAGGGTGCATGTGGTGTGCCAGCCCGAGAGAAAGCCTGTGCCTGCCTGCAGCTGAGTGCCTCTCCTCTAAAGTAGAAACAAGTAAGAAGACTCCATAAAGCTCGCACCTGCCTGCAGCCGAGCGCCTCTCCTCTAGAGTAGAAACAGGTGAGAAGCCTCCTTAAAGCTCATGTGTGTCTGCCTGCAGCCAAGCGCCTCTCCACTATTGTAGAAACAGGTAAGAAGCCTCCTTAAAGCTCGCGCCTGCCTGCAGCCGAGTGCCTCTCCTCCAGAGTAGAAACAAGTAAGAAGCCTCCATAAAGCTCGCACCTGCCTGCAGCTGAGTGCCTCTCCTCCAGAGTAGAAGCAAGTGAGAAGCCTCCTTAAAGCGTGTGCCTGCCTGCAGCTGAGCGCCTCTCCTTCAGAGTAGAAACAAGAAGCCTCCTTAAAGCGTGTGCCTGCCTGCAGCTGAGTGCCTCTCCTCTAGAGTAGAAACAGGTGAGAAGCCTCCTTAAAGCGTGTGCCTGCCTGCAGCTGAGCGCCGAGCGCCTCTCCTCTATAGTAGAAACAGCTTAAATGCCTAAAATTACAGGAAGGGGAGCCTGGGAAGCTCTTCCCCTATAATGGGCTGATAGAAAATGGATCCCCCCCCCCCCGCCCAAAGCGAAAACAGATATCTGCCTTCCCGATTTCGGAAAGCTCCAAAAAAACAGATCGGGGCCTTCACGGAAAGCCAGGACACGAAACGAGTCAAGGTTTACTCGGAGTGCACATGCCTAATTTCCCAAGACTTTCACTCAGGTTGGTAGCAGCTAGGCAAGCAAAAACTGCATAGAAACTATGGTGAAGAGGGGAGAAAGCTCATGGGAAGAGGATCTCTGAAACATGTATGTATTTCCACATGTGTGCAGCCCCTGACTCCTAAGCCATCATCTCACGGAGCCCTTGGAGCCAAAAACGTGGCTTATCTCTGCACCAGAGGCACTTTCTTTACCGAAATCCCATTCTTATAAAAATGCTTGGAGTGGAATATATATATATTTCATAGAGAATGTAAAATCACACACACGAGGAGGAGTCAAAAACGTTATAAATGAGTAGAACACCGTTGACTGTTGTGCCATGTTTGGCCTAAAGGTGGCATCTGGAGAAGAGGCTTTCAGAGGCGAAATTGAAGGAGATCTTATGATTCGTTGTATCCGGACTTGGTTTGCTGCACGTCAATCAGCAAACAGTGCAAATGATCAAGGTTATAACCGTCCCCACACTTGAACAGCTTCAGCACTCCACTTCTGCAGTGATTAAACCACTCTGGATGTTTTTCAGTGGAGGCTGGATGGCCATCTGTCAGGAGGGCTTTGACGGTGCATTCCGGCCTGGCTGATGAAGAGGTTGGACTAGATGCTCTTTGGGGGTGCCTTCCAATATTGGTGAAGTACAGACTAGCTGGAGGCTGGACTAGATGGCCCATGGGGTCTCTTCCAATTCTGATATAATAATAATAGAAGTTGGATGATCATCTGTCAGGGGGGCTTTAGTTGCTCTTTTCCTGCATTAAGAAGCTGGACTGGATGGCTCTTGGGGTCTCTTCCAACGATGATTCAATAATAATAATAATAATAATAATAATAATAATAATAATGAGGCTGGATGGCCTCTTTAAAGTGTGTGCCTGCCTGCAGCTGAGCGCCACTCCTCTAGAATAAGATACGGCTTTAATAAATTGCCTCCTTTAAATGCCTTGGAAAGAGTGTGTTTGGCATGCACGCCTGGGAGAGAAAGCATGTGCCTGCCTGCAGCTGAGCGCCTCTCCTCTTGTGTAGAAACAGGTAAGAAGCCTCCTTAAAGCTGGTGCCTGCCTGCAGCCGAGCGCCTCTCCTCTAGAATAAGATACGGCTTTAAGAACTTGCCTCCTTTAAATGCATTGGAAAGAGTGTGTGTGGCATGCACGCCTGGGAGAGAAAGCATGTGCCTGCCTGCAGCTGAGCGCCTCTCCTCTTGTGTAGAAACAGGTAAGAAGCCTCCTTAAAGCTGGTGCCTGCCTGCAGCCGAGCGCCTCTCCTCTAGAATAAGATACGGCTTTAAGAACTTGCCTCCTTTAAATGCCTTGGAAAGAGTGTGTGTGGCATGCACGCCTGGAAGAGAAAGCATATGCCTGCCTGCAGCTGAGCGCCTCTCCTCTTGTGTAGAAACAGGTAAGAAGCCTCCTTAAAGCTGGTGCCTGCCTGCAGCCGAGCGCCTCTCCTCTAGAATAAGATACGGCTTTAAGAACTTGCCTCCTTTAAATGCCTTGGAAAGAGTGTGTGTGGCATGCACGCCTGGAAGAGAAAGCATATGCCTGCCTGCAGCTGAGCGCCTCTCCTCTTGTGTAGAAACAGGTAAGAAGCCTCCGTTAAATACTTCGGAAAGAGTGCTGCAGCCGAGCGCCTCTCCTCTAGAGTAAGATATTGCGTCCTTTAAATACTTCGGAAAGCGTGTGGGTGGTATGCAGGCCTGGGAGAGAAAACGTGTCTGCCTGCAGCCGAGCGCCGAGTGTGGGTGGTGTGCAGAACAAGAAGCAGAGGCTGGAGGATGGCTAGCCTACTCTCTGTGGGGCCTTTGGTTGCTTGTTTCCTGTGTGTAGGCAGCAGACAGGACTTGGAGGGGATGGAGGGAGGTGTGGGAGAAGCAGGAGCAACAGCAGGGGCGAAGACTAGGAGGAGAAGGAGGATGAGAAGGAAGAGAGAGAGGAGGAGGAGGAGGAGGAGGAGGAGGAGGAGGAGAACCATTTATTTATTTATTTATTTATTTATTTACAACATTTATATTCCGCCCTTCTCACCCGAGGGGACCCAGGGCGGCTTACAAAAATTGGCAAAATTTAATGCCCAAAATACAATCATAAAAACAAAACAATAAGAGATCTATTAATAACATTGTTAAAACACATTATAAAACCTTAAAAACGTATATATAATTAATACCATTCGTCCCGAGATCCTCATTCTACATCCTTAAATCAGTCCATGTCAACTTTGCCATTTACTCATCAAAAGCTTGGGCGCATAACCATGTTTTCACGGCCCTTCTGAATCCCAGCAGGGTAGGAGCCTGTCGGATATCTCCGGGGAGGGCGTTCCACAGTCGGGGAGCCACCACCAAGAAGGCCCTGCCCCTCGTTCCCACCAGCCGCGCCTGTGAGACAGGTGGGACCGAGAGCAGGGCCTCCCCAGACGATCTTAGTGATCATCTGGAGAGGCTTCAAACGACAGGAAAGGAGATTCCACCTGAACACCAGGAAGAACTTCCTCCCTGTGAGAAGGGCTGTTCAGCAGTGGAACTCTCTGCTTTGGAGGGAGTGTGGTGGAGGCTCCTTCTTTGGAGGCTTTTCAGCAGAGGCTGGATGGCCCTCTGTCGGGGGTGCTTTGAATGCGATTTCCTGCTTCTTAGCGGGGGGTTGGACTAGATGGCCCTTGAGGTCTCTTCCAACTCTATGATTCTATGATTCTATGAGAAGGAGAGAGCGGAGGAGGAGGAGAAGGAAGAGAAGAAGGAGGAAGGCGAGAAGGAGGAGGAGGAGAAGAGAAGAAGAGAGAAGGAGAGGGAGGAGGAGGAAGAGAAGGAAGAGAAGGAGGAGAAGGAAGGGGAGAGAGAGGAGGAGGAAGAGAAGAAGAGAGAAGGAGAGAGAGGAGGAGGAGGAGGAAGAGAAGGAGGGGAGGAGGAGGAGAAAGAGGAGAAGAAGAGGAGAAGGAGAGAGAGGAGGAGGAGGATGAGAAGGAGAAGAAGAGGAGGACGACGAGAAGGAAGAGAGAGAGAGGAAGAAGAGAAGAAGGAGGAGAAGAAGAAGGAGAAAGAGAGAGAGGAGGAAGAGAAGGAAGAGAAGGAAGAGAAGGAAGAGGATTGGAGGAGAAGGTGGAGGACGAGAAGGAAGAGAGACAGAGTGAGAGAGGAGGAGGAGGAGAAAGAGAGAGGAGGAGGAGGAAGGCAGAAGAGGAGGAGGAAGAGAAGAAGAGAGAAGGAGAGAGAGGAGGAGGAGGAGGACGAGAAGGAAGAGAGAAGGAGAGAGAGGAGGAGAGGAGGAAGGGGAGAAGAAGAAGAAGAAGAAGAAGAAGAGGAGGAGGAAGAGAAGGAGGGGAGGAGGAGGAGAAGAAGAGAGAAGGAGAGAGAGGAGGAGGAGAAGAGGAGGAAGGGGAGAAGAAGAAGAAGAAGAAGAAGAAGAAGAAGAAGAGAAGGAGGGGAGGAGGAGGAAGAGGAGGAGGAGGAAGAGAAGGAGGGGAGGAGGAGGAGAAGAAGAGAGAAGGAGAGAGAGGAGGAGGAGAAGAGGAGGAAGGGGAGAAGAAGAAGAAGAAGAAGAAGAGGAGGAGGAGGAGGAAGAGAAGGAAGAGAAGAAGGAGGAGGACGAGAAGGAGAGAGAGGAGGAGGAGAAGAGGAGGAAGGGGAGAAGGAGAAGAAGAAGAAGAAGAAGAGGAGGAGGAGGAAGAGAAGGAAGAGAAGAAGGAGGAGGACGAGAAGAGAAGGAGAGAGAAGGAGAGAGAGGAGGAGGAGGAGGAAGAGAAGGAGAAGAAGAGGAGGAGGAGGAGGAGGAGGCGCGAGAGAGGGAGGGGCGGGGGGGTCTGCTCCTGCTCGGGCCCCTCCCCTTCTTGCCTCCCCCTCCCCTTCCTCCCTGTGACGTCTCTCTGCCTGAAAGACAGAGAGGCGGCGGCGGCGGTGCTGGGCGCTGCGAGAGCCTCCTCCTCCTTCTCCTCTGCTGGGCTCCGGCTGCGAAGATGGTCCTCTCCTCTTCTTCTTCTTCTTCTTCTTCCTCCTCTTCCTCCTCTTCTTCCTCTTCCTCGCCCTGCGCCCGCCGCCTGGCCCGCGGCTCTCCGTCGGCGCTGTTCGTGGCGCTCTCGGTGCTTCTCCTCCAGAGCCTGGTGGTCTGGAATTTCAGCGGCCTCGAGGAGCGCGCGCGGCGGGAGGAGCCCGGGCCCTTAGCCGGAGGCTTCCGGAGCAGCAGCAGCAGCAGCAGCAGCAACAGCCGGCAGCGGAGGGAGAAGCGCAGCCCCGGGGCCCGCGCGGGGAAGGCCCAGGTCAGACTCATGGATTGATTGACAGGCGCCCCCAGCTGTGCTCCAGGCGCCAGCTTCAGCCTTCCCTCCAGGTGTTTTGGACTGCAACTCCTACCATTCCTAACAGCCGCTAGGCTGTTAGGAATGGTAGGAGTTGCAGTCCAAAACACCTGGAGGGAAGGCTGAAGCTGGCCCATCTGAATCCCGATGCAGAAGAGAATTATTATTATTATTATTATTATTATTATTATTATTATTATTATTATGAAAGGGATGCCATAAGGAAGAGAGCTGTGAGAGCTGTTCAGCAGTGGAACTCTCTGCTGTGGAAGGGAGATGGGGTGGGATAGGGAAGGCTGAAGCTGACCCATCTGAATCTCTATGCAGAAGAGAATATATATATATATATATATATATATACATATATATTATAATTATTATGAAAGGGATGGCATAACGAAGAGAGCTGTGAGAGCTGTTCAGCAGTGGAACTCTCTGCTGTGGAAGGGAGATGGGGTGGGATAGGGAAGGCTGAAGCTGACCCATCTGAATCTCTATGCAGAAGAGAATATATATATATATATATATATAATTATTATAATAATAATATTATTATTATTATTATTATTATTATTATTATTATGAAAGGGATGCCATAAGGAAGAGAGCTGTGAGAGCTGTTCAGCAGTGGAACTCTCTGCTGCAGAAGGGAGATGGGGTGGGATAGGGAAGGCTGAAGCTGACCCATCTGAATCTCTATGCAGAAGAGAATATATATATATATATATATATATATATACATATATATTATAATTATTATGAAAGGGATGGCATAACGAAGAGAGCTGTGAGAGCTGTTCAGCAGTGGAACTCTCTGCTGTGGAAGGGAGATGGGGTGGGATAGGGAAGGCTGAAGCTGACCCATCTGAATCTCTATGCAGAAGAGAATATATATATATATATATATAATTATTATAATAATAATATTATTATTATTATTATTATTATTATTATTATGAAAGGGATGCCATAAGGAAGAGAGCTGTGAGAGCTGTTCAGCAGTGGAACTCTCTGCTGCAGAAGGGAGATGGGGTGGGATAGGGAAGGCTGAAGCTGACCCATCTGAATCTCTATGCAGAAGAGAATATATATATATATATATATATATATATATATATATATATTATTATATTATTATTATTATTATTATTATTATTATTATTATTATTATTATTAAAGGGATGCCATAAGGAAGAGAGCTGTGAGAGCTGTTCAGCAGTGGAACTCTCTGCTGTGGAAGGGAGATGGGGCGGGATAGGGAAGGCTGAAGCTGACCCATCTGAATCTCTATGCAGAAGAGAATATATATATATATATATATATATATATATATATATATATATATTATTATTATTATTATTATTATGAAAGGGATGGCATAACGAAGAGAGCTGTGAGAGCTGTTCAGCAGTGGAACTCTCTGCTGCGGAAGGGAAATGGGGTGGGATAGGGAAGGCTGAAGCTGACCCATCTGAATCTCTATGCAGAAGAGAATATATATATATATATATATATATATATATTATATTATTATTATATTATTATTATTATTATTATTATTAAAGGGATGCCATAAGGAAGAGAGCTGTGAGAGCTGTTCAGCAGTGGAACTCTCTGCTGCAGAAGGGAGATGGGGTGGGATACAAAAATAAAGTTGTTATTATTATTATTATTATTATTATTTTAAGGAATGGCATAAGGAAGAGAGCTTTGAGAAAAAAATATATATATATATATCCATATACAGAGACATCCTAGTCCACTCAGGGAGATGGGGTGGGATATAAAAATAAAGTTATTTTATTATTATTATTATTATTTTAAGGAATGGCATAAGGAAGAGAGCTTTGAGAGAATATATATATATATATCCATATATAGAGACATCCTAGTCCACTCACAGAGATGGAGCGGGATATAAAAATAAAGTTATTATTATTATTATTGTTATTATTAAAGGAATGGCATAAGGAAGAGAGTTGTGAGAGCTGTTCAGCAGTGGAACTCTCTGCTGCGGAAGGGAGATGGAGTGGGATATAAAAATAAAGATATTGTTATTATTATTATTATTATTTTAAGGAATGGCATAAGGAAGAGAGCTTTGAGGAAAATATATATATATATATATATATATATATATATATATATATATATATATATATCCATATACAGAGACATCCTAGTCCACTCAGGGAGATGGGGTGGGATATAAAAATCAAGTTATTTTATTATTATTATTATTATTTTAAGGAATGGCATAAGGAAGAGAGCTTTGAGAGAATATATATATATATATATATATATATATATATATCCATATCCATATATAGAGACATCCTAGTCCACTCAGGGAGATGGGGCGGGATATAAAAATAAAGTTATTTTATTATTATTATTATTATTATTATTATTATTAAAGGAATGGCATAAGGAAGAGAGCTGTGAGAGCTGTTCAGCAGTGGAACTCTCTGCTGCAGAGTGTGGTGGAGGCTCCTTCTTTGGAGGCTTTGAAGCAGAGGTTGAGCTAAATGGGCCGGCAGAACCTTGGATAAGCGAATATCTTGGATAATAAGGAGGGATTAAGGAAAAGCCTATTAAACATCAAATTAGGTTATGATTTTACAAATTTAAACACCAAAACATCATGTTATACAACAAATTTGACAGAAAAAAGTAGTTCAATACGCAGTAATGCTATGTAGTAATTACTGTATTTACGAATTTAGCACCAAAATATCATGATGTATTGAAAACATTGACTACAAATATGGCTTGGATAATCCAGAACCTTGGATAAGCGAACCTTGGATAAGTGAGACTCTAATATAAAATATATAATTAATATTATTACAGTAGAGTCTCACTTATCCAAGGTTCGCTTATCCAAGGTTCTGGATTATCCAAGACATTTTTGTAGTCAATATAAGCATTCAAGGACTATATTGTACTATATCATTAGACGGTAATATTTTTAGTAATATTACATTTAATATAAAATATATAATTACAGTAGAGTCTCACTTATCCAACACTCACTTATCCAATGTTCTGGATTATCCAACGCATTTTTGTAGTCAATGTTTTTAATACATGGTGATATTTTGGTGCTAAATTCGTAAATACAGTAACTACTACATAGCATTACTGCGTATTGAACTACTTTTTCTGTCATATTTGTTGTCTAACATGATGTTTTGGTGCTTAATTTGTAAAATCATAACCTAATTTGATGTATAATAGGCTTTTCCTTAATCTCTCCTTATTATCCAACATATTCGCTTATCCAACGTTCTGCTGGCCCGTTTACGTTGGATAAGTGAGACTCTACTGTAATATTATTACAGTAAATGTAATATTACTAATAATATTACCGTATAATGATATAGTACAATATGACGAAAGCTCCACCGAGTTGTGTTTGTAAACAAAGGATGTGAATTTTGGTTTGTTGACAAAGCACGGAGGTTTATTTTGAGAAATGAATCAATTACTTTTGGCTTGTTACTGTTTCGAAACTACCGTTATTCTTTGCTTGTTTCAGTCATCCTCGAAGAGCAATAAGTAAATGTAATATGTGTTGTCGAAGGCTTTTATGGCCAGGATCACTGGGTTGTTGTGTGTTTTCCGGGCTGTCTGGCCATGTTCCAGTAGCATTCTCTCCTGATGTTTCGCCCACATCTATGGCAGGCACCCTTAGAGGTTGTGTGGTCTGTTGGAAACTGAAACATGATTATTTTCCTTTAGCTAAACACATTACATTTAGGTTGCTGAGAGTCTTCCAGGCTGTCTGGCTGTGTTCCAGAAGCACTCTCTCCTGACGTTTCACCCACATCTATGGCAGGCATCCTCAGAGGTTGTGAAGTCTGTGGGAAACTAGGCAAATGGGATCTATATCTATCTGTAGGGAAAAAAAACTGGCCGAGGCAAGTGTGAAGGTTGCCATTGGCCAGCTTGATCAGCAATGAATAGCCTTGCAGCTTCAAAGCCTGGCTGCTTCCAGCCTGGGGAAAATCCTTTGTTGGGAGGTGTTACTTGTATTGAATTCCCTTGTTTTCTGAGTGTTGTTCTTTATTTCCTGTCCTGATTTTATAGATTTATAATACCGTTACCCAGATTTTGTTCATTTTCATGGTTTCCCACGGCACTGGTCAGTTGTTGGATTATTGAATTATGATTTTCGATGCTTTTATATATATATATATATATATATATATATATATATATATATATATATATAATGTCTTAAGTTTGGAATGATATGGATCACTGTTGTTTTTAGGGCTTGGTCCCCATGTAAGCTGCCCCGAGTCCTTTCAGGGTGATGGGGCAGGATATAAGAATAAAGATATTATTATTATTATTATTATTATTATTATTATTATTATTATTATATGACACAGCAAACAAGATGGATATGCTGGATTTCGTATCACAAAATCACAAGTCGAACACTTCCCAAGTGTCTAGGACTGTGTGATGTATTTTCGGATGATGCTGCAGATCCCAGTCGGGTGGCCTTTTGCAGTTGGCAGATCGTAATTTTGTCAGTGTCTATTGTTTCCAAATGCCGGCTGAGATCTTTTGGCACGGCACCCAGTGTGCCCATCACCACCGGGACCACCTGCACTGGTTTCTGCCAGAGTCTTTGAAGTTCAATCTTGAGGTCCTGAGAGCGGCTGAGTTTTTCCTGTTGTTTTTCGTCAATGCGACTGTCACCTGAGATGGCGACATCCATGATCCAAACCTTTTTCTTCTCCACAACTGTGATGTCTGGTGTGTTGTGTTCCAGAACTTTGTCAGGCTGGATTCGGAAGTCCCACAGTATCTTTGCGTGCTCATTTTCCATGACCATTGCAGATTTGTGATCCCACCAGTTCTTTGCTGCTGGGAGGTGGTACTTGAGGCATAAGTTCCAGTGAATCATTTGGGCCACATGGTTGTGCCTCTGTTTGTAGTCTGTCTGTGCGATTTTCTTACAGCAGCTGAGGAGATGATCCATGGTTTCGTCGGTTTCCTTGCACAGTCTGCATTTTGGGTCATCAGCTGATTTTTCGATCTTGGCCTGAATGGCCTTTGTCCTGATGTCTTGCTCCTGGGCTGCAAGGATCAGGCCTTCTGTCTCCTTCTTCAGGGTCCCATTCGTGAGCCAGAGCCAGGTCTTCTATTATTATTATTATTATTATTATTATTATTAATTGCCTTTGTTCTAATGGCTTGCTCCTGGGCTGCAAGGATCAGGCCTTCTGTCTCCTTCTTCAGGGTCCCATTCGTGAGCCAGAGCCAGGTCTTCTATTATTATTATTATTATTATTATTATTATTATTAATTGCCTTTGTTCTAATGGCTTGCTTCTGGGCTGCAAGGATCAGGCCTTCTGTCTCCTTCTTCAGGGTCCCATTCGTGAGCCATTGCCAGGTCTTCTATTAATTATTATTATTATTATTATTATTATTATTAATGGCCTTTGTCCTGATGGCTTGCTCCTGGGCTGCAAGGATCAGGCCTTCTGTCTCCTTCTTCAGGGTCCCATTCGTGAGCCATTGCCAGGTCTTCTATTAATTATTATTATTATTATTATTATTAATGGCCTTTGTCCTGATGGCTTGCTCCTGGGCTGCAAGGATCAGGCCTTCTGTCTCCTTCTTCAGGGTCCCATTCGTGAGCCATTGCCAGGTCTTCTATTAATTATTATTATTATTATTATTATTATTATTAATGGCCTTTGTCCTGATGGCTTGCTCCTGGGCTGCAAGGATCAGGCCTTCTGTCTCCTTCTTCAGGGTCCCATTCGTGAGCCATTGCCAGGTCTTCTATTAATTATTATTATTATTATTATTATTAATGGCCTTTGTCCTGATGGCTTGCTCCTGGGCTGCAAGGATCAGGCCTTCTGTCTCCTTCTTCAGGGTCCCATTCGTGAGCCATTGCCAGGTCTTCTATTAATTATTATTATTATTATTATTATTATTATTAATGGCCTTTGTCCTGATGGCTTGCTCCTGGGCTGCAAGGATCAGGCCTTCTGTCTCCTTCTTCAGGGTCCCATTCGTGAGCCATTGCCAGGTCTTCTATTAATTATTATTATTATTATTATTATTAATGGCCTTTGTCCTGATGTCTTGCTCCTGGGCTGCAAGGATCAGGCCTTCTGTCTCCTTCTTCAGGGTCCCATTCGTGAACCACAGCCAGGTCTTCTCCTTATCTGCTTTTCCTTCAATTTTTGTCAATTTTGTTGTGCCAGCTGTCAGCTCTAATTTGTAGTGCGGTTTTCTTGTACTTGTTATTTTTTTTTGGTCTGCTGTGCTTTGAGGAGTTTCTGATTTTTGACTTCAATCCAAGCAGGTTCTTCACTTTGCTTTCCATATTCTGCCAGGGCATGTTCTTCTTTTTTGACTGCTTGTTTGACTTGTAAGAGTCCTCTGCCCCCTGATCTTCTAGGCAGATTTTATTATTATTATTATTATCATTCTCCTGCAAAGGTGAAGGCTCCCCCACTTTACACTTAACAACACAACCGTTCAATGCTAAGGCTTCCCTCCAAATGGAACTAACTGTAGAGGAGAGTCTACTGAACAAGCCAGGACCTGCCGCAGACCAGGACTGCCACCTGCTGAGGAGTTACGAAGGCGGAGGCATTACTTTTCATTCAACCCTCGTCTGTTCCTGTGACGGGTTTTGCCGGAGACCTTCCACCGGACTGTTTCCTTTCAAAGGCCCGGCACTCAATTCCTGAGGATCCACATAATGAGCAACCCTACGGTACAAATGAAACAGTACTTTGCAAATGAAATGGCGCTGTGACGGGTGAATAATGACAAATGAAATAATGCAATATTGTAATTTTGAAATTACAGTCATTTTACCCGGAGACGCTGAATGCAAACTGCCAAGGGATTTGGGAGAAATAGAGAACAATTCTGTCACCGAGCCGAGGGGCAGGAGTCTGTGGTTCTACATGTAATTACATTTACATGATCCCGCCCACTGCCTCTCCCTTAACCCTTTCCTACCCTTTCCTATGGCACACAGTTCACAGAGGAATTGATCAGCAAGTGAACAAGAGGTTTGGGGAGAATTCAGCATGATTGACAGGAGTTGTACTTGACCGACATCCAGAGAGCACTGTTGACCCAACCAAGGATGGATCTGGACCACACTTGCCACGGATGATGGGACTCGCAGTACTGTGACCCCCACCAAGAAAGGATTGTGAACAAGAGGTTTGGGGAGAATTCTGCATGATTGACAGGAGTTGTACTTGACCGACATCCAGAGAGCACCGTTGACCCAACCAAGGATGGATCTGGACCACACTTGCCACGGATGATGGGACTTGCAGTACTGTGACCCCCACCAAGAAAGGATTGTGAACAAGAGGTTTGGGGAGAATTCAGCATGATTGACAGGAGTTGTACTTGACCGACATCCAGAGAGCACTGTTGACCCAACCAAGGATGGATCTGGACCACACTTGCCACGGATGATGGGACTTGCAGTACTGTGACCCCCACCAAGAAAGGATTGTGAACAAGAGGTTTGGGGAGAATTCAACATGATTGACAGGAGTTGTACTTGACCGACATCCAGAGAGCACTGTTGACCCAACCAAGGATGGATCTGGACCACACTTGCCACGGATGATGGGACTTGCAGTACTGTGACCCCCACCAAGAAAGGATTGTGAACAAGAGGTTTGGGGAGAATTCAGCATGATTGACAGGAGTTGTACTTGACCGACATCCAGAGAGCACTGTTGACCCAACCAAGGATGGATCTGGACCACACTTGCCACGGATGATGGGACTTGCAGTACTGTGACCCCCACCAAGAAAGGATTGTGAACAAGAGGTTTGGGGAGAATTCAACATGATTGACAGGAGTTGTACTTGACCGACATCCAGAGAGCACCGTTGACCCAACCAAGGATGGATCTGGACCACACTTGCCACGGATGATGGGACTTACAGTACTGTGACCCCCACCAAGAAATGACTGGGACCAAACTTGGCACAGAGAAGTCCATGACCAACTGAACATACTGCATGGTTTAGTGGGAATGGACCTTCACTTTGGGAGTTATAGTTCACCTACATCCAGTGAAAATGTGACCCCGACTGACAACGGACTTGGTACAGAGAAGCCTCATGACCAACTGAGGATACTGCAGGGATTGCTGGGAATTGCCCTTGATTTTGGGAGTTGTAGTTCACTTGCATATCCAGAAAGCACTGAAGCCAGCTGACGTCAGATCTGGACCAAACTTGGCGCCCAGACCCAACATGGCCAACTGTGCATACAGGCCTAGTTTGCGGGTGATTGGCCTCGGATCTGGGAGTTTTAGTTCACCCTTTTCCATAGAGCCCTGTGTCAGAGCGCGCGGTTTGGATAAACACACATGCAGCGGAAGTTCAACGAAGAATCACTGGCACCGATAATGAGGCTCTCTGGCTCTCTGCCTCTCTGCACTCTGTCTGTATATATCGTCTTGAGAGTTTTCCATTTGTTAGTAAACTTTTGTAGATAGCCAAACAGGCTTCAGCCTCGTTATTGGTGCCAGTGATTCTTCGTTGATCTTCACCCTGAACCCAAGCAACGACAGATCTGGATTAAATTTGGTACACAGACCAAACATGGCCAACAGCGAATACTGGCAGAGTTTGAGGGTGATTGGGAGTTGTAGTTCACCTGCATCCAGAAAGCACTGAACCCAGCTGATGTCAGATCTGGGCCAAAATTGGCACACAGACCCAACATGGCCAGCTGTGGATACAGGCCTGGTTTGAGGGTGATTGACCTCGGATCTGGGAGTTGTAGTTCACCCTTATGCAGACAGCACTGAATTCAGCCAATGATGGATCTGGACCAAACTTCAGTGATATTACCTAACATCCCAAAACAAACAATGCCTTCTTGTAATAACATGGGCACTGCTGCGTCCCTAAGCTAGAATATTCTTGTTATTATTTTCCTGTATTTATTTTATTATGACACAGCAAACAAGATAGATATGCTGGATTTCGTATCACAAAATCACAAGTCAAACACTTCCCAAGTGTCTAGGACTGTGTGATGTATTTTCGGATGATGCGCGCAGATCCCAGTCGGGTGGCCTTTTGCAGTTGGCAGATTGTGATTTTGTCAATGTCTATTGGTTCCAAATGCCGGATGAGATCTTTTGGTACGGCACCCAATGTGCCCATCACCACCGGGACCACCTGCACTGGTTTCTGCCAGAGTCTTTGAAGTTCAATCTTGAGGTCCTGAGAGCGGCTGAGTTTTTCCTGTTGTTTTTCATCTATGCGACTGTCACCTGGGATGGCAACATCAATGATCCAAACCTTTTTCTTTTCCACAACTGTGATGTCTGGTGTGTTGTGTTCCAGAACTTTGTCAGTCCGGATTCGGAAGTCCCACAGTATCTTTGCGTGCTCATTTTCCAATACTTTTGCAGGTTTGTGATCCCACCAGTTCTTTACTCCTGGGAGGTGGAACTTGAGACATAAGTTCCAATGAATCCTTTGGGCCACATAGTTGTGCCTCTGTTTGTAGTCTGTCTGTGCGATTTTCTTACAGCAGCTGAGGATATGATCAATTGTTATTATTATTATTATTATTAATAATATTATTATATTATAATAATAACTTTATTTTGTACCCTCCCTCCATCTCCCTGAAGGGACTCGGGGAGGCTTAGATATGGCACAAGGTGCCTAAAACAATGCATAAAATAAACACAGAGTACAACACAAAATAAAACCACTAGTATATAACCACTGGTATTGAACTCTGTGTCTCCATAACTGGCCCGTAAACTGAGTATTGATACTAGTTTTATTTTTCATTGTTGGATCGTGTGTTGTGTATTTATGTTTGTTACTTGTATTATTTTTAAATGGTTGATTGGGGACTCACAGGTTGAGAACCACTGGTATAGGTTCTGTCGGAACAGATACTATGTGTGTGTGTGTATATATGTTTGGCCGTTAATGCAATCCAGTGCACATTTTTTATCCGCATTTTAGGTCCTGTGTAAAAGCGCCCTTAAACTCTGTTCTACCGTCTCTGTTTCTACCGTAACAGACACAACAGAAGACTGGATTTTGCCCTTAATGAGATTATTGCCGGTTGGTACTGACACGATATGAGTGGCTCTAATAATAATGCCGAAGGGGCAATGGAAGCATTCGGCAAAGTTGGGGGCGGGGGAAGAGAGACGGGAAAGACGGCATTTTTCGGTGTCAAGGGACGGGGTAATCGTGTTACAAGGCCCTCCCTTAACCAGGCTCTGCTTAATAAAACAAACAAATCCTTGTTGGCCTTGGAGCTAATTTATGCATTATTTAATACAGTGTTAAAAGGCAGAAGCCTGAATGGATAGCCTCTTGTGTCATATATCTCTTTCAGTCACTCCGATACTTTTTATTCGACTTTTTTATAGCCCACCGCAGACTGGAGTTGGAGTATGATTATGTCCTTATTTAGTTCATATGGAAACATCTCTGCTGGGTCGGGAAGTTTTGAGTATTTCACTTTTCAAGTTATGAAATACTTTAAGATCTCGAGGTTATCTGTACTATAGAAACCTGAAAGCAGATTTCAAACGGTTTAATGCTGGCTAATAATAATAATAATAATAATAATAATAATAATAATAATAATAATAATAATAATAGGCAAAATTACGATCTGCCAACTGCAAAAGGCCACCCTGCTGGGATCTGCGCACATCATCCGAAAATACATCACACAGTCCTAGACACTTGGGAAGTGTTCGACTTGTGATTTTGTGACATGAAATCCAGCAGATCTATCTTGTTTGCTGTGTCATAATAATAATGATAATGATAATAATAATGATGATGATTATGTAAAGTAAAGTGAAGAACCTGCTTTGGTTGAAGTCAAAAATCAGAAACTCCTCAAAGCACAGCAGACAAAAAACCAGTACAAGAAAACCGCACTACAAACTAGCGCTGACAGCTGGCACAACAAAACATTGCATGGAAAGTTTCTTGACAAGATTGCGATACTACACTTGATCTTAGCCAAAAGGCCGAGAAGATTGAAGGAAAAGCTGAATAGGAGAAGACCTGGCTCTGACTCACGAATGGGACCCTAAAGAAGGAGACAGAAGGCCTGATCCTTGCAGCCCAGGAGCAAGACATCAGGACAAAGGCCATTAAGGCCAAGATCGAAAAATCAGCTGATGACCCAAAATGCAGACTGTGCAAGGAAACCGACGAAACCATTGATCATCTCCTCAGCTGCTGTAAGAAAATCGCACAGACAGACTACAAACAGAGGCACAACTCTGTGGCCCAAATGATTCATTGGAACTTATGCCTCAAGTACCACCTTCCAGCAGCAAAGAACTGGTGGGATCACAAACCTGCAAAAGTATTGGAAAATGAGCACGCAAAGATACATTGGCTACAAAAATGTGCTGGATAATCCAGAAGGTTGGATAAGCGAGTCTTGGATAAGTGAGACTCTACTGTATCCCCCTTTTAGTGCACATCCACCTGTTTTATAGGAGGAAAACTTAGATGATGTTTGCCAAGTTAAATTACACCTCCTCAGCCTTCCCGGCTATCTCTCCTCTGCTTGTTGCTCCAAATACTTGTTACCCAACTCGCCCTTTTATTGAACTTTTTTGTGCTGAAATGCCTTTCAGTTACTGTTATAATAACAGGTCCTAAAACCATATTGCTTTGTGTTTCAAGTAGCTGCCTCCTGGTAGCAGCAGAGCTCTTGTGTAAATGAAGTAAACAAAGCTGTTAGCATGGACACCCGGAGAATAATAATAATAATACCTTGCGGTCCTGCAGTGCTTCAAAATTGCTTACACCTTGGCATTTTGCCTCAGCTGAGCTTCGTGGCACGGCTGCAGGTAGATAGACAGCCAAAATTTCAGTACGTTTGACACTAAGGAATCTCTCCTCCTCCTTCTCGTAACCTTGGCGGAGTGAAGATTCCAGGATGTCTATAGGACTTAAAGTCACAGATTCAGATGAAAAAAATACATATAATATCTAAATTCTTGTCAGGTTAAGCCTTAAAACATTTAGGTTTGTATCTTTAACTTATAATTTTATAACTTATATTTTTTAACGGTCTCTTCAAAATTATATTGCTCTTTACAGCTCTCTTTTTTAACTGTCTATTTCCAAGAAAACCCAAGCCTCAACTGACTTCTAACTTCTAACATGGGCTTCGGCACTCAAACAGACTCAAGCCTCAACTGACTTCTAGCTCCTAAGACTGGCTTCTGTATATTGGTCTGTACAGCTCTCTTTTATAACCGTCTATTTCCAAGAAAACTCAAGCCTCAACTTGACTTCTAACTTCTAACACTGGCTTCTGCACTCAAACAGACTCAAGCCTCAACTGACTTCTAGCTCTGAACACTGGCTTCTGCACTCAAACAGACTCAAGCCTCAACTGACTTCTAGCTCCGAACACTGGCTTCTGCACTCAAACAGACTCAAGCCTCAACTGACTTCTAGCTCCGAACACTGGCTTCTGCACTCAAACAGACTCAAGCCTCAACTGACTTCTAGCTCCTAAGACTGGCTTCTGTATATTGGTCTGTACAGCTCTCTTTTATAACCGTCTATTTCCAAGAAAACTCAAGCCTCAACTTGACTTCTAACTTCTAACACTGGCTTCTGCACTCAAACAGACTCAAACCTCAACTGACTTCTAGCTCCTAACACTGGCTTCTGTATTCAAACAGGCTCAAGCCTCAATTGGTTTCTGGCTCCCAACACTGGCTTCTGTATTCAAACAGGCTCAAGCCTCAACTGGTATCTGGCTTCTAATACTGGCTTCTGCACTCAAACAGACTCAAGCCTCAACTGACTTCTAATTGTCATCCTTCTAAAACTGAACATTCTTTTAAAAAATTATTGAAAGTATTTCAGTTTTAGTATACAGTAAAATTGGATGGGAAAGATATCCCTTATCTATTCCCAATCTTTATTATATCTTTCCCGACCCCAGGAATCTTAAGGGCAAGCTGGCTGTCAAGTGACATGGGTCCCGTCCCGTTTTGACACCCACAAGCCACGTGTGTGGAGCCATCCGCCACCAACGGCATAGCTTTGGAGGCTTTTGAAGTGCCGGAATAATTCCGTAATGAGTATTCATCATCACCCGTCAGATAACATCCTGTCGATCCAATTCCATTTGATCTATTTCTGGAGCATACAGCGTTGGGGAGAAAAACGAGAGAGAACGTTAGAATTTCGTGGCAAAGTGCAGAATTCGCCCAAAGACTGGGTTCGAGGGACACGTCCTTTCCCGTCCCCTTTCACCCAGATATCACACGAGTATTATTCCGTGGGCTGTCCTCTCTGGGATGAAACGGCTCAAATCCTTTCAGTTAAGCTTCAGAAGCTCTCTCTGCATTTCATATTTTGGGAGCAGCTGGGCCTTCTTCTGCCGGTTGTATTTGTTCTGGAGGTGAAATGGGTCAGCTTTCGCTTAATGATGTCTGGTACAAACGCTTTTGCAAAAAAACTCGTCAGAGTTCAACTTGACACCAGTTTTGAGTCCTACATTCAGGTTATTTTGGGTACCTTTCATCGTTCCCTTGTGTGATCTCAAGCAGAACATATGATTTCCCTTGGTGATCCTTGTCACCATCTTGTGAGGTGGGTCAAGTGGAGGGCTCAGGTCACCCGGTGGGTTTCTTGGCTGAGGGAGAACTGGACCTCCCAAGCCGCAGCCCGCTTCATGATCTACAGTGCCTCTTCCATCCCCATTAGCAGAGCCGGCCCTAGGTAATTTTCAAGCGTAAGCGAACAGAATTTTAGCACCCGCCCCAAACTAATCACTGAAAAATAAAAGCATTGGATAAGCAAAAATGTTGGATAATAATAAGGAGGGATTAAGGAAAAGCCTATTAAACATCAAATTACGTTATGATTTTACAAATTAAGCACCAAAACATCATGTTTTACAACAAATCAACAGGAAAATTTATTTATTTATTTATTTACAGCAGGGGTCCCCAAACTAAGGCCCGAGGGCCGAATGCGGCCCTCCAAGGCCATTGACCTGGCCCCCGCCCTCAGTTTTAGACTTAGGCTCGCCCAAAGTCTGAAATGAATTGAAGGCACAACAACAACAATCCTACGTGATTATCTCATTGGCCAGAAGCAGGCCCACACTTCCCACTGCAATCCTGATAAGTTTACAGTATGTTGATTAAAATTATTTTTATTTTTAAATATTGTATTGTTTTATCATTTACCAATATTGTAAATGAAATATTGTAAATGAATGATATGGTAATAATATAATATATTATGTATACATATAATAATATTGTATAATATAATAATATTAATTATATATTATATATTAAATGTAATATTACTAATAATATTATGGTATAGTGGTATAGTGCAATATAGTAATATATAATGCTAATATTGTGCTATGCTAATAATATAATATATTGTATGTACATACAATTTGTAAGCCTCTCTGAGTCCCCTTCGGGATGAGAGAGGGTGGGGTAGAAATGTAATAAATAAATAATTGTTGCTGGGGGGGGGGATTTGCACTACAAATAAGACATGTGCAGTGAGCATAGGAATTTGCTCGTTTTTTTTTTTCAAATGATAATTCGGCCCCTCAACAATCTGAGGGACCATGAACTGGCCCTCCACTTAAAAAGTTTGAGGACCCCTGATTTACAGTATTTATATTCCGCCCTTCTTTCTCACCCCGAAGGGGACTCAGGGCGGATCACATTACACATATAAGGCAAACATTCAATGCCTTAACATAGAACAAAGACAGAGACAAACGCAGGTTCCGAGCTGGCCTCGAACTCATGACCTCTTGGTCAGAGTGATTTGTTGCAGCCGGCTGCTCACCAGCCTGCGCCACAGCCCGGGCCTGAAAAGCAGCTCAATACATGGTAATGTTATGTAGGAATTACTATACAGTGTTCCCTCACTACTTCGCGGTTCACTTTTCCCGGATTCACAGTTTTGCGGTTTTTCAATAAACTCTAAAAGACTATTATTAATCAGAAAAATTACAATTTACAGCCTCAGGAAGGGAGGAAGGAGAAGCCGAAGGGAGTGAAAAGGAACCCAAGTGGCAACGGGAAGAGAAGGAGGCGATTTATCAACACACGACTGGTTAATAAAGACTTAAAAATAGTGTATAATTACTAAAATAATTTATAAATATTAAAATAAATATAGTGTCCCTACTTTGCGGATTTGGAAGCAGGAGATGTGCTTCCAAAGATCAATGTTGATACGTCTGAAATCACTTTCTGTTTCTCTTGTATTTAGCCATGTTTACAAGCCAGAAAGGCATTTCTCTGCCCTTGAGTTCCCATGCGTTTGCCAGCTATTCTTGCCTGAAATTCCCTTGTCTTCTGAGTGTTGTTCTTTATTTTCTGTCCTGCTTTTAGAGTTTTTTTAAAAAAATACTGGGAGCCAGATTTTGTTCATTTCCAATGCTGTATGTGTGTCTCGTGTCAAATCATGGTGTGAGGTTGTGGGAGAGGACTTTCTCATCCCAATGATCAACATTGATTTATTGGGTTGCTGTGACTTTTCCGGGCTGTCTGGCCATGTTGCAGCAGCATTCTCTCCTGACGTTTCATCCTCGGAGGTTGTGAGGTCTGTTGGAAATTTAGCAAGTGGGAGAAAGAATTCTTGTCTGTTGGAGCCAAGTGTGAATGTTGCAATTGGCTACCTTGATTAGCATTGAATGGCCTTGTAGCTTCAAAGCCTGGTTTCCTCCTGCCTGGAGAGGGGGGGCTTTATATATCTGTGGAATGGTGTCCAGGGTGGGAGAAAGAACTCTTGTCTGTTGGAGGCAAGTGTGAATGTTGCAATTGGCCACCTTGATTAGCATTGAATGGCTTTGCAGCTTCAGAATATCTGAAAAATATGCACCACGATAAAGGTTCAAAGCATAGAACACAATATGTATATTAGAGCATCACATACATAATAATGTTAACAATAATAATACAAATAATAATACAACTCATGACCAAATTCTGTCAGCTGTAGTGGCACACAGTTGTAACTTACAGAGTATAAAGATTTATAAATTGCAATCATCCAGATTTAAATGCTACACAGAGCAGTTTTCAGTATAGAACGTATATCAGACATATATCAAGACTCCAACTAAAATTTGTTAGCGACACAGTATGTGTACATTCAGTCTCTCCAAAATGGTATGTAATATGCTGTGAAACTAAATATATCAGTATACAAATCAATTGGCTCAAACCTGGCTTGGAGTCAAAATAAATCAAAGTCTCTGTAGTCTTGAAGCAGTTCTATAGGACTCCTCGGGTTGTAAATGCTGTCAATTAGCCGTAGCTTCAGTTTGTTGACAATAAATTCAGTTTTTCTGAGATACGCTTCCAAATAGGGGAAAAGATGTTGCAGTCCTTTACAGTTCCCAGCCAGGATAACATCAAATAGATGTTATTTTAGAGTGGCTGGCTGTGAGCCGAAGTAAGCCGTTTACATAAGCCGTTTACTACTGGTTCCCAGGTTTACTCCAGTTTTAGTTAACCATCTGGTAAGCGGCAATGTTTTGAATATCTGTATTGTTGGCTCAGCTTCAAGTTTTCTTAAAAACATATTTTAGAGTGGCTGGCTGTGAGCCGAAGTAAGCCGTTTACACAAGCCGTTTACTACTGGTTCCCAGGTTTACTCCAGTTTCAGTTAACCCTTCATCTGGTAAGCGGCAATGTTTTGAATATCTGCATTGTTGGCTCAGCTTCAAGTTTTCTTAAAAAGATGTTATTTTAGAGTGGCTGGCTGTGAGTCTGAAGTAAGCCATTTACATAAGCCGTTTACTACTGGTTCCCAGGTTTACTCCAGTTTCAGTTAACCCTTCATCTGGTAAACGGCAATGTTTTGAATATCTGCATTGTTGGCTCAGCTTCAAGTTTTCTTAAAAAGATGTTATTTTAGAGTGGCTGGCTGTGAGTCGAAGTAAGCCGTTTACATAAGCCGTTTACTACTGGTTCCCAGGTTTACTCCAGTTTTAGTTAACCATCTGGTAAGCGACAATGTTTTGAATATCTTTATTGTTGGGTCAGCTTCAAGTTTTCTTAAAAAGATAAAAGGAAAATGGTCTAATATAGTGCTCTTTATAAGATATCACATATGATTTATATAGACCTGGTGAAAATAGACAGATCAACAAATGCTATATTGCAGCTTCATAGCCTGGCTGCTTCCTGCCTGGGGGAATCCCCACTTTCCAGGTTTCAAGGCAGCCAGGCCATTTCCCTGAATGGTCGACTTCCTCCCCAAGCCTTCTTCTCCTCCTCCTCCTTCTCTTTGGTCTTCTCCTCCGAACTTCAGCCTGCGTCTTGTGGCAACTCAGCAGTCTCGGTTCCCATTGAGCTCTTTCGGGAGATCCCCATCCCCACCCTTAGATTTTTTTTTTTGCCCACTTCTGCAAACGTCGGGCTTTCCGGCAAGGGTGTGGACACTTCCCTCATCTGTGTCAGTGGTGTCATTTTGAATAATACACAAAGAGAATTTGTCCGGAAATGAACAAGTTTTCATGAACAAGTATCTATGTTTTTTTGAGATTGTCTAGATGGTCTTTGAGGGTCCCTTTCCTTATCTATGGTCTTCTGATGGCCTGATGAGATCATCCAGATGGCCTTTGAGGGTCTCTTTTCTTACCTATGGTCTTATGAGATCGTCTAGATCAGGGGTCCCCAAACTTTTTAAGCAGAGGGCCGGTCCACAATCCTTCAGACTGTTGAGGGGCTGAATTATCATTTGAAAAAAAAAATACAAACAAATTCCTATGCACACAGCATATGTCTTATTTGTAGTGCAAAACAACAACAACAATGAAAGAACAATACAATATTTAAAAATGAAAACAATTTTAACCAACATAAACCTATCAGGATTTCAATGGAAAGTGTGGGCCTGCTACTGGCCAATGAGATAGTCAAGTTAATTAGGATTGTTGTTGTTGTTGTTGTTGTTGTTGTTGTGTGCCTTCAAGTCATGTCAGACTTTGGCCGAGCCTAAGTCTAAAATTAATTATTTATTTACTGCATTTATTTACTGCATTTATATCCCGCCCTTCTCACCCCGAAGGGGACTCAGAGCAGCTGTAGGTACATACAATATATTATATTATTAGCATAACACAATATTGGCATTATATATTACTATATTGAACTATACCACTATACTGTAATATAATATGTAATATATACCATATAATTAATATTATTATATGGTATTATTATTAGTATTATATTGTATAAAATGATAATATTATTATCAATATCATATGTATATACAATATACTATATTATTAAAACTGATATAAAAATATTATATTATAAATGAGGGTGGGGGCCAGGTAAATGACCTTGGAGGGCCGCATCCGGCCCCCGGGCCTTAGTTTGGGGACCCCTGGTCTAGATGGTCTTTGGAGGTCTCTTTCGTTACCTATTTTTTTGAGATTGTCTAGATGGTCTTTGAGGGTCCCTTTCCTTATCTATGGTCATATGACATCATCTAGATGGTCTTTGGAGGTCTCTTTCCTTACCTATGGCCTTATGAGATCGTCTAGATGGCCTTTGGAGACCCATTTCCTTTGCTATGTTTTTTTTGAGATTGTCTAGATGGCCTTTGAGGGTCCCTTTCCTTATCTATGGTCTTCTGATGGCTTTATGAGATCATCTAGATCAGGGGTCCCCAAAACTAAGGCCCGGGGGCCGGATGCGGCCCTCTGAGGTCATTTACCTGGCCCCCGCCCTCAGTTTTATAATATAATATATTGATAATAATATTATAATGTAATACAATATAACACTAATAATAATACCATATGATAATATTAATTATATATTCTATATTACATATAATATTATTAATAATATTACAGTATAGTTCAATATAGTAATATATAATGCTAATATAGTGCTATGGTAATAATATAATATATTGTATGTACATATAATTTGTAAGCCACTCTGAGTCCCCTTTGGGGTGAGAAGGGTATGATACAAATGTAGTAAATAAATGTAGTAAATAAATAATAAATAAATAAATACATTTTAGACTTAGGCTCGCCCAAAGTCTGAAATGACTTGAAGGCACACAACAACAACAACAACAACAACAACACTAATTAACTTGACTATCTCATTGGCCAGAAGCAGGCCCACACTTCCCATTGAAATACTGATAAATGTATGTTGGTTAAAATTGTTTTTATTTTTAAATATTGTATTGTTCTTTCATTGCTCTTGTTCTTCTTGTTGTTGTTTTTGCACTACAAATAAGACATATGCAGTGTGCATCGGAATTTGTTTGTATTTTTTCAAATGATAATCCGGCCCTTCAACAATCTGAAGGATTGTGGACTGGCCCTTGGCTTAAAAAGTTTGAGGACGCCTGATCTAGATGGTCTTTGGAGGTCTCTTTGCTTACCTATGGCCTTATGCGATCGTCTAGATGGCCTTTGGAGGTCTCTTTTGTTACCTATTTTTTTGAGATTGTCTAGATGGTCTTTGAGGTCCCTTTCCTTACCTATGGCCTTCTGGTGGCCTGATGAGCTCATCTTCGGCAGAAAAAATGGAAATCAAAGATACAGAATGGGGGACGCCTGGCTTGACAGCAGTGTGTGCGAAAAAGACCTTGGAGTCCTCGTGGAGAGGAAGATGAACATGAGCCAGGAATGTGATGCGGCAGCAAAAAAAGCCAACGGGATTCTGGCCTCATCAATAGGGGAATAGCGTCTAGATCCAGGGAAGTCCTGCTCCCCCTTAATCTATTCTGCCTTGGTCAGACCACGTTACCTGGAATCACACGGAGTCCAATTCTGGGCACCACAGTTGAAGGGAGATGTTGACAAGCTGGAAAGCATCCAGAGGAGGGCGACTAAAATGATGAAGGGTCTGGAGAACAAGCCCTATGAGGAGCGGCTTAAAGAGCTGGGCATGTTTAGCCTGCAGAAGAGAAGGCTGAGAGGAGACATGATGAGGGCCATGTACAAATACGTGAAGGGAAGTCCTAGGGAGGAGGGAGGGAGCTTGTTTTCTGCTGCCCTGCAGACTAGGACGCAAGGGAACAAGGGCTTCAAACTACAGGGAAGGAAGGAGATTCCACCTGAACATCAGGAAGAACTTCCTCACTGTGAGAAGGGCTGTTCGACAGTGGAACTCTCTCCCCGGGGCCGTGGTGGAGGCTCCTTCCTTGGAGGCTTTTAAGCAGAGGCTGGATGGCCATCTGTCGGGGGTGCTTTGAATGCAATTTCCTGCTTCTTAGCAGGGGGTTGGACTAGATGGCCCATGTGGTCTCTTCCAACTCTACTATTCTATGATCTAGATGGCTTTTGAGGGTCGCTTTTCTTACCGATGGTCTTATGAGACCATCTAGATGGTTTTTGAGGGTCCCTTTCCTTATCTGTGGTCTTCTGGTGGCCTGATGAGATCATCTAGATGGCCTTTGGGGGACCCTTTTCTTATCTATGGTCTTATGACATCATCTAAATGGTTTTTGAGGGTCCCTTTCCTTATCTGTGTTCTTCTGGTGGCCTGATGAGATCATCTAGATGGCCTTTGAGGAACGCTTTCCTTACTGATGGCCTTATGAAACCAACTAGATGGTCTTTGGAGGTCCCTTTCCTTATCTATGGTCTTCTGGTGGCCTGATGAGATCATCTAGATGGTCTTTGGAGGTCCCTTTGCTTATCTATGGTCTTCTGGTGGCCTGATGAGATCATCTAGATGGTCTTTGGAGGTCCCTTTCCTTATCTATGGTCTTCTGGTGGCCTGATGAGATCATCTAGATGGTCTTTGGAGGTCCCTTTCCTTATCTATGGTCTTCTGGTGGCCTGATGAGATCATCTAGATGGCCTTTGGAGGTCCCTTTGCTTATCTATGGTCTTAGGAGATTGTCTACGTTATACCGTAATAGTTTTCTGCCCCTTGGTTTGGCGCCTGTATGAATGTGTCATCTTGGGCACTTTGATGTAACGTTGAGTTGAGAAGAAACCCGCTCTGTCTGCCTTGGGCCTCTCCTGGAGGTCCCATGGCTGCTTCATTAATGGGCTTCTTTCATAAGAAGTGTAAAACCTGGACCTCCGTCAAGTTTGGAAAGGCACGTTGCAAGCGGGACTGTGGTTTGGGCGCCCAATGCCGTGGGTTTTCCTCTCTGAGGAGGGTCAACTCTTCCAGAGCCGTCTGCTTCCAACAAGGGCCTCATTGTGAGCCATGGAGACACCTTCCTCGGCCTCAAAGTCTTCTGCCACTGAGCCAGACGGCTGCTTGAGGTTCTTTCACATTTCCTCTGAAGCAACTGGTTAATGTCGTATGTGCCCAAATGTGGAAGGAAGTGATTTGTAGTTGACTGCTTACAAGCCGTTTCCTTCTGAAGAAATTTGTTTTGATGACATGGCTATTTTATACGGAAAAAGCAGCAGCAAGCTGGCTCCATATAGTTCTCAGGAAGGAGGAAGCGTCAATCAAATTGAGCAGACCCCAAATTATTATAATTATTGTATTATGACACAGCAAACAAGATAGATCTGCTGGATTTTGTATCACAAAATCCCAAGTCGAACACTTCCCAAGTGTCTAGGACTGTGTGATGTATTATTATTATTATTATTATTATTATTATTATTATTATTATTATTATTATTATTACTATTACTATAACACAGCAAACAAGATAGACATGCTGGATTTTGTATCACAAAAATTATTACTATTATTATTATTATTACTACTATTATTATGACACAGCAAACAAGATAGATATGCTGGATTTCATATCAAAAAATCACAAGTTGAAAATTTCCCAAGTGTCTAGGACTGTGTGATGTATTATTATTATTATTATTATTATTATTATTATTATTATTATTATTATTATATTATTATTATGACACTGTAAACAAGATAGATATGCTGGGTTTCGTATCACAAAATCACAAGTCGAACACTTCCCAAGTGTCTAGGACTGTGTGATGTATTATTATTATTATTATTATTATTATTATTATTATTATTATTATTATCTTATTATTACACAGCAAACAAGATAGATATGCTGGATTTCGTATCACAAAATCACAAGTCGAGCCCTTCCCAAGTGTCTAGGACTGTGTGATGTATTTTCGGATGATGCGTGCAGATCCCAGTCGGGTGGCCTTTTGCAGTTGGCAGGTTGTAATTTTGTCAATGTCTATTGTTTCCAAATGCCGGCTGAGATCTTTTGGCACGGCACCCAATGTGCCCATCACCACCGGGACCACCTGCACTGGTTTCTGCCAGAGTCTTTGAAGTTCAATCTTGAGGTCCTGATAGCGGCTGAGTTTTTCCTGTTGTTTTTCATCAATGCGACTGTCACCTGGGATGGCAACATCAATGATCCAAACCTTGTTCTTTTCCACAACTGTGATGTCTGGTGTGTTGTGTTCCAGAACTTTGTCAGTCTGGATTCGGAAGTCCCACAGTATCTTTGCGTGCTCATTTTCCAATACTTTTGCAGGTTTGTGATCCCACCAGTTCTTTGCTGCTGGCAGGTGGTACTTGAGGCATAAGTTCCAATGAATCATTTGGGCCACATAGTTGTGCCTCTGTTTGTAGTCTGTCTGTGCGATTATCTTACAGCAGCTGAGGATATGATCCATGGTTTCGTCGGTTTCCTTGCACAGTCTGCATTTTGGGTCCTCAGCTGATTTTTCGATCTTGGCCTGAATTGCCTTTGTCCTGATGTCTTGCTCCTGGGCTGCAAGGATCAGGCCTTCTGTCTCCTTCTTCAGGTCCCATTCGTGAGCCAGAGCCAGGTCTTCTATTATTATTATTATTATTATTATTATTATTATTATTATTATTATTATTATTATTAATTGCCTTTGTCCTGATGTCTTGCTCCTGGGCTGCAAGGATCAGGCCTTCTGTCTCCTTCTTCAGGGTCCCATTCGTGAGCCAGAGCCAGGTCTTCTATTATTATTATTATTATTATTATTATTATTATTATTATTATTAATGGCCTTTGTCCTGATGTCTTGCTCCTGGGCTGCAAGGATCAGGCCTTCTGTCTCCTTCTTCAGGGTCCCATTCGTGAGCCAGAGCCAGGTCTTCTATTATTATTATTATTATTATTATTATTATTATTATTATTATTAATTGCCTTTGTCCTGATGTCTTGCTCCTGGGCTGCAAGGATCAGGCCTTCTGTCTCCTTCTTCAGGGTCCCATTCGTGAGCCAGAGCCAGGTCTTCTCCTTATCAGCTTTTCCTTCAATTTTGTCAAGGAACTTTCCATGCAGTGTTTTGTTGTGCCAGCTGTCAGCTCTAGTTTGTAGTGCGGTTTTCTTGTACTGGTTTTTTGTCTGCTGTGCTTTGAGGAGTTTCTGATTTTTGACTTCAATCAAAGCAGGTTCTTCACTTTGCTTTACATATTACAGTTAGATGATGGTCCCCAATTCTACACACACTGCCAGTCCAGTTTCATACTTGTTTGACATGACTGCCCCTTCCAGCATTGATTTTCACCAGCAGCCTACATCTCTTCTTCACCCACTTCCACTGCTTGTTGCCTTCCATAAAGTATTAAACTCTTTAAAAAAAAAAAAACATGTGGCTTGAAAAACGCATTTAAAATGTTGTTAAAGTGCGTGCCATGCTAATGGGCTTAAAAATAATTCCCCCCTGAGGAAGGATTGGGCAGCGTTGATTAAAATGCCGTGCTCTGGCTGCAAGAATGATATTTTATACTCTCAAGCAGCTTGGCAGAAAGGAAAGCTGAATTGACATATCTATAAACAACGTATTACTTCAGTGGCAGGATAATGGGTTCGGAAAACGGTCTAACTTCTGGTCTTTTGGGGTTTTTAAAAGGCGGTGCTTTGCATAAGGCGATTTGGTGCATACAACAATGGCCAGTGAAGTGGGATTTTTTGAGAAAATGTTATTTAGGAAAACGCTTTCTCACTATAACGTATGTTTAGTAGGCATGTCCGATCGATGAAAAAAATGTTTCAATTCTCATTTCTAAAGTAGGGGGCGCTGGCGCTTCGATATAGACAGTATTTCCGATTTTTTCACCCAAAAATTTCGGATATTTCCGAAAATTTGTAATGATTCTAAATGCTTCTAAAATGGCGTGCACACATGCACAATCGCCAAAAAAAAAAAAAGGAACCGGGGGGACTTTTACAGGGCTCTCCCGTCCTTATTTCTTGAGCTATCCTCATCAACCCTAGCCCCCACCTTTGCATCCATCGTGGAAGGTTCTGATTGGCCGGGGAGTGGCAGCCAGTTTGGCTGTGCTAAGCTCCCATTCTAGGTAGCTTGCAGAAACAAAATATTTTTTTTAAAATGTTTAAAAAAATATTACAAAAAATGGGGGGGGGGGGGGGATTAATGAAACATTAAGAGACAATTAGAGAATGGTCCAACAATGGTTCGAATTACATTGCTGGTTGCGTTGTGAGACAATGTCTCGGAATGCGTATCAAAAAGCGAGAACAATCCGAAATAATTCCGATATACGATTCAAAACGATTTTTTGGACATGTCTAATGTTTAGTCAAAATTTTATGCTGAGTGCTGCCAGGAAAATCCAGTTGCAACAACAACGTGAATGTACAGTAGAGTCTGGGTTATCCAACTTCCAGTTATCCGACACTCTGTATTATCTGAATATTATTCTATTATTATTGTAGGATATTATCATATTATTACTATTATATTATTTTTATATTATTCATTATTCATGACTACATTGAAACTACAATAGAGAGAAATCAGCGTGGAAACTGCAAGAGGTGCCATAGATTGTTGTACATGGAAATAAGGGTAGTAAATAGTTTTTGATTTATTGAATACAGTTATATATTACAACTAGCTGTGCCCGGCCATGCGTTGCTGTGGCGGTGTCTGGTGATGTTGGTGAGAAATTGTTGAGGTAGTGGTGGCATCAAATGTCTGTTGTATGGTTGTCTTTATGTTTAGTATGCATTTGGTTGTTTGTGTACTGTGAAAGTGGTGAGGGTAGAGGGAGTCTATGTCCCTGTGTAGGATTGTATAGTATTTATACGTTGTCCATATGTTGTGAATGCTTGGATTGTGTCCTGCTGCATAGTAGAAAGGGTTGGGCTGGGTGGCCCTTAGGGGTCTCTCCAAACTCTTGGATTCTATGCTTCTATTATTATTATTAGTATTGTTATTATTATTATTATTATCATCTTCTTCATCATTATTATGTAGAGGCTGGATGGCCATCTGTCAAGATAATATAAGATTATAAATGGGTTAAATAGCTGTGTGAAAGTGCCTTGAGTCTACATTGCCATATAATCCAGTGCAAATTAGATAATCTGTGGAAGAGGCCTAAGTGAGGCCTAACTCTGCCTGTCCCCTGGGCTGAGTAGGTTGCTAGGAGACCAAGTGGGCGGAACTTAGCCTTTTAACTGGCAGCAATTGGATAAAAACAATTATTCCTCTCCCTCTAATTAGGACTTTATTTTTCTTTTCTTTTTGTTGTATCAACCTAGAGGCGTGGATGATGGGTTGTGTTGTCAAATTTCGAGGTTGGGGGGCCTGTAGTTTTGTTGTTTTGTCCGCTGCCCTAATGCCATCACTCTTTTATATATATAGATTATATATTTTTGTTATTTAAACTATACCTATTGCGAAATTATGGTTTGTTTTTTTTTCTCAAAGTGACACACCACTCAAGTCATGCTAGGTTTTTGGGTGAATTTTGACACACCAAGCGCAAAAGCTCGCCCATCATTGTCCTGGCTTCTTCTCCCCTCTTTGCCTCCTTCTTTTCCTCTGATTGCTTTGTGTTAGAAACCAACGGGCAGTCCTATTGTGTTTGGATGCTGGCCAGTTTGAACTGAGAACAGGATCCAGCTGTGAATTTGCTGCTGTCTCTCCGTGGGAGGTTGCCGAAAAGGAGCCGCACTTCTCAAACACTTTGAATTACTTCTCTCTCTTTTTTTCTGAAGAAAGGTTATTGTTTTCTCTCTCTCTTTCAAAAGGAATCATCCTTATCACTTAAAAAATTTCAGCACATCCATTGATCCCCTTTGCTGTTTGGTGCTCTTTCTAACCCAACTCTTTGCAGTGTCTCCGTCTCTTACTCTTTGCTCATCCGACAGGTTTGTTTGCATTTTCCCATCGCGTTAATAAAATAATAATAATAATAATAATAAAACTTTATTTATATATCGCCCTATCTCCTGGATGGGACTCAGGGCGGTTTACAGTCATAAAAGCAAACACAAACATTACATAACAAGATAATACACATTATTAAACAAAGTAAAATAATACAATTATAACAATAAATCACACTTACATGACCAGATCAAGGGGACGGGAACCATAAAACCAATATATTAAAATGTATCATTTTAGGCTAGGGAAATCTTGTGCGTTGATATTGCTTTTGCACCGATATTGTTGTTATGGCTCCTGGCCAAGCTAAATGGACTTACGTGGTAATCCCTAAATTCAGCGATGTGGGAGTAACTAACTACAGTGTTGTATTGTTACCAAGTTTGCCAGTATACAGTAGATGTAAACAAATTAGTCTGTGTTAGGTCTGGAGGAATAATAATATATACTGTATATACTTGTGTATAAGCTTACCCGAATATAAGCCGAGGCACCTAATTTTACCACAAAAAAACTGGGAAAACATTGACTCCAGTATAAGCCGAGATACCAATAAAATTACCGTATATACTCAAGTATAAGCTGACCCGAATATAAGCCGAGGCACCTAATTTTACCACAAAAAAACTGGGAAAACATTGACTCCAGTATAAGCTGAGATACCAATAAAATTACATTACTGTATATACTCAAGTATAAGCCAACCCGAATATAAGCCAAGGCACCTAATTTTACCACAAAAAAATTGGGAAAACATTGACTCAAGTATAAGCCAAGAGTGGTAAATTTCAGAAATAAAAATAGATGCCAATAAAATTACATTAATTGAGGCATCGGTAGGTTAAATGTTTTTGAATATTTACATAAAGTTCTAATTTAAGATAAGACTGTCCAACTCTGATCCAATCATGATTCTCATCTTCTTCAATGTAAATGTGCTTATGTATCCTTTTAATAATAATACAGTAAAATAATACATGTAATAATAATAATAATAAATACAGGAAAATAATACATGTATTAATAAATAGAGTAGAATAATAAATGTAATAATAATATCAGAGTGACATAATGACAGAGTAAAATTAATGTAATAGAAGCAACAATAATAGAGAAAAATAATAAGTCTCATAATAACAATAATAATAGAGAAAAATAATACCTGTATCATATATTGTCAAGTATAAGCCGACCCAAATATAAGCCAAGGCACCTAATTTTACCACAAAAAAACCTGGGAAAACCTTGACTCCAGTATAAGCCGAGGGTGGTAAATTGAAGTTGTCCACATGTTTGTGGATTTCAATAGCTTCTCTGTGTAGTAAATAAGGAGCAGCAGTCTGAAAACAGAAGAATTCCGGACAGGAATCAATCAGGGGACGGCTAACAACTCTGAACAAAGGATTCTCCCAGGCCAGGATGTGAGGCTGGGAAGGCCATTTAATGCTAACAAAGGTGATTAATTACAACATTCACACTGGTCTCCAACAGACAAGAGTTCTTCCTCAGATATTATAAACCTCCGGTGTCCGAGGTTCTCCCTCCGTCCTAGTCCAATCCCAAGTGACATTTGAAATTCCACAGTATTGATTTATACTATCCAGTCGGCCCTCTGCTTCCACATTTCCACACACCCAAATCCCTTGAAATTCTGCTTTTAAAAAACCGTGTACAGCATTAATCTCTCGAGTAAAATGCCACCTGCTCTTTTTTCCCCTTCTATTTTAAGTGCTCCTGCAGGCACCCTGCAGATTAGTAAAATCCATCAACATCAGTGACGGGAGAACTAAGCAAAGTCTCTCCCAGATGTATTTGCCACTCACCTCCTCCGAGTTGAAAACATGACACAGCTGCCCACTGGAGACCCTTGAACTCCTCGGTTACAAGGCCAGACGTGTTGCGTAACTGGTTACAGGGGAAACAATCCCTAAGGCTTTATTTATTCATGAATCGGTCTTATTTTCAAGAGCGATACTCGGTGTAACAGTTGTCAAAGTATAATGTTCTTGACAATGATACATCCTTCCCATCTTTAGGTCTATCGAATGCAGTTTTGTGTTGGAAATAGCAACCTTCTTCAAGCCTCCGCTAGTTGTTTGTTATGTATATAATTCAGATTGCTTAGTGTATTGTATATGTATGTATTGGTTTGCAGTTTTTCTTTAACTCTTTGTTGTGGGAGGGGCTGCAGACCGTGTGATAAGGTCTGGGCTTGTTCAGGACTCAGACTTTATTTTAGTAGCAGTTGTGGTAGTTCAGTCTGAGCCTCAGATTCGGCCCATTCAGCCAGTCATTGTCCCTGCACCTGCTTTGCCAAAGGACTCTGGGTTTGGGCCTGACTTGCAGCCAGAGCCAGAGTTTGTCCTAGTGGATTCTGGGACCAGCGACAGAATGGTTGCAAGCAGGCATTCTGAACCACATTCTTCTCCTTGGTCAAGGTTAGTTCTCCAGGTGCCAGATGGATATTCTAGTTTGGAGGAGAATGATGTATTTGACAGAAGGGAGGAGTTCACTCACAGCAGAAGGGAGAGGGAATGTTTACGAAGGAGTAAACGACTGTTTTTGAAGCATGCGAATGAATAGTTTTCTCATGAGAGAAATAGTTTTCCCATGGGAGGATAGCCTTGAATTTTCCTTAAATGCCTAGTCCTTTCTCTGTATGGCAGAGGTGTCAACTTTGCCATTCAAGAGAGCAAGATCTTTGCTCCGTGTTCTTGTATGTCTTGCAGCCATGGATTTTGATTCAAGTTTCTGCCTGATGCCTCAATTAATGTAATTTTATTGGTATCTATTTTTATTTCTGAAATTTACCGCCCTCGGCTTATACTGGAGTCAGTGTTTTCCCAGTTTTTTATGGTAAAATTAGGTGCCTCGGCTTATATTCGGGTCGGCTTATACTCGACTATACAATAATAATAAATATTATTATTATTATTGTTATTATTATTATTTTATTCTTGTACCCTGCTTCTATTTCCCCGCAAGGACTCAGGGCGGCTTACAAATGCAAAAGAGTATACATACAAAAACATCAAATACCGAAAACGCACAAATGAAAAATTAAAACATAGGATTAAAATCAAACCATTAATAAGACAAAATTAAAACACATCAATAAAAACGTAAGGATGGGCTTACATACGGTAAACCTCACTTGCCTAGCAGAGCCGGTCCAACAATGAGGCGAATTAAGCGCTTCGGGCGCAAAACATATAGGGGCGCAGTCAAGACTGCTTTTTCTGTTGATTTGTTGTAAAACATGATGTTTTGGTGCTTAATTTGTAAAATCTGAATGTAATTTGATGTTTAATGGGCTTTTCCTGAATCCCTCCTTATTATCCAACATTTTCGCTTATCCAACACTTTTATTTTTCAGTGATTGGTTCCGGGGGGAGGCGCCAAAATTCTGTTCGCCTACACTTGAAAAATACCTAGGGCCGGCTCTGTTGCCTAGTTTCCAACAGACCTCAAAACCTCTGAGGATGCCTGCCAAAGATGTGGGTGAAACGTCAGGAGAGAATGCTTCTGGAATCAGACAGTGATTTAGCTTGGAATCGCAAAGAACGCAAGGTTTCAAAAATGCCCTCCATACATCAGCGGTGTCAGCGTCACATTCCTAGCAACTGGTTCTTTCTATTCATCTCTCTTAGTGGTGCACTTTTCCTTCCCAGAATCAAAGCTGTTGGAATAAAAGGAAGGGAGAGGAGCGGGTTAGTGGGTTGCGCCAATAGTATGCCTTTGCTCCCCGTTCTCGAAAAGCTTCTATTCTGCCTCTGAAGTGTATTTTTCTTCCAGCTGCTCCTTAGCAGTGGCCTTGTTCCTCCTCCAGCCTTCCTGTCTGTCGCCCGAGCGAGGCCTCCTTTTGTGCCAAGAACATTCATAATAATGGCAGCGCTGAACCCGTGCCTGTTTCCATTTGGCCTGGAAGCTGTGATAACTTCCGCTTTGACAGCCGCGCAGACGATTGCCGCCTCTGTTTGCCGCACATTCGACAGGAAACATCAAGACTCTCTCAGCACTGGTTCGCCTTGCTCTCCGCCCCAGCAGGCTAGGTTTAAACAGTTTATTGATAAAAGATAGCAAAGTCTGAATAAAAAGTAGTAAAGAAAGCAAACATCCAAAAGCAATGGCAGTCAATAGAAAGCAATATATTCCAAAAGTAAAAGCAATTTGCAGAATATAAATCCAAGTCTCTGATATAGGAAATTAGTCCTGAAAACAAAGCACCACGAACTTCAGAGTAAAATCCAAAACGCGGTTTCCAGGCATGAACATAAATTTATTTATTTATTTATTTACAGCATTTATATAAATGAAAATCCTTTTCCATGAGCTTAGACAAGGCAGGAGATGTGCTTCTAAGAATCAACGTTGCTTCGTCTAAAATCTCTCTCTGTTTCTCCTGTATTTACCCATGTTTACAAGCCAAAAAGGCATTTCTCTGCCCTTGAATTCCCATGCGTTTGCCAGTTGTTCTAAGGGAACGTCTGGGGTGAACTTTTAATCTTAACCTTGTATCTCTCTCAAAGGAAAGACTCCTCTGAGTCACTGTCAGAAACACCTGGAACTTGTTGATGTTCGAACTCCTGGGAAAGGTCACCCTTATCATTAGTTTCTGTTTCCTCGCTAGCCTGTGGCCTCTCTGACAATTCAACATGGCTTCTTTCTCCCACTCTCATCATTCCACAGATATATAAACCCCACTGGCCTCGTTTTCAACAGACCTCACAACCTCTAAGGATGCCTGCCATAGATGTGGGTGAAACATCAGGAGAGAATGCTTCTGGAACATGACCAGACAGCCTGGAAAACTCATAGCAACCCATGGCCTTAATGTTATCCTATGGGGAGTTCAATAGAAGAGTCCCCATGTGCTCAAAGTGATGAGTTTTGAGAAATGAGACCATTTCCTTTTCAGCAGGAGGGAAAAGGATTTGAATGGGCGAGCGTGGGTGAAGCGTCAGGAACATGCTTCTGGAACATGACCAGACAGCCCAGAAAACTCACAGCAACCCATAGTCTTAATGTTATCCTATGGGGAGTTCAATAGAACTCCCCCAAACTTGACCAGGACATGAGGTGGGTCATTGGTATTCCGTGGGCCAAGTCTGGTCCAGGTCTGTCATGGGGGCTCTGTGTGCCAAGTTTGGTTCTGATCAATCATTGGTGGTGGTCGCAGTGGTCTGTGGGAGGCAAAGTGATTGAAAGTACTGCAAATCCCATCATCCGTGGTCTGTCCTCCCCCAAACTTGACCAGGACATGAGGTGGGTCATTGGTATTCCGTGGGCCAAGTTTGGTCCAGGTCTGTCATGGGAGCTCTGTGTGCCAAGTTTGGTCCTGATCAATCATTGGTGAGGGTTGCAGTGGTCTGGGGGAGGCAAAGCGATTGAAAGTACTGCAAATCCCATCATCTGTAATCTATCCTCCCCCAAACTTGGTATTCCGTGGGCCAAGTTTGGTCCAGGTCTGTCATTCGTGGAGGTCACAGTGGCCTGTGGAAGTGGCAGCTAATCAGAAAGCTGCCACATACATACATACATACATACAAACATACAGACTTACAAACATTGACTTTTATTATATGTGCTCAAAGTGATGAGTTTGTGCCTTGTGTGCAATGAGACCATTTCCTTTTCAGCAGGAGGGAAGGGGATTTGAATGGGCTAGAGGGGCATGTCTAGAAGATGGCTGGGTTGAGGAATACTAGGACTATGTGTATATCTAGATAGTAGACATGGCCAAAAAATCGTTTTGAATCATATATCGGAATTATTTCGGATTGTTCTCGCTTTTTGATATGTATTCCGAGACGTTGTCTCACAGTGCAACCAGCAATGTAATTCGAACGATTGTTGGCCCATTCTCTAATTGTCTCTTAATGTTTCATTAATTTTTCCCCGCAATTTTTTAAAAATATATTTTAAAAAATATTTTTTTAAAATATTTTGTTTCTGCAAGCTACCTAGAATGGGAGCTTAGCACAGCCTAACGTGGCTGCCGCTCCCCGGTCAATCAGAAGCTTCCATGATGGACACAAAGGTGGGGGCTAGGGTTGATGAAGATAGCTCAAGAAATGAGGGCGGGAGAGCACTGTAAAGTCCCCCCCCCCCCCAGGTTCCTTTTTTTTTTGGCGATTGCGCATGCGCATCCGCCATTTTAGAAGCATTTAGAATCATTACGAATTTTCGGAAATATCCGAAATTTTTGGGTGAAAAAAATCGGAAATACTTTCTATATCGAAGTACCAGCACCCCCTACTTTAGAAACGAGAATTGAAACATTTTTTTCATCGATCGGACATGCCTACTAGATAGACCCTTTGGGACTGGAAATAATCAATTTTTCCTCTCTATTCTTGCAGGACCAACCTCTCAATCCTTACAAAGGCTTAGAAACCCAGGTGAGTACTTTTTTGTGAGATTTCTTTTAAAACTTGTCCTTTGTGTTGCTGGATTTCCTGGCCGGCCCCTTCCCATGAAAGCCCCTGACGGTCGCTTGGCTCTGTCATTCCCTCTCGCCTTGAAAGGAGTACGTTTTGTCAGATCGACGGACGTCATTTCCACCTTGGAGGCGAACGCAAACTATTTATACTCCACTCTCTTGCGTCCCCTTTTTTTGTTCGCCTCCCCAGACAGATGCTTCGCCAGGAAGCAAACGGTGGTGTGTGTTTTTGCAGGCTTCTTCCGAAAACATAAAAAATGCATGGTGTGTCAGACAAGGCTGTCACTTCAAAGGTCAGAGCTTTGGGAGAGGATTTGACAAAGTCGCCGGGAGACAGCTTCGATTTGTGCTCCTTTGCATGGTGACGTCATTGACTTCCCATCTACTTTTTGACTTTTGTGGGCCGGGAGAGCAGTGGTAGTTAGTAGACATGTCCAAAAAATCGTTTTGAATCCCCTCCCAACCCCAACAGTATTCAAAGTTGGGCACCATATCGGGTATTTGTGCCAAATAATAATAATAATAATAATAATAATAATAATAATAATAATAATAATAATAATAATAATAATACATCACACAGTCCTAGACACTTGGGAAGTGTTCGACTTGTGACTTTGTGATACGAAATCCAGCATATCTATCTTGTTGGCTGTGTCATAATAAAATAATAATAATAATAATAATAATAATAATAATAATAATAATAATAATACATCACACAGTCCTAGACACTTGGGAAGTGTTCGACTTGTGACTTTGTGATACGAAATCCAGCATATCTATCTTGTTGGCTGTGTCATACAATGGAACTTTCCATGCAATGTTTTGTTGTGCCAGCTGTCAGCTCTAGTTTGTAGTGCGGTTTTCTTGTACTGGTTTTTTTGTCTGCTGTGCTTTGTGGAGTTTCTGATTTTTGACTTTAATCAAAGCAGGTTCTTCACTTTGCTTTCCATATTCTGCCAGGGCATGTTCTTCTTCTTTGACTGTTTGTTTTACTTGCAAGAGTCCTCTGCCCCCTGATCTTCTAGGCAGATATAGCCGGTCAACATCACTGTGAGGGTGCAGTGAGTGATGAATGGTCATGAGTTTTCTTGTTTTTCTGTCCAAATTGTCCAGTTCCGCCTGTGTCCAGTTTATGATGCCAGCAGTATATCTTATGACAGATGTATATGTATATCTTATGGCCCAGGTGTTTATGGCCTTGATGGTGTTGCCTCCATTGAGCTTGCTTTTGAGAATTTTTCTGACCCTTTGTGTGTATTCTTTGCTGACCACAATTTTCACATGTTCATGCTTGATGTTGTCCAGCTGTAATATGCCCAGATATTTATAGGCCTCTGGCTGGTGACACTTTATTGTTTGGCCATTAGGCATATTTATGCCCTCACTTTCAATGATTTTTCCCTTCTTCAATGCCACTGTCGAACATAATAATAATAATTATTATTATTATAGTGACCCAGAGTATGCTTTTATTGTGCTTTTCATGCATGGCAGAAGGGAGTTGGACTGGACGGCCACTGGAGTTATTATTATTATTATTATTATTATTATTATTATTATTATTATTATTATAGTGACCCAGAGTATGCTTTTATTGTGCTATTCATGCATGGCAGAAGGGAGTTGAACTGGACGACCACTGGGGTTGTTATTATTATTATTATTATTATTATTATTATTATTATTATTATTATTATTATTATTATTGCTCGGTGGCCATCTATAGTCCGGCCCTCCAACGGTCCAAAGGATTGTGAACTAGCCCCCTGTTTAAAATGTTTGGGGACCCCTGCTCTACTGTATCTATTTTTATTTCTGAAATTTCCCACCCTCGGCTTATACTGGAGTCAACGTTTTCCCATTGGTAAAATTAGGTGCCTCGGCTTATATTCGGGTCGGCTTATACGGTAATACACTGTATGGAAATATTATTTGTAAGCCGCTCTGAGTCCCCTTTCGGGGTGAGAAGGGCGGGATATAAATGTAGTAAATAAATAAATGCAGAAGCCAAGATTGGGTTGGCCTTACTTGGGAGACAGAACCAGATTGATTTTCATCTTGTGTTATTGCAAAAGGCCCCCCAAGAGTTGGGATTATGGGTGTTGTTGCCGGCTCTTGATGGCCATGTTTCTCATATTCACATCTGGCAGCGGGAAAGAAAAGCCAGGCACTGTTGGCGTCCATGGCTCTCGCACAATCCCTGGATCCAGTCCAGATTGCAACAGCTGCACACTTGTCTGTCGGGGTGCTTTGAGAAGCATCCGGTTGTTGCGTAAACCTTTGCCAGTTTTGCAAGGTTGCTCGATAAATAAGTAGATACAAGAGGAAGGGCCATAAGCCTGCTGCCGAGGAAGGAGATTTATTTATTTATCGTGTCGGAAGCAAATTGAGAATACAGTTAGAATGTATAGAAAAACCACAAACAAAGTTAAAAACTTGGCATTATATTAAATGTCCTTTGAGTGGCAGCTGGCCACTCCCTGTGTCCATGCCTTGTGCCCGTGGGTATTTTCATTCCAGGACTTCTTTCGTTAATAGCAGGACACGATTAGTTCACATTCCTTTAAGCGGGCTGACAATGAGCAATAGCTGCAACATGCACATGGTGCAATTGTGCATGCCACAGCAAAGAGCCGGGAAAACTATGAGGGTTGAATGAAAAGTAATGCCTCCACCTTCGTAACTCCTCAATGGATGGCAGTCCTGGTCTGCGGCAGGTCCTGGATTGTTCAGTAGACTCTCCTCTACAGTTCCATTTGGAGGGAAGCCTTAGCATTGAACGGTTGTGTTGTAAAAGGGCGAAGTATGGAACCCTGCGCAGACGGGGAAGCCTTAGCATTGAACGGTTGTGTTGTTAAAGGGCGAAGTATGGAACCCTGTGCAGACGGAGAAGCCTTAGCATTGAACGGTTGTGTTGTTAAAGTGCGAAGTATGGAACCCTGTGCAGATGGGGAAGCCTTAGCATTGAACGGTTGTGTTGTTAAAGTGCGAAGTATGGAACCCTGTGCAGACGGGGAAGCCTGAGCATTGAACGGTTGTGTTGTTAAAGTGCGAAGTATGGAACCCTGTGCAGATGGGGAAGCCTTAGCATTGAACGGTTGTGTTGTTAAAGTGCGAAGTATGGAACCCTGTGCAGACGGGGAAGCCTGAGCATTGAACGGTTGTGTTGTTAAAGTGCGAAGTATGGAACCCTGTGCAGATGGGGAAGCCTTAGCATTGAACGGTTGTGTTGTTAAAGTGCGAAGTATGGAACCCTGTGCAGACGGGGAAGCCTGAGCATTGAACGGTTGTGTTGTTAAAGTGCGAAGTATGGAACCCTGTGCAGACGGGGAAGCCTTAGCATTGAACGGTTGTGTTGTTAAAGTGCGAAGTATGGAACCCTGTGCAGACGGGGAAGCCTTAGCATTGAACGGTTGTGTTGTTAAAGTGCGAAGTATGGAACCCTGTGCAGACGGGGAAGCCTGAGCATTGGACGGTTGTGTTGTTAAAGTGCGAAGTATGGAACCCTGTGCAGACGGAGAAGCCTTAGCATTGAACGGTTGTGTTGTTAAAGTGCGAAGTATGGAACCCTGCGGAGACGGAGAAGCCTTAGCATTGAACGGTTGTGTTGTTGAAGTGCGAAGTATGGAACCCTGCGCAGACGGAGAAGCCTGAGCATTGAATGGTTGTGTTGTTGAAGTGCGAAGTATGGAACCCTGCGCAGACGGGGAAGCCTTAGCATTGAATGGTTGTGTTGTTGAAGTTTAGGGTGATTGTGTTGATGTGAGTCCTGTGCGTCGTTCGGCGAGTAAGTTTAAAGATGTCGAGGTGGGAACATCTGACTTGTGGGACAAACAAAGAGTCCTGTGACAGCAACCACTGAGTATCACAATGAAAAGATTGACAGATTGATTCAGGACGATCGTCGTATCCCTCAGAGAGAAATGTCAAGCATCATCGGCATTTCACAAGAACGTGTGTGTCACATGATTGCTTTGCTTGGCTATCGGATGTTCAAAGAACTGTGAGACGCCGGTTGCGGAAACAGAGTGTCGACTTCTTCTGTGACGGCTTCAGAAAACCTGTTCATCGTTGGCAGAAATGTATCCAATGGTCTGGTGATGATGTGGAAAAGTGAATAGTGGAAGTTAAAGAGTACATTCTGAGGATTATTTCTGTGTTTGATTTATTACGATATTCCCAAACCCAAGTAACGAAGGTGAAGGCATTACTGTTCATTCAGCCCTCGTATTGAGCAGGGATACAAGGCATGGCATGCTTTGCAGAAGAACTAGTGAGATTTGGGCCCCGGGGAAAAGGATGGCAGCAGATGGGGAGAAATGGGGGAGAGAGCAGCTTCTGTCACCTTCTTATTTGCTCAGGATCCATCGCTACCCATCCTTAGCCATAGCTAATTGCGCCTCTGGGCAAGGAAAGCCGCCTAAACAGGTTGGTTCGGGCTGCCTAAAAAGACATTAAAGATAACAGTGAAAGCGAGAGCTTATAGTGTTGCAGAGGCCAATATTTATGAAATGTGTTATTTTCCACAGCTGCTTCTAGCTGACACTCAAAATGAACTTAAGAAGCATCCAAACTTTCAAAGACTTGCAGCTGGAAAAATTGCACCGGCTAGTAGGACCAGCTTTAGTATGTTCAGTTGCTGATCAATTCCTCTGTTTGCTGTGTGCCATAGGAAAGGGTAGGAAAGGGTTAAGGGAGAGGCAGTGGGCGTGTTCATGCTGTAGTTCCCAGTGCTGAGGAGCCACCAAGTCACTCTGTCCCAGGACATTGCAGGTTACAGCGAACACGTCCCACTGTTCCTTTCTCTCACTATTTGCATGATCCCACCCACTGTCTCTCCCTTAACCCTTTCCTACCCACACAGCAAGCATGATCCTGCCCACTGTCTCTCCCTTAACCCTTTCCTACCCACACAGCAAGCATGGTCCCACCCACTGTCTCTCCCTTAACCCTTTCCTACCCACACAGCAAGCATGGTCCCGCCCACTGTCTCTCCCTTAATCCTTTCCGACCCACACAGCAAGCATGATCCTGCCCACTGTCTCTCCCTTAACCCTTTCCTACCCACACAGCAAGCATGATACCGCCCACTGTCTCTCCCTTAACCCTTTCCTACCCACACAGCAAGCATGATCCTGCCCACTGTCTCTCCCTTAACCCTTTCCTACCCACACAGCAAGCATGATACCGCCCACTGTCTCTCCCTTAACCCTTTCCTACCCACACAGCAAGCATGATCCTGCCCACTGTCTCTCCCTTAACCCTTTCCTACCCACACAGCAAGCATGATCCCACCCACTGTCTCTCCCTTAACCCTTTCCTACCCACACAGCAAGCATGATACCGCCCACTGTCTCTCCCTTAACCCTTTCCTACCCACACAGCAAGCATGATCCTGCCCACTGTCTCTCCCTTAACCCTTTCCTACCCACACAGCAAGCATGATCCCACCCACTGTCTCTCCCTTAACCCTTTCCTACCCACACAGCAAGCATGATCCTGGCCACTGTCTCTCCCTTAACCCTTTCCTACCCACACAGCAAGCATGGTCCCACCCACGGTCTCTCCCTTAACCCTTTCCTACCCACACAGCAAGCATGGTCCCGCCCACTGTCTCTCCCTTAACCCTTTCCGACCCACACAGCAAGCATGATCCTGCCCACTGTCTCTCCCTTAACCCTTTCCTACCCACTCAGCAAGCATGGTCCCACCCACTGTCTCTCCCTTAACCCTTTCCTACCCACACAGCAAGCATGATCCTGCCCACTGTCTCTCCCTTAACCCTTTCCTACCCACACAGTAAGCATGATCCCGCCCACTGTCTCTCCCTTAACCCTTTCCTACCCACACAGCAAGCATGATCCCGCCCACTGTCTCTCCCTTAACCCTTTCCTACCCACACAGCAAACATGATCCTGCCCACTGTCTCTCCCTTAACCCTTTCCTACCCACACAGCAAGCAGAGGAATTGATCAGCAACTGAACAGACTGGAGAAGCTTGGGGAGATGTCTAGATAGATATAAACATAGATAAATAGGGCTTGCAAATATTGCAGGAAGGAAATGCACATATATAGAGAGAGGATTTGCAAACGTTTCAGAGGAAAATACATATGTGAAATTATTATAAATAATTATAGATCTGTATATAGCTCTGCATTGTTTTTATAGGCATTGAATGTTTGCCATTTACTATGTTGGAAGGCAGTCTGAGTCCCCATGGGAGATAGATAGGGCAGGATACAAATGAAGTACAGTAGAGTCTCACTTATCCAACATTCGCTTATCCAACATTCTGGATTATCCAACACATTTTTGTAGTCAATGTTTTCAATATATCATGATATTTTGGTGCTAAATTCGTAAATACAGTAATTACAACATAACATTACTGCGTATTGAACTACTTTTTCTGCCAAATTTGTTGTATAACATGATGTTTTGGTGCTTAATTTGTAAAATCATAACCTAATTTGATGTTTAATAGGCTTCTCCTTAATCCCTCCTTATTATCCAACATATTCGCTTATCCAACATTCTGTCGGCCCATTTATGTTGGATAAGTGAGACTCTACTGTATTATTATTATTATTATTATTATTACTACTAAGTTATTGTTGATACCATATTGTTTTTGTTGACCCTCCTTTTCCACTTATAGAGCTACTTTGCTGTTTTTCTTTGTAATATGGTAAATATTCTAAAACATTTAACCTACTTATGCCTCGATTAATGTAATTTTATTTTATCTATTTTTGATTTTGAAACTTACCAGTAGCGGCTGCATTTCCCACCCTCAGCTTATACGCGAGTCAATACTGTTAATGTGGGATTTGCGTATTGATACTGTTTAAATGCAATTTGTGCCATGCTTGTATTGCAACTGATTGCATCATCCAGAATGTACCATAATGTGGAAAGAATTAATGGCCAAGAAGCTAGGATGACCTTGATGTGTGGCTGGAACTAGGGAGTATCCAGACACAAGTGTTTGTGCATAACGATTGCGTCAGTTCAGTTGAGTTCTGTCTGCCTAGAGTTAATGTGGGATTTGTGTATTGATAGTGTTTACATGCAATTTGTGCCATGCTTGTATTGCAACTGATTGCATCATCCAGAATGTACCATAATGTGGAAAGAGTTAATTGCCAAGAAGCTGTGATGACCTTGATGTGTGGCTGGAACTAGGGAGTATCCAGACACAAGTGTTTGTGTTTAACGATTGCGTCAGTTGAGTTGAGTTCTGTCTGCCTAGAGTTAATGTGGGATTTGTGTATTGATAGTGTTTACATGCAATTTGTGCCATGCTTGTATTGCAACTGATTGCATCATCCAGAATGTACCATAATGTGGAAAGAGTTAATTGCCAAGAAGCTATGATGACCTTGATGCGTGGCTGGAACTAGGGAGTATCCAGACACAAGTGTTTGTGCATAACGATTGCGTCAGTTCAGTTGAGTTCTGTCTGCCTAGAGTTCAAGTCAAGTTCTGTTGGAGAACAGAACAGTCCTGTGTTCGTCTGTTGTCTGCAAGTCTGTTTGTGTTGATTATTGCTGCACACAGTAAAACTTTGTAAATAGTTTTACCAACGTCTCTGAGTGTCTCTTCGTTCTGCATTCCACTGCTTCCATCCAACTACTGCTGCGCTGCGAATACTCCGACAAATACGTTTCCCCAGTTTTTTTGTAGTAAAATGAGTTACCTTGGCTTACATTCGGGGTCAGCTTATACTCAAGTATATATGGTAATTCAGTATTCGACTGCAACAGAGTATCTAAGGTTGAGAAAATTAGTTTTTTTTTTAAGGGCAACAACTCCTCGAAACCCCCTGCCAGCATCAATGTTTGTTGTTCTTTAACACTTGAAAATAACTTTTGTGGAAAGTTAAAAGACCTCAGCAATAAAATGGCAACAAAATCAATTAAGTGTTATCAGTAAGGTCCAGATCAGCTTCCTGGTAGGTAACCTTTCAAAACTGCAATTTTTTTTCCTTTTTGACTTTGAAAACTTACACAAAACTATCGTTTGAGAGCTGGGAGAAATGGAAGTGGACACCTTTGATTTCTTGGCATCCAACCGATGACTGGCATCGTGGGGGTTCTCCCTCCCGCCCGCCTTGCCGGATTCATTTATCCCGATCCACGAGTCTGAGCACATACAGCATTCCTCTCAGTTTGACCTTTTAAAACTGTCAGGCTGATATTAAACTGTGAACATTATCATCTTATTTCGACTTGCGAGAATCGAGATGCCGTTTAAATCCTGCTTTGAGCTTTGGTGGCTTTTAATGTGACCTTTGGCAAGTCACTGCTCCTGAACTGACACCGACCGGAATACCATTATCTGTTCCGTCTCCCAGGAGTTTGATTTGCATTCTCCCATGGTTGTAGGGAATAGCACCCTTTTTTTGCATTTTTTCCAGGGTTGCCACAGACTCAGCAGCACTCTGACAGTTAGCCATTAGCAGAGGTTTGTTACCATTCTGCAAGGCCTTTGCTGCTGAAAGCTTGCCACGTATCCTTCTGTTCTTGAGACTGCCCCTTTTCCTGGGGATGAAATCTTCACTTTATTTTATTTACTTCACTTCACTTTATTTCTTAATTAGTCGCTCTCCACCAGAGTGCTCCGAGCGACTTACAATTTACAATATCATTCCACAATATAAAAAACATTCAACCTAAAAACAGTCAACCTAAAAACATTCAACCTAAAAAAATTCCACCTAAAAACATTCCACCTAAAAACATTCCACCTAAAAACATTCCACCTAAAAACATTCAACAGTGACTATTTGGCAAATTAGATCTGATTTACTTAAATGCACAACCAAACAGCCAAGTCTTGAGCGCTTTTACAAAAGGTCGCAACTCCGACATTGCTCTAAAATATGGAGGCAATGAGTTCCACAGAATTGGAGCATAGGCCGAAAAGGCTCTACGCCTTGTAGCTTCCAGGCGTACCTCCCTAGGGCCCGGTACATATAGGAGATTTTCCTGGGAGGATCGAGGTGACCACTGATGGTCCCTAAGATATAATGGTCCTTGGCCATTTCGAGCTCTAAATGTCAGGAGCAGTATCTTGTAAGAGATCCAATGTTCTGTTGGTAGCCAGTGCAGTTGTTTCAGAATCGGTGTAATATGGGATCCTATAGATGATCCCGCTAGCAGCCTGGCCGCTGCATTTTGGACCATTTTCAAAATCTCTATTTTGAAAAGCCTTTTTGCCTTTTTGCAGAAGAGAAAGGATCTCAGATGTGCTTGTGGTCAAGGTAGACCAGCTCAGACAAGCCATCATAAGTACTGACCTCTTGCCTTTGAAACGTGCTGAGCTTAGATAGGGAAAGACCTGCTCTTTCTAATATAGCAACTCAGCACTGGGGCAGAGAATATCTCAGGATTTCTCTGCCATTGGAAGAAGCTCCAACTACTTCGTCTCCAAGCTAGCTTTGAGCTTAGATAGGGAAAGACCTGCTCTTTCTAATATAGCAACTCAGCACTGGGGCAGAGAATATCTCAGGATTTCTCTGTCATTGGAAGAAGCTCCAACTACTTCATCTCCAAGCTAGCTTTGAGCTTAGATAGGGAAAGACCTGCTCTTTCTAATATAGCAACTCAGCACTGGGGCAGAGAATATCTCAGGATTTCTCTGCCATTGGAAGAAGCTCCAACTACTTCATCTCCAAGCTAGCTTTGAGCTTAGATAGGGAAAGACCTGCTCTTTCTAATATAGCAACTCAGCACCGGGGCAGAGAATATCTCAGGATTTCTCTGTCATTGGAAGAAGCTCCAACTACTTTGTCTCCAAGCTAGCTTTGAGCTTAGATAGGGAAAGACCTGCTCTTTCTAATATAGCAACTCAGCACCGGGGCAGAGAATATCTCAGGATTTCTCTGTCATTGGAAGAAGCTCCAACTACTTCATCTCCAAGCTAGCTTTGAGCTTAGATAGGGAAAGACCTGCTCTTTCTAATATAGCAACTCAGCACTGGGGCAGAGAATATCTCGGGATTTCTCTGTCATTGGAAGAAGCTCCAACTACTTCGTCTCCAAGCTAGCTTTGAGCTTAGATAGGGAAAGACCTGTGGGCCCATCTTCACTGTCATACAATACAGCTTAAAATTGCATTATATGACTAGTGTATATTCATAAAATGTCATTTAAATGCATCGAACCTGTGTCTTTGTGACCACCCCTGCTTTCAACAACAATAATTTGTTCTTGAGCTCGGGTTGATGGTTCCTGTGCCCCGCTCCCCCTCCCTGGTTATCAATCAGTTGAAAAAGTCCCTTTAAGTGCAATTGTGTAGACTACCAAGTGTTAGTATCATTTGTGTTTGCAGTTTAATCAGCATGATCCAGATGCCTGCGCGAGGAAACCAGAGCCTGGGTTTTTAATTATCCCTGCTTTGCTTCGGTTAGGATTTCCCAGTGGAGCTGCCTGCGAAAAAAGATGCCAAAACCCGCATTGTTCTTTAATTAGCTGCCGTAATTGTTTCAATCTAATTTGCATGATTAGCGGCAGCATTAAATACAGCAGTAAGAATAGACCTGCCCTCTTTGTGCTGCCCTAGGAAACAGATGCCTCTCCCTTCTAGGAAAGGGCTCCCTATACAATCAATTAGGTGACAGCTCGTCTTGATTGGGGACGCGATAAAGCTGAGCTACCGTGAAGCCTGGCTGCTTCCTTTGTAGGGGAATCCTTGGTTGGCCAGATTGAATTGCACTGAATAGCCTTGCAGCTTAAAAGCCTCTCCGCTTTCTACATAAGGCATCCTTGCTAGGCCAGGTTGTCGAATCCTTGGTTGGCCAGGTTGAATAGCATTGAATAGTCTTGCTGCTTGCAAGCCTGGCTGCTTTCTCCCTTGCGGAATCCTTGTTTGGTCAGGTTGAATAGCATTGAATAGTCTTGCCGCTTGCAAGCCTGGCTGCTTTCTCCCTTGCGGAATCCTTATTTGGTCAGGTTGAATAGCATTGAATAGTCTTGCTGCTTGCAAGCCTGGCTGCTTTCTCCCTTGCGGAATCCTTATTTGGTCAGGTTGAATAGCATTGAATAGCCTTGCTGCTTGCAAGCCTGGCTGCTTTCTCCCTTGCGGAATCCTTGTTTGGTCAGGTTGAATAGCATTGAATAGCCTTGCTGCTTGCAAGCCTGGCTGCTTTCTCCCTTGCGGAATCCTTATTTGGTCAGGTTGAATAGCATTGAATAGCCTTGCTGCTTGCAAGCCTGGCTGCTTTCTCCCTTGCGGAATCCTTGTTTGGTCAGGTTGAATAGCATTGAATAGCCTTGCTGCTTGCAAGCCTGGCTGCTTTCTCCCTTGCGGAATCCTTGTTTGGTCAGGTTGAATAGCATTGAATAGCCTTGCTGCTTGCAAGCCTGGCTGCTTTCTCCCTTGCGGAATCCTTGGTTGGCCAGGTTGAATAGCATTGAATAGCCTTGCTGCTTGCAAGCCTGGCTGCTTTCTCCCTTGCGGAATCCTTGTTTGGTCAGGTTGAATAGCATTGAATAGCCTTGCTGCTTGCAAGCCTGGCCGCTTTCTACCTTGCGGAATCCTTGGTTGGCCAGGTTGAATAGCATTGAATAGCCTTGCTGCTTGCAAGCCTGGCTGCTTTCTACCTTGCGGAATCCTTGGTTGTTCAGGTTGAATAGCATTGAATAGCCTTGCTGCTTGCAAGCCTGGCTGCTTTCTCCCTTGCGGAATCCTTGGTTGGCCAGGTTGAATAGCATTGAATAGCCTTGCTGCTTGCAAGCCTGGCTGCTTTCTACCTTGTGGAATCCTTGGTTGGCCAGGTTGAATAGCATTGAATAGCCTTGCTGCTTGCAAGCCTGGCTGCTTTCTCCCTTGCGGAATCCTTGGTTGGCCAGGTTGAATAGCATTGAATAGCCTTGCTGCTTGCAAGCCTGGCTGCTTTCTCCCTTGCGGAATCCTTGTTTGGTCAGGTTGAATAGCATTGAATAGCCTTGCTGCTTGCAAGCCTGACTGCTTTCTACCTTGCGGAATCCTTGGTTGGCCAGGTTGAATAGCATTGAATAGCCTTGCTGCTTGCAAGCCTGGCTGCTTTCTACCTTGTGGAATCCTTGGTTGGCCAGGTTGAATAGCATTGAATAGCCTTGCTGCTTGCAAGCCTGACTGCTTTCTACCTTGCGGAATCCTTGGTTGGTCAGGTTGAATAGCATTGAATAGCCTTGCTGCTTGCAAGCCTGGCTGCTTTCTACCTTGTGGAATCCTTGGTTGGCCAGGTTGAATAGCATTGAATAGCCTTGCTGCTTGCAAGCCTGGCTGCTTTCTCCCTTGCGGAATCCTTGGTTGGCCAGGTTGAATAGCATTGAATAGCCTTGCTGCTTGCAAGCCTGGCCGCTTTCTACCTTGCGGAATCCTTGGTTGGTCAGGTTGAATAGCATTGAATAGCCTTGCTGCTTGCAAGCCTGGCTGCTTTCTACCTTGTGGAATCCTTGGTTGGCCAGGTTGAATAGCATTGAATAGCCTTGCTGCTTGCAAGCCTGGCTGCTTTCTCCCTTGCGGAATCCTTGGTTGGCCAGGTTGAATAGCATTGAATAGCCTTGCTGCTTGCAAGCCTGGCTGCTTTCTCCCTTGCGGAATCCTTGTTTGGTCAGGTTGAATAGCATTGAATAGCCTTGCTGCTTGCAAGCCTGGCCGCTTTCTCCCTTGCGGAATCCTTGTTTGGTCAGGTTGAATAGCATTGAATAGTCTTGCTGCTTGCAAGCCTGGCTGCTTTCTCTTTTGCGGAATCCTTGTTTGGTCAGGTTGAATAGCATTGAATAGCCTTGCTGCTTGCAAGCCTGGCTGCTTTCTACCTTGCGGAATCCTTGGTTGGCCAGGTTGAATAGCATTGAATAGCCTTGCTGCTTGCAAGCCTGGCTGCTTTCTACCTTGCGGAATCCTTGGTTGGCCAGGTTGAATAGCATTGAATAGCCTTGCTGCTTGCAAGCCTGGCTGCTTTCTACCTTGCGGAATCCTTGGTTGGCCAGGTTGAATAGCAATTAATAGTCTCGGTGCTGCAGGTATGACTGCTGCAATAATAATAATAATAATAATAATAATAATAATAATAATAATAATAATTTTATTTTTGTACCCCGCCACCATCTCCCCAGAGGGACTCGGGGCGGCTTACAGATATAAAACCAGCATACAGTATACGGTTTTACAAAAAACACACAAGTAAATTTAAAGGCATTAAAGGCATTAAAAAATCACGATCATTATAATTAGCCACCTTGATTAGCATTTGATGGCCTTGCAGCTTCAAAGCCTGGCTGCTTCCTGCCTGGGGGAATCCTTTGTTGGGAGGTGTTAGCTGCCCCTGATTGTTTCCTTTCTGGAATTCCCAATTTCCCTGTTTTCAGAGTGCTGCTCTTTGTTGCTCTTTGTTTACCGTTCTGATTTTAAAGGTTACATTGTTCTGTTTTATTACACCACTGTAATTTTTTTTTACATATTATATTTATAATCTTATATCATCTTCTTAGAAGTGGATTATACGAGGCCCCTTCTACACAGCTGTGTAAAATCCACACTGAACTGGGTTATATGGCAGTGTGGACTCAAGATAATCCAGCTCAAAGCAGATACTGTGAATTATGTGCCTTGGCATTCTGGGTAAGATAGCTGTATGGAAGGGCCTTGAGTCTACACTGCCATATAATCCAGTTCAAATCAGATAATCTGTATTGTATAGGCAGTGTGGATGAGGCCTAAGTGAACTCTGCCCATCCCCTTGGGCACCATTGTGGCTGAGGCGGTTGCTAGGAGACGAAGGGGGCAGGGCCTAAAGGCAGCAGGGCCTACCTTTCTGACAGGCAGCCAGGGGTAAAACGGCTCTTCCTCATCCTCTGTAATTTGGACTATTTTTCTAGATTTTTTTCTTATTGAAAGGCATAGATTAGATGACTATGTTTTTTGGGTTTAGTGGTTTTGTTGTTTACTGCATGCGAAAAGTGCACATTACATTTTTTATAGATAGATACAGTAGAGTCTCACTTATCCAAGACTCGCTTATCCAACGTTCTGGATTATCCAAGCCATTTTTGTAGTCAATGTTTTCAATATACAGTAGAGTCTCACTTATCCAACACTCACTTATCCAACGTTCTGGATTATCCAACGCATTTTTGTAATCAATGTTTTCAATAAATCGTGATATTTTGGTGCTAAATTCGTAAATACAGTAATTACTACATAGCATTAATGTGTAATGAACTACTTTTTCTGTCAAATTTGTTGTCTAACATGATGTTTTGGTGCTTAATTTGTAAAATCATAACCTATTTTGATGTTTAATAGGCTTTTTCTTAATCTCTCCTTATTATCCAACATATTCGCTTATCCAACGTTCTGCCGGCCCGTTTATGTTGGATAAGTGAGACTCTACTGTATCATGATATTTTGGTGCTAAATTCGTAAATACAGTAATTACTACAGAGCATTACTGTGTATTGAACTACTGTTTCTGTAAAATTTGTTGTATAACATGATGTTTTGGTGCTTAATTTGTAAAATCACAACCTAATTTAATGTTTAATAGGCTTTTCCTTAATCTCTCATTATCCAACATATTCGCTTATCTAGTGTTCTGCCGGCCCGTTTACGTTGGATAAGCGAGACTCTACTGTTGCTATATTCTCAATTTGCTTCTGACACAGTAAATAAATAAATCACAACACTGTGTTTGATTTAAAATAATGTAGCCAACTTCAACCTTGAAAGCGGGAAGGGAAGGAGTACTTGTGCACATAAAACACCATATTGATATGAATTTTAGTTGTAGAGTCAATTCTACATTTGTACATAAGTAAAACAATTCTGACGGCAAAGGATGTCATAGAATCATAGAATAGTAGAGTTGGAAGAGACCTCATGGGCCATCCAGTCCAACCCCCTGCTAAGAAGCAGGAAATCGCATTCAAAGCACCCCCGACAGATGGCCATCCAGCCTCTGCTTCAAAGCCTCCAAGGAAGGAGCCTCCACCACAGTCCGGGGGAGAGAGTTCCACTGTCAAACAGCCCTTCTCACAGTGAGGAAGTTCTTCCTGATGTTCAGGTGGAATCTCCTTCCTTTCCTGTCGTTTGAAGCCCTTGTTCCCTTGCGTCCTAGTCTGCAGGGCAGCAGAAAACAAGCTCCCTCCCTCCTCCCTGTGACTTCCCCTCACGTATTTGTACATGGCTCTCATGTCTCCTCTCAGCCTTCTCTTCTGCAGGCTAAACATGCCCAGCTCTTTAAGCCGCTCCTCATAGGGCTTGTTCTCCAGACCCTTCATCATTTTAGTCGTCCTCCTCTGGACGCTTTCCAGCTTGTCAACATCTCCCTTCAACTGTGGTGCCCAGAATTGGACACAGTGTGATTCCAGGTAACGTGGTCTGACCAAGGCAGAATAGAATAAGGGGGAGCAGGACTTCCCTGGATCTAGACGCTATTCCCCTCTTGATGCAGGACAGAATCCCATTGGCTTTTTTAGCTGCCGCATCACATTGTTGGCTCATGTTTAACTTCTTCCCCACGAGGACTCCAAGGTCTTTTTCGCACACACTGCTGTCAAGCCAGGCATCGTCCCCCATTCTGTCTCTTTGATTTCCATTTTTTCTGCCGAAGTGAAGTCTCTTGCATTTGTCCCTGTTGAACTTCATTTTGTGAGTTTCGGCCAATCATCTCTCTCGTCTGTCAAGATCGTTTTGAATTCTGCTCCTGTCTTCTGGAGTGTTAGCTATCCCTCCGAGTTTGGTGTCATCTGCAAACTTGATGATCGTGCCTTCTAACCCTTCGTCTAAGTCGTTAATAAAGATCCTGAACAGAACCGGGCCCAGGACGGAGCCCTGCTTGTGGCACTCCACTTGTCACTTCTTTCCATGATGAAGACGACGCATTGGTGAGAATCACCCTTTGGGTTTGTTCGCTTAGCCAATGACAGATCCACCTAACCGTAGTTTTGTCTAGCCCACATTTTACTAGTTTGTTTGCCAGAAGGTCGTGGGGGACTTTGTCGAAGGCCTTACTGAAATCTAGATATGCTACATCCACGGCATTCCCTGTATCGACCCAACTCGTAACTCTATCGAAAAAAGAGATCAGATGAGTCTGGCATGACTTGTTTTTGGTAAATCCGTGTTGACTATTAGCAATGACCGCATTTGTTTCTAAGTGTTCACAGATGTCTATATGTCTTTTACTATATGGAATGCAGTATTCTTGCAAAGGGGTCCGCGATTATTTTAAGATGCTTTTTGACATCTTAAACGGTTGCTGCTGCTCTTTGACAATTATAAATCCATTATACTCAAAATGTATTTGCCTGATGAATGTGACGTTAATAAGAGCAGCGTGGGTGCAAGTGGTAGCTGTTCCTGGGGATATAAATCTTTATTATCCAGATCTAGCACCTTCGCGGTCCACTGTTGCAATAAACCCATTAACCAAAGTCCTTATTAACCTGAAAGCATGCGCTGACCCGAGGATGCCCGTTCCAATGATGTCTCTTTATGGTGTGAAGATCCCTAGGGTCTGACGTCACTTCGCTATCGCTTGATTCAGTACTAGTCATAGTAGTAGTAGTAGTAGTAGTAGCAGTAGCACTACTACTAAGACAGGATGGCCATCTGTTGGGAGTGCTTTGACTGTCCTTTTCCTGCATGGCAGAAGAGGGTGGACTGGATGGCCTCTGGGGTTTCTGTTATTATTATCACTACTACTACTACTACTAAGACAGGATGGCCATCTGTTGGGAGTGCTTTGACTCTGTTTTTCCTGCATGGCAAAAAGAGGTTGGACTGGATGGCCTATGGGGTTTCTGTTACTATTACTACTACTATTACTACTACTACTAAGACAGGATGGCTATCTGTTGGGAGTGCTTTGACTGTCCTTTTCCTGCATGGCAGAAGGGGGTTGAAGTGAATGGTCTCTGGGGTTTCTGTTACTACTACTACTACTACTACTACTACTATGACTAGTACCAAGACAGGATGGCCATCTGTTGGGAGTGCTTTGACTGTCCTTTTCCTGCATGGCAGAAGAGGGTGGACTGGATGGCCTCTGGGGTTTCTGTTATTATTATCACTACTACTACTACTACTACTACTAAGACAGGATGGCCATCTGTTGGGAGTGCTTTGACTGTCCTTTTCCTGCATGGCAGAAGAGGGTGGACTGGATGGCCTCTGGGGTTTCTGTTATTATTATCACTACTACTACTACTACTACTACTAAGACAGGATGGCCATCTGTTGGGAGTGCTTTGACTGTCCTTTTCCTGCATGGCAGAAGAGGGTGGACTGGATGGCCTCTGGGGTTTCTGTTATTATTATCACTACTACTACTACTACTAAGACAGGATGGCCATCTGTTGGGAGTGCTTTGACTCTGTTTTTCCTGCATGGCAAAAAGAGGTTGGACTGGATGGCCTATGGGGTTTCTGTTACTATTACTACTACTATTACTACTACTACTAAGACAGGATGGCTATCTGTTGGGAGTGCTTTGACTGTCCTTTTCCTGCATGGCAGAAGGGGGTTGAAGTGAATGGTCTCTGGGGTTTCTGTTACTACTACTACTACTACTACTACTACTATGACTAGTACCAAGACAGGATGGCCATCTGTTGGGAGTGCTTTGACTGTCCTTTTCCTGCATGGCAGAAGAGGGTGGACTGGATGGCCTCTGGGGTTTCTGTTATTATTATCACTACTACTACTACTACTAAGACAGGATGGCCATCTGTTGGGAGTGCTTTGACTCTGTTTTTCCTGCATGGCAAAAAGAGGTTGGACTGGATGGCCTATGGGGTTTCTGTTACTATTACTACTACTATTACTACTACTACTAAGACAGGATGGCTATCTGTTGGGAGTGCTTTGACTGTCCTTTTCCTGCATGGCAGAAGGGGGTTGAAGTGAATGGTCTCTGGGGTTTCTGTTACTACTACTACTACTACTACTACTACTACTACTATGACTAGTACCAAGACAGGATGGCCATCTGTTGGGAGTGCTTTGACTGTGCATTTCTTGCATGGCAGAAGGAGGTTGGATCTGATGGACACTGGGATCTCTGCTATTACTATTATTACTACTACTAGTAGTAGTAGTAGTACTGCTATGACAAAGGCTGGATGGCCATCTGTTGGGGTTGCTCTGATTGTGCTTTTCCTGTATGACAGAACGGGTTGGACTGGATGGACACTGGGATTTCTGCTATTATTATTGTTACTACTACTACTATGACAAAGGCTGGATGGCCATCTGTTGGGGTGGCTTTGATTGTGCTTTTCCTGCATGGCAGAAGGGAGTTAGACTGGATGGACAGTGGGATTTCTGGTATTATCATTATCATTATTATTACTACTACTATTAATATTATTACTAGTAGTAGTAGTAGTAGTACAACAAAGGCTGGATGGCCATCTGTTGGGGTGGCTTTGATTGTGCTTTTCCTGCATGGCAGAAGGGGGTTAGACTGGATGGACACTGGGATTTCTGCTATTATCATTATTATTATTACTACTATTACTATTATTATTACTAGTAGTAGTAGTAGTAGTACTAGTAGTACGACAAAGGCTGAATGGCCATCTGTTGGGGTGGCTTTGATTGTGTCAAAAGGGCGTAGGACTGGATGACCATTGGGATTTCTGCAATTACTATTATTATTACTATTGTTATTATCATTCGTGGCAAGTTTGGTCCAGATCCGTCGTTGGTTGGGTTCACAGTGCACAACTCCTGTCAATCATGGTGAATTCTCCCCAAATCTCTTGTTCAGTTGCTGATCAATTCCTCTGTGAACTGTGTGCCGTAGGAAAGGGTTATGGGAGAGGCAGTGGGCGGGGTCATGCAAATGAAGGATCCCTGGGATGTCCATTCTGGAGGAAAAACAGAACATCTAGGGTGAAATTGTCCCACATGAAAGCCTTCCCTTGGGTGGTGGGCAGGATGGTATTTGTGGGGGACACGGGGCAGGGTTTGAGTGACATGTTCATGGCTCTCGCTCTAACCTGCACTTTGCCAAACGTGCCGAGAGCCCAAAGTGCTGCATTTGGCTGCTTCCCTTCCGTAGTCTCTCGATTACATCCTCGCCGGAACTAATCTGCCCACTTGCTTGAGTGCTAGAGAAAACCAGCTGTGGGCCATATGGATACATGCTAAGCTCTTTTGCATTCTGTGAAGTGTGATTTAATGTCCGCGCACGTGAGAGGAGAGCATTAGGACGGCTATGGGATGACCTACATAATGAGGGAGACAGGAGTGGCCAGCTGCCCACGGTCCTAGGGCCAAGTCCTATGTTAGCTTCAGTGCCACGAGGTCTAGCTGCCCAGCTCTGTTTTATTTACAAAGTTGTGCTGTTAAAGTGAGAAGTATGGAACCCTGCGCAGACGGAGAAGCCTTAGCATTGAACGGTTGTGTTGTTAAAGGGCGAAGTATGGAACTCTGCGTAGATGGAGAAGCCTTAGCATTGAACGGTTGTGTTGTTAAAGGGCGAAGTATGGAACCCTGCGCAGACGGGGAAGCCTTAGCATTGAACGGTTGTGTTGTTAAAGGGCGAAGTATGGAACCCTGCGCAGATGGGGAAGCCTTAGCATTGAACGGTTGTGTTGTTAAAGGGCGAAGTATGGAACCCTGCGCAGACGGGGAAGCCTTAGCATTGAACGGTTGTGTTGTTAAAGTGCGAAGTATGGAACCCTGCGCAGACGGGGAAGCCTTAGCATTGAACGGTTGTGTTGTTAAAGCATGAAGTATGGAACCCTGCGCAGATGGAGAAGCATTAGCATTGAATGGTTGTGTTGTTAAAGTGTGAAGTATGGAACCCTGTGCAGACGGGAAAGCCTTAGCATTGAACGCTTGTGTTGTTAAAGTGAGAAGTATGGAACCCTGCGCAGATGGGGAAGCCTTAGCATTGGACGGTTGTGTTGTTAAAGGGCGAAGTATGGAACCCTGCGCAGATGGAGAAGCCTTAGCATTGAACGGTTGTGTTGTTAAAGGGCGAAGTATGGAACCCTGCGCAGACGGGGAAGCCTTAGCATTGAACGGTTGTGTTGTTAAAGGGCGAAGTATGGAACTCTGCGCAGATGGAGAAGCCTTAGCATTGAACGGTTGTGTTGTTAAAGGGCGAAGTATGGAACCCTGCGCAGACGGGGAAGCCTTAGCATTGAACGGTTGTGTTGTTAAAGTGCGAAGTATGGAACCCTGCGCAGACGGGGAAGCCTTAGCATTGAACGGTTGTGTTGTTAAAGCATGAAGTATGGAACCCTGCGCAGATGGAGAAGCATTAGCATTGAATGGTTGTGTTGTTAAAGTGTGAAGTATGGAACCCTGTGCAGACGGGGAAGCCTTAGCATTGAACGCTTGTGTTGTTAAAGTGAGAAGTATGGAACCCTGCGCAGATGGGGAAGCCTTAGCATTGGACGGTTGTGTTGTTAAAGGGCGAAGTATGGAACCCTGCGCAGATGGAGAAGCCTTAGCATTGAACGGTTGTGTTGTTAAAGGGCGAAGTATGGAACCCTGCGCAGACGGGGAAGCCTTAGCATTGAACGGTTGTGTTGTTAAAGGGCGAAGTATGGAACTCTGCGCAGATGGAGAAGCCTTAGCATTGAACGGTTGTGTTGTTAAAGGGCGAAGTATGGAACCCTGCGCAGACGGGGAAGCCTTAGCATTGAACGGTTGTGTTGTTAAAGTGCGAAGTATGGAACCCTGCGCAGACGGGGAAGCCTTAGCATTGAACGGTTGTGTTGTTAAAGCATGAAGTATGGAACCCTGCGCAGACGGGGAAGCCTTAGCATTGAACGGTTGTGTTGTTAAAGGGCGAAGTATGGAACTCTGCGCAGATGGAGAAGCCTTAGCATTGAACGGTTGTGTTGTTAAAGGGCGAAGTATGGAACCCTGCGCAGACGGGGAAGCCTTAGCATTGAACGGTTGTGTTGTTAAAGTGCGAAGTATGGAACCCTGCGCAGACGGGGAAGCCTTAGCATTGAACGGTTGTGTTGTTAAAGCATGAAGTATGGAACCCTGCGCAGATGGAGAAGCATTAGCATTGAATGGTTGTGTTGTTAAAGTGTGAAGTATGGAACCCTGTGCAGACGGGAAAGCCTTAGCATTGAACGGTTGTGTTGTTAAAGCATGAAGTATGGAACCCTGCGCAGATGGGGAAGCCTTAGCATTGAACGGTTGTGTTGTTAAAGGGCGAAGTATGGAACCCTGCGCAGACGGGGAAGCCTTAGCATTGAACGGTTGTGTTGTTAAAGGGCGAAGTATGGAACTCTGCGCAGATGGAGAAGCCTTAGCATTGAACGGTTGTGTTGTTAAAGGGCGAAGTATGGAACCCTGCGCAGACGGGGAAGCCTTAGCATTGAACGGTTGTGTTGTTAAAGTGCGAAGTATGGAACCCTGCGCAGACGGGGAAGCCTTAGCATTGAACGGTTGTGTTGTTAAAGCATGAAGTATGGAACCCTGCGCAGATGGAGAAGCATTAGCATTGAATGGTTGTGTTGTTAAAGTGTGAAGTATGGAACCCTGTGCAGACGGGAAAGCCTTAGCATTGAACGCTTGTGTTGTTAAAGTGAGAAGTATGGAACCCTGCGCAGACGGGGAAGCCTTAGCATTGGACGGTTGTGTTGTTAAAGTGAGAAGTATGGAACCCTGCGCAGACGGAGAAGCCTTAGCATTGAACGGTTGTGTTGTTAAAGCATGAAGTATGGAACCCTGCGCAGACGGGGAAGCCTTAGCATTGGACGGTTGTGTTGTTAAAGTGCGAAGTATGGAACCCTGCGCAGACGGGGAAGCCTTAGCATTGAACGGTTGTGTTGTTAAAGCATGAAGTATGGAACCCTGCGCAGATGGAGAAGCATTAGCATTGAATGGTTGTGTTGTTAAAGTGTGAAGTATGGAACCCTGTGCAGACAGGAAAGCCTTAGCATTGAACGCTTGTGTTGTTAAAGTGCGAAGTATGGAACCCTGCGCAGACGGGGAAGCCTTAGCATTGAACAGTTCAGAAATACTGGTCTAGGCAAATCAATGCAAACGGGTGGAACCGAATATTTTGTTTTGGCCAGATGCTGAAATGTTGACCATAAAGTACAAAGAATGAGATTTAATTGCGTCAGGAGGGACAGCAAAGCCTGCCGTTTTCACCTTGGGATGCCTCCGCCTCCGCCTCCTCCTTCTCCATCCTCCACCCCCAACACCGTTTGCTTTGTAAAGGCGGTCCCAGCCCTGTTTGTGAAACACGATAATTTGATGCTAATGCCGAATAAGAAAGCCCAGGAAATTTCAGACCTGCTGACAATAATAAGCGAGGCTGACTTTTTATAAATGATATCAACCTACGGCTTGGTTTGTTCTTCCCCGGCGAGAGGGAGCTTTATTATCCTGAGTGCCGATCGCGGAGATTACGATGCTCGGAATTGCAATGTGGTCGATCCCTGGCTGTTTATTTCCTTCGTGACAAGAGTTGTTTCCCCCTCCGCTCACTGTCTCTCAAACAGGCGCAGCGTTGTGAAGCCTTGCTGCCTGGCCACATTGGTATTCCAGCCAACGTGCTTCTGAGCAAACATTTCTCGGCCTCGCCTTTGCAAAGCCGCCGTTGCCTGTGGCTTCCAGACAAGGACACGGAAGGGAAACCGAGTCAGAAGGGTCTTTAGCGATCACGGCGAGAAAGAACAACTATCTACGACCTGCTGAAATAAAAGCAGACCAAGAAGGGCGCTTTCAGTTGAAGACAATTGATCTAGACAGCAAAAAAACATTACCGTATATACTCCAGTTTTTCAGCCCTTATATATGAGCTGAAAAAGCCTCCCCGGCTTATAATCGGGTCAAGGTCAAGGCCGGCAATGGAGCCTTCATGTGATCTATTTCTCTCTTCTCCTCCCTTATCAGTATGTTTTCTTTTGCAAAGCCTACAGGCTATTGCTTGCAATATGTGATCTATTTCTCTCTTCTCCTCCCTTATCAGTGTGTTTTCTTTTGCAAAGCCTGCAGGCTATTGCTTGCAGTGTGTGATCAATTTCACTCTTCTCCTCCCTTATCACTGTGTTTTCTTTTGCAAAGCCTCCCTCGCTCTTAATCAAGGGAATGCTTTGAAAAGAGAAAGACGCCCTTGCAAGTCAGGAAGAAGAAAAATATATATTCATTAACCTTACGACTAATTAAGATTATGATTAATCTTATGACTAATTAAGATTATGATTAATCTTATGACTAATTAAGATTATCCAGACTGCAGCCAGGAAATCAGAAGACATCTACTTCTTGGAAAGAGAGCCGTGGCCAACCTTGACAAAATAGTGAAAAGCAGAGACATCAGACTGGCCACGAAGGTCCGCATAGTCAAAGCAATGGTATTCCCTGTAGTAACCTGCTGAAATAAAAGCAGATCAAGAAGGGCGCTTTCAGTTGAAGACAATTGATCTAGACAGCAAAAAAATATTACCGTATATACTCCAGTTTTTCAGCCCTTATTTATGAGCTGAAAAAGCCTCCCCGGCTTATAATCGGGTCAAGGTTGGCAAAGGAGCCTGCAGGCTATTGCTTGCAATATGTGATCTATTTCTCTCTTCTTCTCCCTCATCAGTGTGCTTTCTTTTGCAAAGCCTGCAGGCTATTGCTTGCAATATCATCATCATCACCATCATCATCATAATCATCATCATCATTTAATTACTTATTAATCGCCCTCCATCCACGATGCTCTAGGTGATTTACAAGATAAAATTGTAAAGGATAAAAATACATACATACATACAAATATTGATAAATATTACCGTCTATACTCCAGTTTTTCAGCCCTTATATATGAGCTGAAAAAGCCTCCCCAGCTTATAATCGGGTCAAGGTTGGCAAAGAAGCCTGTAGGCTATTGCTTGCAATATGTGATTTATTTCTCTCTTATCCTCCCTTATCAGTGTGTTTTCTTTTGCAAAGCCTGCAGGCTATTGCTTGCAATATGTGATCCATTTCTCTCTTCTCCTCCCTTATCAGTGTGTTTACTTTTGCAAAGCCTGGAGGCTATTGCTTGCAATATGTGATCTATTTCTCTCTTCTCCTCCCTTATCAGTATGTTTACTTTTGCAAAGCCTGCAGGCTATTGCTTGCAATATGTGATCTATTTCTCTCTTCTCCTCCCTTATCAGTGTGTTTACTTTTGCAAAGCCTGCAGGCTATTGCTTGCAATATGTGATCCATTTCTCTCTTCTCCTCCCTTATTAGTGTGTTTTCTTTTGCAAAGCCTGCAGGCTATTGCTTGCAATATGTGATCTATTTCTCTCTTCTCCTCCCTTATCAGTATGTTTTCTTTTGCAAAGCCTACAGGCTATTGCTTGCAATATGTGATCTATTTCTCTCTTCTCCTCCCTTATCAGTGTGTTTACTTTTGCAAAGCCCGCAGGCTATTGCTTGCAATATGTGAGTTATTTCTCTCTTCCCCTCCCTTATCAGTGTGTTTTCTTTTGCAAAGCCTCCCTCGCTCTTAATCAAGGGAATGTTTTGAAAAGAGAAAGACGCCTTTGCAAGTCAGGAAGAAGAAAAATATATATTCATTAATCTTATTCATTTATTTATTTAGTTTATTTATATCCCACCTCCATCTCCTCCGAAGGGGACTTGGGGCAGCTCACAGAAATATCAAATAAAAGCAATAACAGTATACAATAATTCAATAAACAAAAACATACACCAATGATAAAATCTGAACGTTATCATATGATATAAAAACACGCTTAATAAAACATAGAATTAAAACCAGTGAGGTTGCAGTCCTAGATAAGCTAAAGTGCACACGATAAGTTGTACATTCAGGATGACAAATAAAGTGCAGTAAATTCGTACCCATAATATTTCCCCTTTACCATATTCCAAAGTCAGCCACATTGATTTTGGTGGGTGTTTTTTCCCTCTCTCTCCAGAAAACAGTTAAACAAATCATGTGTGATTTGCTGACCTTCGCTTAATAGTTCTCATTGCGGGTGCCCCAAATCGGAAGCAAATTTAGCTTCCACATCAAGCTCTCCTTGAGGCCTGTCATTTGCTTATTTTTAGCCTTGCCATTTCTAAAACTGGAGACGGCGTATTGCGTTTGGGACAGGCCCTTAATGAAATCAGACACAAGGAAAGACAAGATGGAGAAAGTGCTACAAGAGAGCGAGAAGAAAAAAAAATGCCATGGCTCTGCAGGAATAATTTAAATCGGAGTCCCCATGGTGCAGCAGGTTAAACTGCTGATCTGCTGAACATGCTGACCGAAAAATCAGCGGTTTGAATCCGGAGAGTGGGGTGAGCTCCCACTGTTAGCCCCAGCTTCTGCCAACTGAGCAGTTTGAAAATATGCCAATGTGAGTAGATCAATAGGTACCGCTCCGGCGGGAAGGTAACTGCGTTCCATGCAGTCATGACCTTGGAGGTGTCTACGGACAACGCCGGCTCTTCAGCTTAGAAATGGAGATGGGCACCACTCCACAAGACTTAATGTCAAGAGGAAAACCTTTCTATATATATAAAAGAGTGATGGCATCACGGCGACCCACAAAACAACAAAACTACAGGCCCCCCAACCTCGAAAATTGACAGCACAACCCCTCATCCACGCCTCTGGGTTGATACAACAAAAAGAAAAGAAAAATAAAGTCCTAATTAGAGGGAGAGGAATAATTGTTTTTATCCAGTTGCTGCCAGTTAGAAGGCTAAGCTCCGGCCACTTGGTCTCCTAGCAACCCACTCAGCCCAGGGGACAGGCAGAGTTAGGCCTCATTTAGGCCTCTTCCACACTGCCTATAAAATACAGATTGTTTGATTTTAACTGGATTATATGGCAGTGTAGACTCAAGGCCCTTCCACACAGCTATATAACCCATTTATAATGGACTTAATGTCAGGAGAAAACCTTTACCCTTGACCTTAACTACCACCAATTCTTCAAGACTTTATTTCCCATACCACCGTACTTCGCCACAGCAACGCATGGCCGGGCACAGCTAGTGTTATATAGTAACTAGCTGTGCCCAGCCACGCGTTGCTGTGGCAAAGTGGTGGTGGTATTGGTTAAAAGTTGCTGTGGAATTTTTATTTGACGTTATTTGTATTTTTTAAATTAATTTTATTGTAACTTATCTTTTTTATTTATTATATTTTATTATTTTGTTATAGTATTTTATTGTATTGATTTTTTAAGTGTTTTTAATTATTTTTATTGTATTATTTGTAATTATTTTATTTTTTATTCTTTTATTAACACTGGGTGTTAATAAAAGAATTTTATTATTTTTGTGTTTTTTATTATTTTTTATTGGGTTGCTAGGAGACCAAGTGGGCGGAGCTTAGCCTTCTAAGTGGCAGCAATTGGATAAAAACAATTATTCCTCTCCCTCTAATTAGGACTTTATTTTTCTTTTCTTTTTGTTGTATCAACCTAGAGGCGTGGATGATGGGTTGTGTTGTCAAATTTCGAGGTTGGAGGGCCTGTAGTTTTGTTGTTTTGTGGGTCGCTGTGATGCCATCACTCTTTTATATATATAGATTACTGTATTTATGAATTTAGCACCAAAAATCACAATGTATTGAAAAGATTTGACTACAAAAACATTGACTACTAAAAGGCAGACTGCGTTGGATAATCCAGAACGTTGGATAAGCCAATGTTGGATAAGTGAGACTCTACTGTATCAAGATAGAAGATATTTCTTCCCACTGCCTACATTTGTCATATTCTGTCACAAATGTGTTGCTATTCATCCGCTCTTGATATTCATCATCGGTGCCAAACGGATGTGCTTCTGATAAGGAGGCTATAAATGGTTTGACCCGAGAGATTCAAACTGCTCCGGTTTGAATGGGATTGGAATCTCATTTCTCACCGTTGTGGCCTGATTCTGACCCTATCCAACTGGGAGAATAAAAAATATCGAAACAACAATCATAATGCTGGCCAACACACCGTTGTTATTTATTTATTTACAGTATTTATATTCTTCCCTTATCAACGGTGGATTACAATGCACATATCCATGGCAAATATTCAATGCCATTAGACATACAAACATATATAGACAGACACAGAGGCAATTTAACATTTTCCAGCTTTCTGGCTTCATGAGGGTCTGCTCGATTCCGGCCACTTCATCGTCCACTTGTGACACTGAGTCCTTATAATAATAATATAATAATAACTTTATTTTTATACCCCGCCCCATCTCCCCGAAGGGACTCGGGGCGGCTTACATGGGGTCTTGCCCGATAAAACAATCAAATATCAAAACACAGCAATAAAACAGTTATCCAATAAAAACATCAATTACAGTAAAAACAATCGTTAAAATCAACATAAAACATACAATATCAACGCTGGAGACTAACTGATGATAGTACTTCCTCATTCCTTTCCGCACGCTGCTGGAAGTTTTTACGGTGTCGCAAATTAGTTAAATTAGCCTCCCCACATAAAGCGGTACCTAAATTTTCTATTTGACAGATTTTATTTATTTATTTATTGGTAGTATCCTTTCTCACCCCGAAAGGGACTGAGGACGGATTACAATGCACATATGCATGGCAAACATTCAATGCCATTAGACATACAACATATATAGACAGACACAGAGGCAATTTGACATTTTCCAGCTTTCCGGCTTCATGAGGGTCTGCTTGATTCCGGCCACTTCATCGTCCACTTGTGACACCGAGTCCTTGATGGTAGTACTTCCTCATTCCTTTTGCACACACTGCTGGAAGTTTTTACGGTGTCGTAAATGAGTTAAGTTAGCCTCCCCACATAAAGCGGTATCTACATTTTCCACTTGACAGATTTATTTATTTATTTATTTATTGGCAGTATTCTTTCTCACCCCGAAAGGGACTGAGGACGGATTACAATGCACATATACATGGCAAATATTCAATGCCATTAGACATACAACATATATAGACAGACACAGAGGCAATTTGACATTTTCCAGCTTTCCGGCTTCATGAGGGTCTGCTCAATTCCGGCCACTTCATCGTCCACTTGTGACACCAAGTCCTTGATGGTAATACTTCCTCATTCCTTATCCGCACGCTGCTGGAAGTTTTTACGGTGTCGTAAATTAGTTAAATTAGCCTCCCCACATGAAGTGGTACCTAAATTTTCTACTTGACTTATTTATTTATTTATTTGCAGTATTCTTTTTCACCCCGAAAGGGACTGAGGACGGATTACAATGCACATATACATGGCAAATATTCAATGCCATTAGACATACAACATATATAGACAGACACAGAGGCAATTTGACATTTTCCAGCTTCCGGCTTCATGAGGGTCTGCTCGATTCTGGCCGCTTCATCGTCCACTTGTGACACTGAGTCCTTGATGGTAGTACTTCCTCATTCCTTATCCGCACGCTGCTGGAAGTTTTTACGGTGTCGTAAATAAACTTTTGTAACTGCTTCCCTTCTTCTTTCCGCAGGACGGCTACCTGTCCCACAGGCCCAAGGAGAAAACGCGGACAGACAGCAACAATGAAAACTCAGTTCCCAAGGACTTTGAAAACATGGACAATAGCAACTTTGCTCCCAGGACGCAGAAGCAGAAACACCAGCCGGAACTGGTGAAGAAGTCCGTGAGTAGACAGAAGGAGCGCTTGAGGAGGAAGCTGGAGCAGGAGGAGAAGGCCAAGGAGAAAAATCCCAACGAGGTTCTGCGGGAGGGCCACCCGATCCCACGGAAGGACACCCACCCCTCGGCCCGGGAGCACCCGTGGAAGCCGGGGGGAAACGGCTCCCCGGAACCGGGATACGAGCCATCCTGGCCCAAGTGCGAGATCTCGGGCAAGGAGGCGCTCTCCGCGCTGTCCAGAGCCAAGTCCAAGCCGTGCCGGCAGGAGATTGCAGAGACGTACTGCAGGCACAGGCAAGGGAAGCTCATGCCGGAACAAGTGACGCGGCTCTGCCCACTCCAAGGTACGTGGAACAAGCAAACAAACGGGGTTGAAGGGGTGATTGATTCCTGGCATAGGCCAACTTTGGCCCTCCTCCGGGTGTTTTGGACTTCAGCTCTCATCGTTCCTAACATCCAATCGGCTGGGTTGTAGTGTGTTTTCCAGGCCATGTTCTGGAAGCATTCTCTCCTGACGTTTCACCCACATCTATGGCAGGCATCCTCAGAGGTTGTGAGGTATATTGGAAACCAGGCAAGGAAGGTTTAGATATCTATGGAAAGTCCAGGGTAGGAGAAGAACTCTTGTCTGTTGGAGGCCAGTGTGAATGTTGCAATTACCGTATATACTCGAGTATAAGCCGACCCGAATATAAGCCGAGGCACCTAATTTTTACCACAAAAAAAAGGGAAGACATTTGACTCCAGTATAAGCCCCAGAGCGGTAAATTTCAGAAATAAAAATAGATACCAATAAAAGTACATGAATTGAGGCATCAGTAGGTTAAATGTTTTTGAATATTTACATAAAGCTCACATTTAAGCTAAGACTGTCCAACTCTGATCAAATCATTATTCTCATCTTCTTCAATGTCAATGTGCTTTTGTATCCTTTTAATAATAATAGATTAAAATAATACATGTAATAATAATAATAATAATAATAATAATAATAATAATAATAATAATAAATGCAGGAAAATAATACAAGTAATAATAAATAGAGTAAAATAATAAATGCAATAATAATAATAATAATAATAATAATATCAGAGTGAAATAATAAATGTTTTAATAATAATAAAAATAAAAATAGAGTAAAATAAATGTAATACTGTATCTATTTTTATTTCTGAAATTTACCGGTCCTGGCTTATACTGGAGTCAAATGTTTTCCCAGGGTTTTTTTGTGGTAAAATTAGGTGCCTCGGCTTATATTCGAGTCGGCTTATACTCGAGTATATACGGTAATTGCGACATTCACACTGGCCTCCAACAGACAAGAGTTCTTCTCCTTCCCTGAGCTTTCCATAGATATATATAAACCTTCCTTTCTTAGTTTCTCCATACCTCACAACTTCTGAGGATGCCTGCCATAGATGTGGGCGAAACGTCAGGAGAGAATGCTGCTGGAACAAACATACAACAAGCCTGCAATCCGGTTGTGTTTAGTATTCCTTCCCTTTTTCTTTGGCACCTTATGGGATCTTTATGCTCTTTCAATTGGTCCCATTGCTGAGGATAAATGTTCGTCCAGAAAACCGGCGAGAGTGTAATATTCCAAATTTATCCCCGCTCTCATGCTGATAGCAAATTAACTTTGCTAAACTCGATCATATGTCCTCAGCAGGCACATATGTAATTAAAAGCAACACACGGTGCGCTCACAGTCGCGCTGCAATCCGCCTGCTGTAAAAGGTCCATATGCCCCGATGGAAATGCATGCTGGTTATTATGATGACACTAAATACTTGTTAATTTTTTCCCAAAGCAATTTAATCCGAGGCATGGTTAACCCTTCCTTTGCCATAATGGGGATGTTCTTTCGAATGCGCTTGCCTTAATCGCCGTTATTGGTAGACTCGAAACAACTAGTTTGATGTAAGCAAGAGACCGCCGAATCGTTTTATTAAGACTAGCTTGGGAACCCGGCGGTGCCCGGGTTATTTGTATTTGAATGTTAGGTATTCTCAGCTTGAAGTGGGTGAACTACAATTCCCAGAATCGTGGGTCAATCCTCCCCAAACTCTGCCAATATTCTGTCAGGGTATTGTGTATTGTGAAATGTTAAAATCAATCTGGGTTATTAGAAATGCCTTATGTGTTAGTTTTTCGGCAAGGCATTTCAGCAGTTATGGAGTTAATGAGAGTCTGCTATGATTGACGTATCACAGGACCAATGGGGTCAAGTTTGTTTTGACCGGGACTTTCTTTCTTGTCCTGTGGAATGCAGAGGAGTGTCTTCAGAAGAGCAGTGTGTGTGTGTGCATGAGTCGCTTCGGCAAGAGCACTCATGGAGGAAGGACTGATTTGCTCTGTTTGTATATAGTCATGTAAATAAAGATATATTGCCGTTGGATTTCCAACCGAACCCTTGTCTGCTGGAGTGTGTTTGTCCAGTGCTGTTTTTCCACACCGGGAGACAGTCTGGAGAAGGAGGTGAAGACCGGGATGGTGAATTTTTGGATTACACTCTGCTACCCATCATCCCCTGACATATTCAACATTGGCCATTTTGGGTCTGTGTACCAAGTGTGGTTCAGATCCGTTGTTGGATGGATTCAGTGGTCTTTGGATGCAGGTGAACTACAACTCCCAAAATCAAGGCCCATTCCCATAAACCCCTTCAGTATGTTCAGTTGGTCATTGGGCTTCTCTGTGCGAAGCTTGATCCCGGTCCATTGTTGGTGGGAATCACTGTTTCTCTGGATGCAGGTGAACTATAACTCCCTTTCCACCAATCTTGTCCAATATGTTCTGTTGGTTATGGGGGCTCTGTGTGCCAATTTTGGTCCTGATCCGTCATTGGTGGGAGTCGCAGTGGCCTGTGGAGGTGAGTGAAGGTACTGCAAATCCCATCATATGTTATCCATCCTCCCCCAAACCACACCAGGATGTAAAGTGGGTCATGGTGTGTGTGTGTGTCAAGTTTGGTCCCGGTCAGTCATTCGTGGGGGTTGCAGTGGCCTGTGGAAGTGGCCACCAATCAGAAAGTTGCCACATACACACATACGAACACTGACTTTTATTATATAGACTAGCTTGGAGACCCGGCGGTGCCTGGGTTATTAGTAGAGGGCATTGAGTTGCTTTGGGATGTGAGGAAATATCACTTCATTTTGGTCCGGATCCGTCGTCAGCTGGGTCCAGTGCTGTCTGTATAAGGGTGAACTACAACTCCCCTAGAGCAAAGTTCAATCACCCCGAAACCCTGCCTGTATGCACAGTTGGGCATGATCGGGCTGTGTGCCAAGTTTGGTCCAGATCCGACGTCGGCTGGGTTCAGTGCTGTCTGTATAAGGGTGAACTACAACTCCCAGAGCAAGAAGTGAGTGAAGCTACTTGGTCCATCCTCCCCCAATCTGCCCCAGGACGGAAAGGGGTTCATGGGGGTTCTGTGGACCAAGTTTGGTCCAGCTCCGTCACTGGTGGGCATCGCAGTGGCCTGTGGGAGTTGTAGTGATTGAAAGTACTACAAATCCCATCACTCATGGTCCATCTTCCCGCAAATGGCACCAGGACATAAAGTGCATCATGGGGATTAAGTGTGTCGAGTTTGGTCCAGATCCGTCACTGGTGGGCACTGTAGTGGCCTGTGGGAGTTGTAGTGATTGAAGGTACTACAAATCCCATCACCCATGGTCCATCTTCCCGCAAATGGCACCAGGACATAAAGTGCATCATGGGGATTAAGTGTGTCGAGTTTGGTCCAGATCCGTCACTGGTGGGCACTGTAGTGGCCTGTGGGAGTTGTAGTGATTGAAGGTACTACAAATCCCATCACCCATGGTCCATCTTCCCGCAAATGGCACCAGGACATAAAGTGCATCATGGGGATTAAGTGTGTCGAGTTTGGTCCAGATCCGTCACTGGTGGGCATTGCAGTGGCCTGTGGGAGTCGTAGCGATTGAAAGTACTACAAATCCCATCACCCATGGTCCATCGTCCCGCAAACGGCACCAGGACATAAAGTGCGTCATGGGGGTTAAGTGTGTTGAGTTTGGTCCAGATCCATCATTCCTGGTGGACACAGTGGCCTGTGATAGTGGCGGCCAATCAGAAAGCTACCACATACCTTTTTTTATGTTGTTGTTGGCTGTTTTGTTTTGTTTCTCTTTGTGGGGTGTTTTTTTTCTTCTCACTGTCTGTTATAGTTATGTCATGTCATTGTAATCACAATATTATAAATGTTTGCAATAAAAATTTACTTAAAAAAAAAAAAGAAAGCTTCCACATACCCAGATACATACATACATACATACCCGCATACAAACACTGACTTTTATTATATAGATAGATTTTTTCCCCCGGTTACTGTGTATATATTATTATTGTTTTTGTTCTCTGATGTTTCATATTTTATTTTGTATTGTTTTGTATCCGATTTTGCTGTAAGCCGCCCCGAGTCCCTTTCGGGGGAGATGGAGGCGGGATATAAATAAACTTCTTCTTCTTCTTCTTCTTCTTATTATTATTATTATTATTATTATATAGATATAGATCTCGGGCAATTCAAAAAGGCAGGAAAACACCCTTGGAAATATGTCATATTAATGAGTGGCTAGTTGATGCAGAGCAAATCACATTGAAGCGTGGCATTTGAGATATGATTTCCTGTGAGCTTTAATTGGATTAGCGGGGATCACATTAAAGATAGACCAACTATGCAATGTTTAGAGGATTATTGAAGCATGTGTGCGTGTGTGTGCTTTTGTGTATCATCTTCTCTAATCCCTTTAGTCGGGGAGTGTTATAGAACAGGATTGAGTCAGGCAAGCAAGACACAAGTGCAGCTCCCATGTACTTCTAGAGCATCTTGCATTTGGACACAACAACAACAAAGCCACCATGCACAGTTGGCTTTGCAGCTTATCCGGCAATACTTGCCTTGATTAGTAGGCATGTGCAATCCATGAAAAAAAATGGTTCAATACTCGCTTCGAAAGTAGGGGGCGCTGTGGACCAAGTTTGGTTCAGTTCCGTCACTGGTGGGCGTCGCAGTGGCCTGTGGGAGTCGTAGCGATTGAAAGTACTACAAATCCCATCACCCATGGTCCATCGTCCCGCAAACGGCACCAGAACGTAAAGTGCGTCATGGGGGTTAAGTGTGTCAAGTTTGGGCCAGGTCCGTCATTCCTGGTGGTCACAGTGGCCTGTGATAGTGGCGGCTATCTAAAGTCATTTCTGAATTTGGAAGGAAAAAATTCAAAACTTTCCGAAAGTTCCGATTCTTTGTATGTACCTCGTTAATGGCGGATGCACATGTGCATGAAGGGAAACATTATTGCCAATGGGGAAACTTGAGGGACTCTTCTCTCCCTCATTTTTGAGCTAACCTAATGAAAATTGCTACAGTGATAGAACACATTTCCCACTGTTAGCTCACCAAATTTAGGAATATTTGACCTATCCTCAGATTTTTGGCGAATTTTCAAAGTTTTTATTAAAAAAACATTTTTAATAATAACAAAAATCTGGTCCTGGTTTGGAAGTGTTATTTCCTGTTTCATTGGGTTTTCTGGGGCGGAGAGTATGTGACTTGCCCAAGATCACCCAATGGGTTTCCATAGCTGAGTGGGAATCAAACCACAATCATAGTACAACTCAAACCAGTACACCAGCAGGCCGTTTTGAGACACCATGAGAGTGAGGAGTATCTAGAATGAGAGAGTTTCAAGTCTTCCATCTAAATGTTCTGCTATGGAGTGAAGCAAATCTAGAATGAGAGTGAAGAGGATCTAGAATGAGAGAGTTTCAAGTCTTCCAAACAAATGATAATGGAGTGAGGCAGATCTAGAATGAGAGTGAGGAGGATCTAGAATGAGAGAGTTTCAAGTCTTCCAAACAAATGATAATGGAGTGAGGCGGATCTAGAATGAGAGTGAGGAGGATCTAGAATGAGAGAGTTTCAAGTATTCCATCCAAACGTCCTGCTATGGAGTGAGACAGATCTAGAATGAGAGTGAGGAGGATCTAGAATGAGAGAATTTTAAGTCTTTCATCCAAATGTTATGCTATGAGAGAAGCAAATCTAGAATGAGAGTGAGGAGGATCTAGAATGAGAAAGTTGCAAGTGTTATTTCCTGTTTCATTGGGTTTTCTGCTGCTGAGAATGTGTGACTTGCCCAAGATCACCCAGTGGGTTTTCATGATCTAGAATGAGAGAGTTTCAAGTCTTCCATCCAAACATCCTGCTATGGAGTGAGACAGATCTAGAATGAGAGGGAGGAGGCTCTAGAATGAGAGAGTTGCAAGTATTTCATCTAAATGTTCTGCTATGGAGTGAGACAGATCGAGAATGAGAGTGAGGAGGATCTAGAATGAAAGAGTTTCAAGTGTTATTTCCTGATTCATTGGGTTTTCTGCTGCTGAGAATGTGTGACTTGCCCAAGATCACCCAGTGCGTTTTCATGACCTAGAATGAGAGAGTTTCAAGTCTTCCATCCAAATGTTATGCTGTAGAGTGAAGCAAATCTGGAATGAGAGTGAGGAGGATCTAGATTGAGATAGTTTCAAGTGTTATTTCCTATTTCATTGGGTTTTCTGCTGCTGAGAATGTGTGACTTGCCCAAGATCACCCAGTGGGTTTTCATGATCTAGAATGAGAGAGTTTCAAGTCTTCCATCCAAATGTTTTGCTATGGAGTGAGACAGATCTAGAATGAGATTGAGGAGGATCTGGAATGAGAGAGTTGCAAGTCTTCCATCTAAATGTTTTGCTATGGAGTGAGACAGATCTAGAATGAGAGTGAGGAGGATCTAGAATGAGATAGTTTCAAGTGTTATTTCCTGTTTCATTGGGTTTTCTGCTGCTGAGAATGTGTGACTTGCCCAAGATCACCCAGTGGGTTTTCATGACCTAGAATGAGAGAGTTTCAAGTCTTCCATCTAAATGTTCTGCTATGGAGTGAGACAGATCTAGAATGAGAGTGAAGAGGATCTGGAATGAGAGAGTTTCAAATCTTCCATCGAAATGTTCTGCTATGGAGTGAGACAGATCTAGAATGAGAGTGAGGAGGATCTGGAATGAGAGAGTTTCAAGTCTTCCATCCAAATGTTCTGCTATGGAGTGAGACAGATCTAGAATGAGCGTGAGGAGGATCTAGAATGAGAGAGTTTCAAGTCTTCCATCCAAACGTTCTGCTATGGAGTGAAACAGATCTAGAATGAGCGTGAGGAGGATCTAGATTGAGATAGTTTCAAGTGTTATTTCCTATTTCATTGGGTTTTCTGCTGCTGAGAATGTGTGACTTGCCCAAGATCACCCAGTGGGTTTTCATGATCTAGAATGAGAGAGTTTCAAGTCTTCCATCCAAATGTTTTGCTATGGAGTGAGACAGATCTAGAATGAGATTGAGGAGGATCTAGAATGAGAGAGTTGCAAGTCTTCCATCTAAATGTTTTGCTATGGAGTGAAGCAAATCTGGAATGAGAGTGAGGAGGATCTAGAATGAAAGAGTTTCAAGTCTTCCATCCAAATGTTCTGCTATGGAGTGAGACAGATCTAGAATGAGAGTGAGGAGGATCTAGAATGAGATAGTTTCAAGTGTTATTTCCTGTTTCATTGGGTTTTCTGCTGCTGAGAATGTGTGACTTGCCCAAGATCACCCAGTGGGTTTTCATGACCTAGAATGAGAGAGTTTCAAGTCTTCCATCTAAATGTTCTGCTTTCGAGTGGGGCAGATCTAGAATGAGAATGAGGAGGATCTAGAATGAGAGAGTTTCAAGTGTTATTTCCTATTTCATTGGGTTTTCTGCTGCTGAGAATGTGTGACTTGCCCAAGATCACCCAGTGGGTTTTCATGACCTAGAATGAGAGAGTTTCAAGTCTTCCATCTAAATGTTCTGCTTTCGAGTGGGGCAGATCTAGAATGAGAATGAGGAGGATCTAGAATGAGATAGTTTCAAGTGTTATTTCCTATTTCATTGGGTTTTCTGCTGCTGAGAATGTGTGACTTGCCCAAGATCACCCAGTGGGTTTTCATGATCTAGTATGAGAGAGTTTCAAGTCTTCCATCCAAACGTTCTGCTATGGAGTGAGACAGATCTAGAATGAGAGGGAGGAGGATCTAGAATGAGAGAGTTGCAAGTCCTCTATCCCAATATTTTAGTTTTTTTCGAGAGGCAGATCTAGGATGAGATAGCTGCAAACCATCCAGATATTTTGCTATGGGGCCATGGACCAATCTCGAGTGAAAGAGGTGCAAATCTTCTCTTCAAATGGAGCGATTGTGAGCAGTTGGGTGCCGTATCATTTGCTTCCTGTAGAGAGGTTATGTGTTAAACAGAGATTATTGATATGATTTTATTTGTTTGTTGGTTAAAGAAAAAATAAAAGTTATATATTAGCAAGGAAAAGCCTAGCGTAGAAGCAGTGTTGGGTAGGTTGCTATGGTAACGCAGCTTCCCTTGGGAGAGGAAAGGGGGCGTGGCTAAGTTGACAGTTGGAGCATATTCCCTTTTTTAAAAAAGTTCAGTTGCTGATAGGGTTTTGAGAGGATCTGTTGCTGTTAGGTTTTGAAAAGATTAGGAGCTGTGGGAATCAGCTAAGGACGGCGGCTTATATTGACTTTTATGACTGTTTTTAATCATGTTGAAGTTTTACTGCTCGGTTTAATGTTTTATCTGATTTGTGCTGTCGTGTCTGGGCATGGCCCCATGTAATCCGCCCCGAGTCCCTCCGGGGAGATGGGGCGGGATATAAGAATAAAATTATTATTATTATTATTATTATTGTTCACTCACGGGAAAGGCTGGTGATATAAGTTGACCGGGTGTTTTATTTACTGTTCGAAGAGAAGTTATTTAAGATAAATCCATTCAAGAAAGACTACATTGTAACTTAAGATCCGGAACGTTTACTGATTGAAACCACACGCTTATGTACCAAAATAAACTTGAGTTTTATTGTTCATAAAGATCAGTCTCCTTGCCTCTCTGTAAGCTCTGAAGGAAGACCATTACCTCACGTTGGTGGCAGTTACCGTACCTATCTATATAAGTTACCGTACTTTTCTATATAAGTTACCATCTTTACTCATTTAAACCCATCAGTTCTGTTATCCTTCCTTATCCACTAAATCCTCCCAGTCATACATTCACACATCCTTCATCCCTCCCTCTTACACGCACGCACATCTCCTCAATTGGAGGCAGTGGTGGGATTCAAAAAAAGGATTTCCCCTGCCTGAGTTGAGTTTCACAAATTGGGCCTCTCTTCACTTCCCTTCTCTCCAAAAGCGACTATTGTTATATATCTTATCTTCCCGCCAAGTCTGTGCAGGGTTACTATATCCAGCAAATACATTTTTATCATTAGCCTTGAGCTGTAGAGACTTTCTGCCTGCTAGGCAAGGTAGAAATGCGTGTGAGGAGGTTTTGCTATTTTCTTTTGTGTGCGCCGTTGGTTTTGTATTAATTTGTTATTGTAACCCTCTGGTACACAGACACACACCCTATGAGTAATCTTCTAAAGCCTGCCAAAAGCACCCGTGTTAATTGCTTGGGCTAGAATGTATTTGCTGTTGAAAATGTCACAACATAAATTATAGTTCATTTCTCTATTTGACATGTAATATATTCCAAGTAAATTGGTCCTGCTTCCACTCTTCTCCTGCTTCTTTGACGTTAAATTTATTGGTGGCATCGTTCCGTGGTCGTCTGGGCGCCTCATTATTATTATTATTCCTCTTTTTTTTTTTGAATTGCAAAAACTAATCAACATTAAAATAACTCATACATTATGAACAACAAGGCCAAAAAAGAGATTAGAAGTGTAATTGGCAGAAGCAGTTCAAACAGGATGGTGCAATTGGGTGGGATTTCTTCACAATTAAAAATAGACTTCAAATTGATGTACAATTTTTCCAGTTTCGGGATCGAGGGAAAGGTGCCACACTCAATAATGGATCATCGTGGGTTAAACCACGGAGCTACTGAATTTGCAGGATAGGAGTGAGCTCCCGCTGTCAGCTCTAGCTTCTGCCAACCTATTTATTTATTTTATTTACATTATTCCACCCTTCTTTCTCACCCCGAAACGGACTCACAAGGCACATATACATGGCAAACATTCAATGCCATTAAACATACGACATATCTAGACAGACACAGAGGCAATTTAACATTTTCCAGCTTCCTGCTTTATGAGCGAATGCTTGATTCTGGCCACAGGGGGAGCTGTCGCTTCACTGTCCACTTGTGACACCGAGTCCTTGATGGAGTACTTCCTCATTCTTCCACATGCTGGTGGAAGTTTTTATGGTGTTGTAAATTAGTTAAATTAGCCTCCCGCATAAAGCAGTACCTACATTTTCTAGTCGACAGATGCAACTGTCTTTCGAGCTGCATAGGTCAGCAACGAGCTAGGCTATTAATGGTCAAGATCTCACTCCAACCTGGGCTGGCTTCGAATTCATGACCTCTCAGTCAGTAGTGATTTATTGCAACTGGCTACTAACCAGCTACACCTAGCAGTTTGAAAACATGCAAATGTGAGTAGATCAATAGGTAAGGTAACGGCGCTCCATGCAGTCATGCCAATGGCCACATGACCTTGGAGGAGTCTACGGACAACGCTGGCTCTCCAGCTTAGAAATGGAGATGAGCACCAAAGTCCCAGAGTCGGACACAGTCGGGAAACCTTTACCTTTTACTTAAAGATTTTTCTTTTTTCTCTTTTCTTCTCTCTTTTTTTATCATATATGGAAAACCTTGAGCTGTAGAGACTTTATGCATATAGCCAATAAAGATGATTTTTTTAAAAAAGGTTGGGAACCACTGCTTTAGAAGCCGTCGCGCCTGGGGCTGTAACTCTTAGCGAAAGAGGCATGGACGTGACATGTTTCCCCAGGGGATTGCTTCTTGCCCTCTTTTAGGGAAACTGGAACTCCCAAGGACCAGAACACTGTAGAAAACTCAAAAACTGGTTTTATTGTTCACAAAAGGTTATCCCAATAAGCTGGAAGTTTCAAAGGAATAAAGGAAAATATACATTACAGTCTTTGGTTAAGTCCAAGGAGCTCTGCAGCTGAGAAGCTTTTCCAGGTCCCTCTTTCTCAATGGCTGTGAATGCCGGAACAATCCTCAGCCTCAGTCCAAATGGCCTATGTTTGAAGACACAGAGTCAGTCTCTGGCTGTCTTAAGTCCAAGGAGCTTTGCAGCTGAGAAGCTCTTCCAGGTCCCTCTTTCTCAATGGCTGTGAATGCTGGAGCAATCCTCAGCCTCAGTCCAAATGGCCTATGTTTGAAGACACACAGTCAGTCTCTGGTTGTCTTGAGTCCAAGGAGCTTTGCAGCTGAGAAGCTTTTCCAGGTCCCTCTTTCTCAATGGCTGTGAATGCCGGAGCAATCCTCAGCCTCAGTCCAAATGGCCTATGTTTGAAGACACAGAGTCAGTCTCTGGTTGTCTTAAGTCCAAGGAGCTCTGCAGCTGAGAAGCTTTTCCAGGTCCCTCTTTCTCAATGGCTGTGAATGCAGGAGCAATCCTCAGCCTCAGTCCAAATGGCCTATGTTTGAAGACACAGAGTCAGTCTCTGGTTGTCTTAAGTCCAAGGAGCTCTGCAGCTGAGAAGCTTTTCCAGGTCCCTCTTTCTCAATGGCTGTGAATGCCGGAGCAATCCTCAGCCTCAGTCCAAATGGCCTATGTATGAAGACACAGTTTTCCTCTGGTGATAAAGAACTGATTTGAAGGCGCTTATGACTCCTCAACTTCGTTCAGGTTGTATGCGATGAAGTCACAAGTCAGTGACATTTTGGGGAGAGAAAGTTTTCAAGGAGAGCAAGTTTTCAAGGAGAGCCATTTCCCACAAAATAAAGAAGTGGTTTTTTTGCCTGACAAGCCTTTCCATCCCTTCAAGAGAAAGCACCGCAATTCTCTGAATTTCTGCCTGGAAAGACACCTTCTGAATCAGATAAATAGATAATCCTTGCAAAGCAGTTTAGTATTCCCGGTGACAGCATTGATTGTGATGAACTAATTAGCGGTTAAGTGGTGCGATAACTATTTTTAATGGGGAATTCATTCTCATGCTCGCCTAATGAATGTACGGTTACTTTTTGAGTGCGGTTTGTTTATGCGCATGAGTCGATCAGGAAGACGGGGGAAACACGCTCCGACAAAGCAAGGCAATAATAATTGCGATTTGTCTCCGAGGAATGATAGCGTCTTCATAATTAGAAATGTCAAAAAAAGCAAGTTTTCTATTAAGATTATTGGCCTGGCAAGATAGTTATCATAGTAAATTAGATTCAGGATCAGTGTTTTCTCGCTGGAATGTGTCGCGTGGCCGTGTCCTGGCTGTTAGGCATTGATTTGTAAAACACAGAAATGATTTCAGTAATTGCTCATAGACTTCTCAACAAAGAAATACGGGTTTTTTTTAATGGGCATAAACTGGTATTGTGCCACCAGCAATGCAATTTGATATACAATGCAATCTGTTTATAAACAACTGCAGCTGAGAGAGTGGTGTATTCACAACAATGGTATGAATTGACATCTTGATCAGACTCTCAGTGTTAAAAAAGGAAAAGAAATAACCTCGTTTTTATATACCCCGTTTCCCGTATTTGAACAATCTGAACACCATACATCTGTAAAGGAGTGACATCCTACATACATTACATTTATATATATATATATATATGGATGTAAACAACAAAACCACCGAACCATATCACACCAAATTTGGCCACAAAAGACATACGTTACATATATATATACTAGCTGTGCCCGGCCACGTGTTGCTGTGCCAAAGTGGTGTGGTATTGGTTAAAAATTGTTGTGTAATTTTTATTTGATGTTATTTGCAATTTTTTATTAATTTTATTGTAAGTTATATTTTTATTTATTATATTTTATTATTTTCTTGTATTATTTTTAGTTATTTTCTGTTATTATAGTATTTTATTGTATTAATTTTTTAGTGTTTTTTATTATTTTTTATTGGGTTGCTAGGAGACCAAGTTGGAGGAGCTTAGCCTTCTAACTGGCAGCAATTGGATAAAAGCAATTATTCCTCTCTCTCTAATTAGGACTTTATTTTTCTTTTCTTTTAGTTGTATCAACCTAGAGGCGTGGATGATGGATTGTGTTGTCAAATTCGAGGTTGGGGGGCCTGTAGTTTTGTTGTTTTGTGGGTCGCCATGATGCCATCACTCTTTTATATATATAGATATATAGATGGATGTAAACAACAAAACCACTCAACCAAATCACACCAAATTTGGCCACAAAAGACATACGTTACATTTTTATATATATAGATGGATGTAAACAACAAAACCACTGAACCAAATCACACTAAATTTGGCCACAAAAGACATAGCGATCCAATCTATGTCTTTCAATTTAAAAAAAACCTAGAAAAATACAGTTCAAATTATATGATGAGGAAGAGCCGTTTTCAATCCTGGCAGCCAGTCAGAAGGGTAGGCCCTGCCCCCTTTAGGCCCCGCCCACTTCATCTCCTAGCAGCCAGGGTTCGGTTGGGCCGCTTCCACGCTTCCTATAAAAGACAGATTATCAGATTTGAACTGGATCATATGGCAGTGTAGACTCAAAGCCTTTCCACAGAGCTATATAACCCAGAATGCCAAGGCAGATAATCCACAGTATGTGCTTTGAACTGGATTATCTTGAGCCCACACTGCCATATAATCCTGTTCAGTGTGGATTTTATACAGCTGTGTAGAAGGGGCCTCATAGTATAATCAAGTTTGAAGCAGATAATATAGGATTATAAATATAATATATAATTATTACTGTGGTATAATAATACAGAACAATATAATCTCTAAAATCAGGACAGTAAATAAAGAACAACACTCTGAAAACAGGGGAATTCCAGACAGGAAATATTCAGGGCCAGCTAACACCTCCCAACAAAGGATTCCCCTAGGAATCCCACTTAGGACGACGCCACAGCAACGCGTGTGGGCTCAAGATAATCCAGTTCAAAGCAGATACTGTGGCTTATCTGACTTGGCATTCTGGGTTATATAGCTGTGTGGAAGGGCCTTGAGTCTACACTGCCAGTTCAAATCAGATAATCTGTATTTTATAGGCAGTGTAGAAGAGGTCTAACTGAACCTCGGTTGTCCCTCGGCGCCATTGTGGCCGAGTGGGTTGCTAGGAGAAGAAGTGGGCAGGGCCTAAAGGACCTACCCTTCTGACTGGCAGCCAGGGTTGAAAACGGCTCTTCCTCGTCATCTAATTTGGACCTTATTTTTCTAAGTTTTTTTATTGAAAGACATAGATTGGATGGCTATGTCTTTTGTGGCCAAATTTGGTGTGATTTGGTTCAGTGTTTTTGTTGTTTACTCAGTCCTACAAACGTACATTACATTTATATATATAGACTAGCTGTGCCCGGCCATGCGTTGCTGTGGCTAGGACTTTATTTTTCTTTTCTTTTTGTTGTATGAACGTAGAGACATGGATGAGAGTTTGTGCTGTCAATTTTCAAAGTTGTGGGGCATTTAGTTTAGTTGTTTTGTCCGGTGTCGTGATTCCATTACCCTTTTATATATATAGATCGATAGATCTATATATCCAGCTCCTTGGCAAACGCTGACCGCAAAACTTGGCTTCTTCAGATTTGTTCATGTTCCTGAATTTGACACTTCTGCGCCAGACGAAAGAGGAGCTTTTCCGAGACATGACATAATCTAGTGGCGGGAAAGAGGGGATTACAGATGTGTGGCATTACGACAGGCTCAAGGGACAGACGGATTGGCGTTTGTGTGGAGAAGAATATTATTCGCAAACATACCATGTTGTCATTGTACTGCTGAGTGCACAGAGGGGATATTAGACCTATTTGGACATGCTAAGCTGGGTTGACACTGCCGTGCTGCTGAAAAGGTTCCGTTTTGCAAACAACCTGGACATCCTGCTTGCTATATTCCAGAAATATAGCATTGGGTTTCAGTCTTGCAGCCTAGTATTTCAGAATAAGGTTTTTGATTTAGTTATTTATTTTGTGCCAAAAGCATTGCATAAATAAATAAGTATAACACTGATGAAACTGAGGGACCAGAAGCAGCTAAACAGGTTCAGACCAGTGATTCCCAAATGCCAGAGACAGGGCTGAGCACCTGAGGCGCCTGTTAGGACACAAAGGGGGCGGAGCTAGAAGAGTGGGTGTGGCTTCTTCCCAAGAGCCCGAAACAGGGCTGAGCATCTATACGTCTCCTGAGGCGCTTGTTGGGACACAGAGGGCGGAGCTAGAAGAGTGGGCGTGGCCTCCTTCCAAGAGCCCGAGACAGGGCTGAGCCTCTATACCTCTCCTGAGAGGCCTTTTAGGACTTAAGGGTGGGGCTAAGGGTGGGGGCGGGGCCTCTTCCAGAGAGCGTGAGACAGGGCTGAGCCTCTATACCTCTCCTGAGAGGCCTTTTAGGACTAAAGGGCGGGGCTAAGGGTGGGGGCGGGGCCTCTTCCAGAGAGCGTGAGACAGGGCTGAGCCTCTATACCTCTCCTGAGAGGCCTTTTAGGACTAAAGGGCGGGGCTAAGGGTGGGGGCGGGGCCTCTTCCAGAGAGCGTGAGACAGGGCTGAGCCTCTATACCTCTCCTGAGAGGCCTTTTAGGACTAAAGGGCGGGGCTAAGGGTGGGGGCGGGGCCTCTTCCAGAGAGCGTGAGACAGGGCTGAGCCTCTATACCTCTCCTGAGAGGCCTTTTAGGACTTAAGGGTGGGGCTAAGGGTGGGGGCGGGGCCTCTTCCAGAGAGCGTGAGACAGGGCTGAGCCTCTATACCTCTCCTGAGAGGCCTTTTAGGACTAAAGGGCGGGGCTAAGGGTGGGGGCGGGGCCTCTTCCAGAGAGCGTGAGACAGGGCTGAGCCTCTATACCTCTCCTGAGAGGCCTTTTAGGACTAAAGGGCGGGGCTAAGGGTGGGGGCGGGGCCTCTTCCAGAGAGCGTGAGACAGGGCTGAGCCTCTATACCTCTCCTGAGAGGCCTTTTAGGACTAAAGGGCGGGGCTAAGGGTGGGGGCGGGGCCTCTTCCAGAGAGCGTGAGACAGGGCTGAGCCTCTATACCTCTCCTGAGAGGCCTTTTAGGACTAAAGGGCGGGGCTAAGGGTGGGGGTGGGGCCTCTTCCAGAGAGCGTGAGACAGGGCTGAGCCTCTATACCTCTCCTGAGAGGCCTTTTAGGACTAAAGGGCGGGGCTAAGGGTGGGGGCGGAGCCTCTTCCCAAGGGCATGAGACAGGGCTGAGCCTCTATATACCTTTCCTGAGGCACTTGTTAGAATACAGGGGCGGGGTATAGAGGCTCAGCCCCGTCAGGCACTTGAGAAGAGGCCCCGCCCCCTCCTCTAGCCCCGCCTCCTGCATCCAGGACAGGGATAGAAGCTCAGCCCTGCCTCAGAGCTCGTAAATCCGCCCATCCCAGTCCTGGCCGCCCATTTGAAACTGGTGAGGTGGTAGTCCTTTGTGATAATATAAATTATTCCTGAAACATGTGATTTCAGCTTTGGACTGTAACTTTACAGACTAGATCTAAATCCCTACTTGGTGATAAAAACCCATTGGGTGGATCACTCTGTTTCTCTCAGCTTCAGAAAAACGCAACGGCAAATGCGGTCTGAACAAAGCATGTCAAGAAAACACTGTGATAGATTCACCTTCAGATCAGCGTAGTAATGACGTGAAGGAACAAATAAAAAGGGATTCTCAATGTCTTGTTTCGGCAGTGATTGTTTCCAATCAGATACTCTGACTGTGTTTTGTTTCCCAAACAGGCAAAGCCAGCAACAACGTCCAGTGGGATGAAGACTCCGTCGAATACATGCCGGCCAACCCCGTCCGGATCGCCTTTGTCTTGGTTGTCCATGGCAGAGCGTCTCGGCAACTGACACGCATGTTTAAGGCTATTTACCACAGAGACCATTTTTACTACATTCATGTTGACAAGGTAAAATATGTCACAGATTGTGCAATGTTAGTCTCGCCATCTGTTGTCCTTGTCTAGTCACCAACACAGGTATTACTCCTTGGAGTTCCCATGCCTACCTCTTGACTGTCTTCATTCGTCCTTCTTATGTTTCCTGCCCATAATTGTTATCTGTTCTGCTGTGATAACTAATAAAATAAGAGAGAACACAATTTCTAGACCAGAAGACATCAGAGCCCTGGCTAGGTATACAACAGGCCTTGGCCAATTTTGGCCCTCCAGGTGTTTGGACTGCAACTCCCACAATTCCTAACAGCCTCAGGCCTTTTCCTTTTGCCTCTCAGCCACTTAAGCGACATGCATCCATCTCCACTGAGGTGTAAAGCAGACTGACTACAAAATGGAGTTCTGAGCCCGAACATGCTCAGTACAATCAAATGTCTATAACGCCTCCCACACCACACACTTACTCCACGGAGGTGTAGAGCAGACTGACTACAAAATGGAGTTATGAGTCGGAACATGCTCAGTCCAATCAAATATTTATAACCCCTCCCACACCACACACTTACTCCACTGAGGTGTAAATCAGACTGACTACAAAATTGAGTTCTGAGTCTGAACATGCTCAGTCCAATCAAATGTCTATAACCTCTCCCACATCACACACTTACTCCACTGAGGTGTAAAGCAGTCTGACTACAAAATGGAGTTCTGAGTCTGAACATGCTCAGTCCAATCAAATGTCTATAACCTCTCCCACATCACACACTTACTCCACTGAGGTGTAAAGCAGTCTGACTACAAAATGGAGTTCTGAGTCTGAACATGCTCAGTACAATTAAATGTCTATAACCTCTCCCACACCACACGCTTAAGTGTGGGAGTGTGCTGCAAGTGGCACAATGGGTTAATCAAACTTGTGCTGAAGGTTGGAAGTTTGAATCCGCGGGACAGGGTAAGTACCCACTGTTAGCCCTAGCTCCTTCCAACCTAGCAGTTCGAAAACATTCTAATGTGAGTAGATCAATGTATTATGTTCAGCAGTTGGTGATGGAAGGGGTTAATATCGCTGTCTGGTTTAGTTGCATGTCTGCAACCGGACGGGACTCTACCTGAACATGTCTCTCTCTTTTTCCTTCCCCGTCCAGCGTTCCAATTACCTGCATCGGCAAGTGCTCCAGTTTGCAAGCCAGTATCCCAATGTGAGAGTCACGTCTTGGCGCATGGCAACTATCTGGGGAGGAGCAAGCCTGTTGTCCACTTACCTGCAAAGCATGCAGGACCTCTTGGAGATGAAAGACTGGCAGTGGGACTTCTTCATCAACCTCAGTGCTGCCGACTATCCCATCAGGTAGGGTGACTAATAAGCCTGTTCACACAATGGAAACAATGTTTCAGTACTCATTACGAAATTTAGGCAAAATCATTTCTAAAGTGTTTCTGAAATTGGACAGGGTCCCTATCCCTAACTAATTTTTCGTTACTTTTCCTTAAGTGATTGTGCCAATGGGCAAAATTCAAGGGCTTCTTTCTCCTTCGTTGTTAGAGCTATTAGGCTCGGGCTGTGGCGCAGGCGGGAGAGCAAGCCAGCTGCAATTAATTGCAATGAATCACTCTGACCAGGAGGTCATGAGTTCGAGGCCCGCTCGGAGCCTATGTTTGTTTGTCTTTGTTCTATGTTAAAAGGCATAAAATGTTTGCCTATATGTGTAATGTGATCCGCCCTGAGTCCTCTTCGGGGTGAGAAGGGCGGAATGTTGGTTCTCGCAGAAGCAGAGGCAGCAGGAGGACATTTTTGCTCCCTGGCTTCAGGTAGGATTTGGCTAAGATTTGAAACTGAGTGTGGGCTTGGCTCCTGTGGTCAAAGTCTAACTGTTGTGTTGAAAGAGAGCCAGGTACTTAAGTTGATTGACAGCAGGCATTGTCCCCTGTTAATTGAGTTCCTGGGAAAGCTTTATTTGCCAGAGGCTGATCTCAGGAGGGCAGTTGGTTCTCGCAGAAGCAGAGGCAGCGGCAGCAGGCGGACATTTTTGCTCCCTGGCTTCAGGTAGGATTTGGCTAAGATTTGAAAGTGAGTGTGGGCTTGGCTCCTGTGGTCAAAGTCTAACTGTTGTGTGACTGTTGTGTTGAAAGAGAGCCAGGTACTTAAGTTGATTGACAGCAGGCATTGTCCCCTGTTAATTGAGTTTCTGGGAAAGCTTTATTTGCCAGAGGCTGATCTCAGAAGGGCAGTTGGTTCTCGCAGAAGCAGAGGCAGCAGGCGGACATTTTAGCTCCCTGGCTTCAGGTAGGATTTGGCTAAGATTTGAAACTGAGTGTGGGCTTGGCTCATATCATACTATTCTATGATTCTATGATTCTATGAATATAAATGCTATAAATAAATAAATAAATAAATAAATTGGCATGAAACTTGCTACAATTATAGAACACACTAGCTGTGCCCGGCCACGCGTTGCTGTGGCTTATGGGAATCATTTGTTGACCATAGAATCATAGAATCGTAGAGTTGGAAGAGACCTCACGGGCCATCCAGTCCAACCCCCTGCAAGAAGCAGGAAAATTTCATTCAAAGCACCCCCGACAGATGGCCATCCAGCCTCTGCTTAAAAGCTTCCAAAGAAGGAGCCTCCACCACACTCCATGGCAGAGAGTTCCACTGCTGAACAGCCCTTCTCACAGTGGGGAAGTTCTTCCTGATGTTCAGGTGGAATCTCCTTTCCAGGTGGAATAGCACGGAATAGCCTTGCAACCTCAAAGCCTGGCCATTTTCTGGAGTAGCTGGAGTATTTTATTTTTATTTTTGAAATTTACCCGTAGCTGCTGCATTTCCCACCCTCGGCTTATACTCGAGTCAATAAGTTTTCCCATTTTTTTGTGGTAAAACTAGGTGCCTCAGCTTATATTCAGGTCGGCTTATACTCGAGTATATACGGTACCTTCAATGGGTCCTGGCTCAGGAGGGAAATCAGGCAGAAAACCCAGTCTCGTCAGAGATGCAAAAAGGAAAGTTTATTTTCACCATAGCTATGAGAAGGCAGAACAGCCGTACCATGCAAATGGCTGCTGCAAAAGCATGTCGCAACAAACAAAGAATATATACCTTGGCTTATCTAAAATTGACCAATGGCTGAGGGTCTTCCTCACTTTCCACGCTTACTTTGGCATAAGTGATACCGGTGACCTCACTTGTTGATTTCAAGCTAACTTTTGGTCTTGGAACTTCCTGGAGAAAGGCACCAGCTCACAGGAAGGGACGGGCATGTGCAGAGGCAAAGCCACATTTGCAAAAGTTTACTATTTTCTGGTTTATGGTCCCTTCAGTATATACAAAACTTATGAAACTTAGGGTTTTAATGGCATGTTTTATATTGTATTTGATGGTCTGGCTTTTGTGTATTTGTTTGTTTGTCTTGCATGCGAAAGACCTATGGTCTAAGCATTAAATAAATTTGAAATTTGACTTACAATTTAGATACAATCTAAATCAGGTGCTAAATGGGAGCACCTGATGGCACAGCGGGTTGAACTGCTGAGCTGCTGAACTTGCTGATTAAAAGATCAGCGGTTCGAATCCAGAGAGCGGAGTGAGCTCCCGCTGTTAGCCCCAGCTCCTGCCAACCTAGCAGTTCGAAAACATGCAAATGTGAGTAGATCAATAGGTACCACTCTGGCGGGAAGGTAACGGCACTTCATGCAGTCATGCCAGTGGCCACATGACCTTGGAGGTGTCTACGGACAACGCTGGCTCTTTGGCTTAGAAATGGAGATGAGCACCAACTCCCAAAGTCGGGCACAACTAGACTTAACATCAGGGGAAAACTTTTAGTTACGATAAAAAAAAAGGAAGATTTGGAAGCCCCTAGTAAGTAATAAGCTCTGCTGCCAATCAGAGTAAATAATACTGACCTGGATGGAAAAATAATCCTGATCTAAAGCAGCATTTTTATATCCAGGTGCTACACAAACCACCTTTGCAGTTCATCGGGGGACAACACGGGTATGAAACAGTTCATAAATTGTTCGGGTTGTTTTTTAATGTCGTCCAGATGGGCTCGATAGAAACCGACTGCCAACAAGCTAATGGCTGGTCTTTAAAGAAAGGTCAGACCAAATAATATGCAAGTCATGGGAGTTGTTTAGCACTGTCATAAGATGCATTTACTTATTAGCTATGCCCCAGAGTACAAGCTTCTCTGTGTTCTGCACTGTGGATTTTCTGGCAAGGAGGAATGTTCTTGTTTGGTCTAAATTGATTTAAACTGCACCCTGAGGTCTGGATCAAGGAGGCTATTATTTGGTCCTTTCCCTTTTGCTTCTCCTCAAAAGGGAGGTGGTGGGACAAGGGTGGGGAGAAGCACCAAGGCAAAGCATGCCTCATGGGAGGATTCCAACCATGACTTATTCCTTCCAGAACTCCAGGCAACTCACAAAAGTTAAAGCAAACAAAATAGACTGGAATGGACTCTAGATCGGGAAGAGGCCACTTGCAGGATGTCGGGGGAACATCTCATTTTCCTGAGGCCCCTTCTTCACTGCCATATAATCCAGATCTCATCAGACCATAAGTAAGCCAAGAGACCTCCAAAGGCCATCTAGATGATCTCATAAGGCCACCAGAAGACCATACATAAGGAAAGGGACCCTCAAAGACCATCTACATGGTTTCATAAGACCATAGATAAGGAATCAGACCCTCAAAGGCCATCTAAATGATCTCATCAGGCCAGCAGAAGACCATAGATAAGGAAAGGGACCTCGAAGACTATTTGCAGTTTCATAAGACCATAGGTAAGGAAGGGGACCCTCAAGGATAATCTAGATGATCTCATCAGGCCATCAGAAGACCATAGATAAGGAAAGGGACCCTCAAAGACCATCTAGATGGTCTCATAAGACCATAGGTAAGGAGAGAGGTCCCCAAAGGCCATCTAGACAATCTCATAAAACCATAGGTAAGGAAAGGGACCCTCAAAGACCATCCAGATGGTTTCATAAGGCCGTAGCTAAGCAAAGAGACCTCCAAAGACCATCTAGATGGTCTCATAAGACCATTGGTAAGGAGAGAGGTCCCCAAAGGCCATCTAGGCAATCTCATAAGACCATAGGTAAGGAAAGAGACCCTCAAAGACCATCCAGATGGTTTCATAAGGCCGTAGCTAAGCAAAGAGACCTCCAAAGACCATCTAGATGGTATCATAAGACCATTGGTAAGGAGAGAGGTCCCCAAAGGCCATCTAGACAATCTCATAAGACCATAGGTAAGGAAAGAGACCCTCAAAGACCATCCAGATGGTTTCATAAGGCCGTAGCTAAGCAAAGAGACCTCCAAAGACCATCTAGATGGTCTCATAAGACCATTGGTAAGGAGAGAGGTCCCCAAAGGCCATCTAGACAATCTCATAAGACCATAGGTAAGGAAAGAGACCCTCAAAGACCATCCAGATGGTTTCATAAGGCCGTAGCTAAGCAAAGAGACCTCCAAAGACCATCTAGATGGTATCATAAGACCATTGGTAAGGAGAGAGGTCCCCAAAGGCCATCTAGACAATCTCATAAGACCATAGGTAAGGAAAGAGACCCTCAAAGACCATCCAGATGGTTTCATAAGGCCGTAGCTAAGCAAAGAGACCTCCAAAGACCATCTAGATGGTCTCATAAGACCATTGGTAAGGAGAGAGGTCCCCAAAGGCCATCTAGACAATCTCATAAGACCATAGGTAAGGAAAGAGACCCTCAAAGACCATCCAGATGGTTTCATAAGGCCGTAGCTAAGCAAAGAGACCTCCAAAGACCATCTAGATGGTCTCATAAGACCATTGGTAAGGAAAGGGACCCTCAAAGACCATCTAGATCAGGGGTCCTCAAACTTTTAAAGCAGAGGGCCGGTCCACGATCCTTCAGACTGTGGAGGGGCCGGATTATCATTTGAAAAAAACAAAAAAAACAAATTCCGATGCACACTGCACATGTCTTATTTGTAGTGCAAAAACAACAACAAGAAGAAGAAGAACAATGAAAGAACAATACAATATTGGGCCTGCTTCTGGCCAATGAGATAGTCAAGTTAATTAGGATTGTTGTTGTTGTTGTTGTTGTTGTTGTGTGCCTTCAAGTCATTTCAGACTTTGGGTGAGCCTAAGTCTAAAATGTATTTATTTATTATTTATTTATTTACTGCATTTATTTAGTACATTTGTATCACAGCCTTCTCACCCCAAAGGGGACTCAGAGTGGCTTACAAATTATATGTACATACAATATATTATATTATTAGCATAGCACAATATTAGCATTATATATTACTTTATTGAACTATACCACTATACTGTAATATTATTAGTAATATTATATGTAATATAGACTATATAATTAGTATTATTATATGGTATTATTATTAGTGTTATATTGTATTACATTATAATATAATTATCAATATTATATGTATATACAATATATTATATTATAAAACTGAGGGCGGGGGCCAGGTAAATGACCTTGGAGGGCCGCATCCGGCCCCCGGGCCTTAGTTTGGGGACCCCTGATCTAGATGATCTCATAATCTAGTTTTTAATTCTGTTTGTGGTTTTTCTATACATTATAAGTGTATTTTCAATTCACTTCTGACACAACAAATAAAACAAGTTCAAAGTAGATAATGTGCATGATCTGTTTTGATAATCTGGGTTATATGGCAGTGTAGACAGGGTCTTGGGCCAGCCCCACTTTCTCTGCTTCGGAGGAAGGCTAACGTATTCTGAGCAAATTCTGCTCGGAAAATCCTTTGTGATAGGGTTGCCATAAATCAGAAATGACCCGAAGGCCCACTGAATCTCCTTTATAAATATGCATAATTCAAAACCTTCTGTGTATTTCATAGAATCATAGAATCATAGAATAGTAGAGTTGGAAGAGACCACATGGGCCATCCAGTCCAACCCCAATCTGCCAAGAAGCAGGAAATCGCATTCAAAGCACCCCCGACAGATGGCCATCCAGCCCCTGCTTAAAAGCCTCCAAAGAAGGAGCCTCCACCACTGTCCGCGGCAGAGAGTTCCACTGGTGAACAGCCCTTCTCACAGTGAGGAAGTTCTTCCTGATGTTCAGGTGGAATCTCCTTCCTTTCCTGTAGTTTGAAGCCCTTGTTCCCTTGTGTCCTAGTCTGCAGGGCAGCAGAAAGGAAGCTCCCTCCCTCCTCCCTAGGACTTCCCTTCACGTATTTGTACATGGCTATCATGTCTCCTCTCAGCCTTCTCTTCTGCAGGCTAAACATGCCCAGCTCTTTAAGCCGCTCCTCATAGGGCTTGTTCTCCAGACCCTTCATCATTTTAGTCGCCCTCCTCTGGACGCTTTCCAGCTTGTCAACATCTCCCTTCAACTGTGGTGCCCAAAATTGGACACAATATTCCAGGTGTGGTCTGACCAAGGCAGAATAGAATAAGGGGGAGCAGGACTTCCCTGGATCTAGACGCTATTCCCCTCTTGATGCAGGACAGAATCCCATTGGCTTTTTTAGCTGCCGCATCACATTGTTGGCTCATGTTTAACTTCTTCCCCACGAGGACTCCAAGGTCTTTTTCGCACACACTGCTGTCAAGCCAGGCATCGTCCCCCATTCTGTATCTTTGATTTCCATTTTTTCTGCCGAAGTGAAGTATCTTGCATTTGTCCCTGTTGAACTTCATTTTGTTAGTTTCGGCCAATCATCTCTCTAGTCTGTCAAGATCGTTTTGAATTCTGCTCCTGTCTTCTGGAGTGTTAGCTATCCCTCCCAGTTTGGTGTCGTCTGCAAACTTGATGATCGTGCCTTCTAACCCTTCGTCTAAGTCGTTAATAAAGATCCTGAACAGAACCGGGCCCAGGACGGAGCCCTGCGGCACTCCACTTGTCACTTCTTTCCATGATGAAGACGACGCATTGGTGAGAATCACCCTTTGGGTTCGTTCGCTTAGCCAATTGCAGATCCACCTAACCGTAGTTTTGTCTAGCCCACAGTTTACTAGTTTCCTTGCCAGAAGGTCGTGGGGGACTTTGTCGAAGGCCTTACTGAAATCCAGGTACGCTACATCCACAGCATTCCCTGTATCGACCCAACTCGTAACTCTATCGAAAAAAGAGATCAGATGAGTTTGGCATGACTTGTTTTTGGTAAATCCATGTTGACTATTAGCAATGACCGCATTTGTTTCTAAGTGTTCGCAGACCACTTCCTTGATGATCTTTTCCAGAATTTTGCCTGGTATTGATGTGAGGCTGACCGGACGGTAATTGTTTGGGTCGTTCTTTTTTCCCTTCTTGAAGATAAATAGGGACCACATTCGCCCTCCTCCAATCTGCTGGGACTTCTCCCGTTCTCCAAGAACTCTCGAAGATAATTGCCAGTGGTTCTGAAATAACTTCCGCTAGTTCCTTCACTACTCTTGGATGTAGCTGGTCTGGCCCTGGCGACTTGAATTCGTTTAGAGTGGCCAGGTGTTCCTATTTGCTGAAGTAAAGTATTGTTCTGGCCAAATCCGCCTGGGCCTTGTTCGTAAGATATTTTGGCTGAGTTTAAAAGATGCAAAACTCTCTGGCAAAGCATAGATAAGCTCTGAATAAGCACTGCGGCTTCAGGTGTTTATCCAAAACACACACCATGTCTTTGAGTGTTGTTGTTTTTTTCTTATATTAAGAGCTGCAGAAAAACGCCAGCAGCCCCGTTGTAAATATCACAATGCGGTGTGTGGCTGTTAAGTGGGTCCAAGGCCCTTCTTGCAGCGACTGATACGGAAACCTTTCTGCCTTTGTTTTGCCCGAGTGTGTGCTTCCTTCTCATCACTTCACATCCTTCACTCTGCTGAGAAGGATGCGAGGAATACATTTGGCGGTGCAATTATTCTCTTGTTTGCAATGCCGAATCAGAAAGGGCTTCTCTAGCCCTTATCGGAGTCCTACAGATGTGTAGCAACACATGACCACGGTGTTGTATGCGCTGGCTGTGAGACTACTTCAGGTAGGGAAACATTGTAAGACGTTTTTGTGCATTGCGAGCGAGGCACCGTTCGACCAACGTCCAAGTTACACAGAGGGAGAACTAGTGAGCCATTGCGCCTAGGGCTATAACTCTTAGCGAAAGAGGCATAGATGTTACATCTTTCCCCAGGGGATTGCTTCTTGCCCTCCTTTAGGGAAACTGGAACTCCCAAGGACCAAAACACTGTAGATAATAGACATGTCCAAAAAATCGTTTTGAATCGTATATCGGAATTATTTCGGATTGTTCTCGCTTTTTGATACGCATTCCGAGACATTGTCTCACAGCGCAACCGGCAATGTAATTCGAACCATTGTTGGCCCATTCTCTAATTGTCTCTTAATGTTTCGTTAATTCCCCCCCCCCCCAAATTTTTAAAAAAATATATTTTTTAAAATATTTTTTAATTTTTCTTTTGTTTCTGCAAGCTACCTAGAATGGGAGCTTAGCGCAGCCTAACATGGCTGCCGCTCCCCGGCCAATCAGAAGCTTCCACGATGGACGCAAAGGTGGGGGCTAGGGTTGATGAGGATAGCTCAAGAATGAGGGCGGGAGAGCCCTGTAAAAGTCCCCCCCCCCCGGTTCCTTTTTTTTTGTGATTACGCATGCGCGTCCGCCATTTTAGAAACATTTAGGATCATTACGAATTTTCGGAAATATCCGAAATTTTTGGGTGAAAAAATCAGAAATACTTTCTATATCAAAGCGCCAGCGCCCCCTACTTTAGAAATGAGAATTGAAACATTTTTTTCATCGATTGGACATGCCTAGTAGATAACTCAAAACTGGTTTTATTGTTCACAAAAACTTATCCTTTTAAGGCAATAAGCTAGAAGTTTCAAAGGGATAAAGGAAAGTATACATTACAGTCTATGGTTGTTTTAAGTCCAAGGAGCTCTACAGCTGAGAAGCTTTTCCAGGTCCCTCTTTCTCAATGGCTGTGAATGCCGGAGTAATCCTCAGCCTCAGTCCAAATGGCATATGTTTGAAGACAGTCTTCCTGCCAAAGGACTGATTTGAAGGCTCTTGAGACTCCTCAACATCGTTCAGGTTGGCCCTGAAAAATGAAGCATAAGTCTCAGGGTAAGAACCTCAGAATTGGTGCTGAGAGGTAACTTAATCAAGGGCTTTTAGAGCCAAGTCTCTCTCTCACGTCCATCTGATAGAAAGCTTGATGGTGGAATAAAAAAGGAAACACTGACCCACTGATCCAGGAAAGGGTGGAGTCATATATATATATATATATATATATATATATATATATATATATATATATATATATGTGCATTTCCTTCCTGATATATTTGCAAGACTTACATATCTATATTCATATATATCTATCTAGACATCTCTCTATATATAGATAATTATATCTGCATAGGATTTGCAAAGACTTGCAAATATGTGAGGCGAAAATTCATATATAAAATAATGTAGACACACAGATAAAGATATACAGATACATGGAAATCTCTAGATATCTATATGTATAGAGGATTTGCAAAGACTTGCAAACATGTGAGGGGGAAATTCATATATAAAATTAATGTAGCTAGCTAGATAGATAGATAGATAGATAGAAATATAAAGGTACATAGGGATTGCAAAGGCTTGCAGGGCGACATGCCTATATATCTGTAGCAGAGATTAACAAATGTTTCATAGGAAAATGCTTTTATAGGATTAATTAGTATACATATATATATATATATATATATATATATATATATATATTCTTCCTGACTTGCAACGGCTTCTTTCCCTTTTCAAAACATTCCCTTGGTTAAGAGCGAGGGAGGCTTTGGAAAAGTAAACAATGATAAGGGAGGGTAAGAGGAGAGATAAATAGATCATATATTGCAAGTAACGGAAAAGTAAACACTGATAAGGGAGGGTAAGATGAGAGATAAATAGATCATATATTGCAAGTAACAGAAAAGCAAACACTGATAAGGGAGGGTAAGATGAGAGATAAATAGATCATATATTGCAAGTAACAGAAAAGCAAACACTGATAAGGGAGGGTAAGATGACAGATAAATAGATCATATATTGCAAGTAACAGAAAAGCAAACACTGATAAGGGAGGGTAAGATGAGAGATAAATAGATCATATATTGCAAGTAACAGAAAAGTAAACACTGATAAGGGAGGGTAAGAGGAGAGATAAATATATCATATATTGCAAGTAACAGAAAAGCAAACACTGATAAGGGAGGGTAAGATGAGAGATAAATAGATCATATATTGCAAGTAACAGAAAAGTAAACACTGATAAGGGAGGGTAAGAGGAGAGATAAATATATCATATATTGCAAGTAACAGAAAAGCAAACACTGATAAGGGAGGGTAAGATGAGAGATAAATAGATCATATATTGCAAGTAACAGAAAAGCAAACACTGATAAGGGAGGGTAAGATGAGAGATAAATAGATCATATATTGCAAGTAACAGAAAAGTAAACACTGATAAGGGAGGGTAAGAGGAGAGATAAATATATCATATATTGCAAGTAACAGAAAAGTAAACACTGATAAGGGAGGATAAGATGAGAGATAAATCATATATTGCAAGTAACAGAAAAGCAAACACTGATAAGGGAGGGTAAGATGAGAGATAAATAGATCATATATTGTAAGCAACGGCCTCCAGGCTCTGCTGCCAGTTTGACCTTGACCCGATTATAAGCCAGGGGAGGCTTTTCCAGCTCATAAAAAGGGCTGAAAAACTCGGCTTATCTTCGAGCATATATACGGTACATATAGTCTGTTTATTTTAAATGGTCCCCTTGTTTTACAGGACAAATGATCAGCTCGTCGCCTTCCTGTCCCGATATCGAGATATGAACTTCTTGAAGTCACATGGAAGAGATAACGCAAGGTAATGGAGTTTCCTCTGTATCTTGATAGGATGGTTCAAACCATAGTATTTATTAAAATATTCCCATCCAAACCCAAGTAATGAAGGTGGAGGCATTACTTTTCATTCAACCTTCGTAGCTGGCTACTAATCAGCTGAGCCACAGCCCGGTCCATTCAGTTGTATAGTGGTACTCAAAGTTTGATCTTCCGGGTGTTTTGGGTTTCAGCGCCCAGAATTCCCAACTAGGCTGGCTGGTGCTTTTATAGGGGCCGGGCTGTGGCGCAGCTGGCTAGTAACCAGCTGCAATAAATCACTACTGACCGAGAGGTCATGAGTTCGAAGCCCAGGTCGGGTTAAGCCTCCGACCATTAAATAGTCCCGGCTTGCTGTTGACCTATGCAGCCCCGAAAGACAGTTGCATCTGTTAATTAGGGAAATTTAGGGACGCTTTATGCGGGAGGCTAATTTACAACACCATAAAACTGCCAGCAAAACATGAGGAAAGGAATGAGGAAGTACAGCCACTACTGGACGGTGAAGCAACAGCTCCCCCTGTGGCCGGAATCGTGAAGCTGGAAAAATGTTTAAAAAATGCCTCTGAGTCTGTCTAATGTATGTTGTTTGTCTGTTGGCATTGAATGTTTGCCATATATGTGTTCATTGTAATCCGCCCTGAGTCCCCTTCGGGGTGAGAAAGAAGGGCGGGATATAAATACTGTAAATAAATAAATACTGTAAATAGGAACAGAAGTTCTTTGCAGCGTTGAGGTGGAATCTCTTTTCTTCTAAACTGAAATATCCAAATCGTTGTCGCTACGAAAGCGAGTGTCCCTCGTGTTCCGACAAGGCCTGCTAGTATGAAAAGAAGGGCTGTTTGTTGTGTTTGCATCTGGAAAACTACTGATGCAACAACACTGGGCTCCTGTTAGGAAACCAAAAGGTGGAAACCGAAAGATAAATAGAGCTGAATGGAGTTTTTGTGAGTATTTCATTCTCGTCAGTACAGTATCTTCTTTTAGAGACTGAGTCAAGCCGACCTGAGAAAGCCTCTTCTTTCAAGAGACTCGGACCGGGACAGAGCAGCCTTTTCCATTCATGTCCTGGAAAAAAATACTGATTTTTTTGGTACTGAAAGCGCCTCTTCGCTCCAAAATAGATGGCCTTTCAAGCCTTATGCTGAAAGTAAACACTGACAAATGGTTTGTGAGTAAATACGACCAACAAATCACTTGCTTGTTAATTTTAAGGAAGACAAGAGAGTGTTGCCATTTAGACTTCGCAATTTCGGGATGTCGTTATAATGATTAATGTTTAGATTAATGGGCAGAGCCGGTTTCGTGGCCCTCGTTCTCCCATTTTTCATTTCAGGATACTTCTCGAGAGTGAAATTTCAAAGTTTTCTTTCCCTTTTTTAAAAAAAATCAGTTTCAGCGAGACGTAATGAGTCCCATGGGTGATATTGCGGAGTCAGGAGTGGGATTTAAGCGATTCCCAGAAGAGCCATTTGACTTGTCTTTCGGGCTTTGAATACGGGGGTGTTTCTCCCAGCAGAGCACGTTATTATAATAATAATAATAATAATAATAATAATAATAATAATAATAATAATGATAATAATACAAATGGGACCCTGAAGAAGGAGACAGAAGGCCTGATCCTTGCAGCCCAGGAGCTCAAAGGAACTCCTCAAAGCACAGCGGACAAAGAATCAGTACAAGAAAGCCGCACTACAAACTAGAGCTGACAGCTGGCACAACAAAACATTGCATGGAAAGTTCCTTGACAAAATTGAAGGAAAAGCTGATAAGGAGAAGACCTGGCTCTGGCTCACAAATGGGACCCTGAAGAAGGAGACAGAAGGCCTGATCCTTGCAGCCCAGGAGCAAGACATCAGGACAAAGGCCATTAATAATAATAATAATAATAATAATAATAATAATAATAATAATAGAAGACCTGGCTGTGGCTCACGAATGGGACCCTGAAGAAGGAGACAGAAGGCCTGATCCTCGCAGCCCAGGAGCAAGACATCAGGACAAGGCAATTAATAATAATAATAATAATAATAATAATAATAATAATAATAATAATAGAAGACCTGGCTGTGGCTCACGAATGGGACCCTGAAGAAGGAGACAGAAGGCCTGATCCTTGCAGCCCAGGAGCAAGACATCAGGACAAAGGCCATTAATAATAATAATAATAATAATAATAATAATAATAATAATAATAATAATAGAAGACCTGGCTCTGGCTCACGAATGGGACCCTGAAGAAGGAGACAGAAGGCCTGATCCTTGCAGCCCAGGAGCAAGACATCAGGACAAAGGCCATTCAGGCCAAGATCGAAAAATCAGCCAGTGACCCAAAGTGCAGACTGTGCAAGGAAACCGACGAAACCATGGATCATATCCTCAGCTGCTGTAAGAAAATTGCACAGACAGACTACAAACAGAGGCACAACTATGTGGCCCAAAGGATTCATTGGAACTTATGCCTCAAGTACTACCTCCCAGCAGCAAAGAACTGGTGGGATCACAAACCTGCAAAGGTTGTGGAAAATGAACACGCAAAGATACTGTGGGACTTCCGAATCCAGACTGACAAAGTTCTGGAACACAACACACCAGACATCACAGTTGTGGAAAAGAACAAGGTTTGGATCATGGATGTCGCCATCCCAGGTGACAGTCGCATTGATGAAAAACAACAGGAAAAAATCAGCCACTATCAGGACCTCAAGATTGAACTGCAAAGACTCTGGCAGAAACCAGTGCAGGTGGTCCCGATGGTGATGGGCACACTGGGTGCCGTGCCAAAAGATCTCAGCCGGCATTTGGAAACAATAGACATTGACAAAATCCTGATCTGCCAACTGCAAAAGGCCACCCGACTGGGATCTGCACACATCATCCGAAAATACATCACACAGTCCTAGACACTTGGGAAGTGTTCGACTTGTGGTTTTGTGAAACGAAATCCAGCATATCTATCTTGTTTGCTGTGTCATACAATAAAATAATAATAATAATAATAATAATAATAATAATAATAATAATAATAATAATAATAATAATACAAATGGGACCCTGAAGAAGGAGATAGAAGGCCTGATCCTTGCAGCCCAGGAACTCAAAGGAACTCATCAAAGCACAGCAGACAGAATCAGTACAAGAATATCTATATCTATATATATATATATATATATATATAGGTAATGAAATTTCAGCCTAGGACAAAACAACAAAACTACACATCCCAGAAACACTAAACTTGGCAGCACAACCCCTCATCCATGCCTCTACGTTCATACAACAAAAAGCTCCAGCTACTCCAGAAAACAGCCAGGCTTTGAGACTGCAAGGCTATTCACTGCTATTCCACCTGGCCAACAAAGGATTCCCATAAGCCACAGCAACGCGTGGCCGGGCAAAGCTAGTATATATATATAATCATTCTATTATTATTGTAGTATATTATTATATTATTACTAGTATATTATTATTATATTATTTATTATTCATGACTACTTTGAAACTAGAATAGAGAGAAATCAGCGTGGAAACTGCACGAGGTCCCATAGATTGTTGTACATGGAAATAAGGGTAGTAAATAGTTTTTGATTTATGAAATACAGTTATATATTACAATTATATATTTTTGTTATTTAAACTATACATATTGCGAAATTATGGTTGTTGTTTTTTTTCTCAAAGTGACACACCACCCAAATCATGCTAGGTTTTTTTGGTGAATTTTGACACACCAAGCGCAAAAGGTTGCCCATCATTGATCTATGCTGACGATCGTGCCATCACCGCCCAAGCAGAGAGCTTTGAAATGGTTGAACCGAAGCTCTCTGAAGCTTTAGGTGCTCTTACTGCCTATGACAAGGAAACCAGCTGATTCTGAATCCATCTAAAACGCAGACGCAGAGTTTCATCTATGGTGATGATCGTGCCATCACCGCCCAAGCAGAGAGCTTTGAAATGGTTGAACAACTCTCTGAAGCTTTAGGTGCTCTTACTGCCTATGACAGGGAAAACCAGCTGATTCCAAATCCATCTAAAACACAGACACAGAGATTAATCTCGCTTTAGCAGAGAGCTTCGAAATGGTTGAACAGAAGCTCTCTGAAGCTTTAGGTGTTCTTACTGCCTATGACAGGGAAAACCAGCTGATTCCAAATCCATCTAAAACACAGACACAGAGATTAATCTCGCTTTAGCAGAGAGCTTCGAAATGGTTGAACAGAAGCTCTCTGAAGCTTTAGGTGCTCTTACTGCCTATGACAAGGAAACCAGCTGATTCTGAATCCATCTAAAACGTAGACGCAGAGATTCATCTATGGTGACGATGGTGCCATCACCGCTCAAGCAGAGAGCTTTGAAAGGGTTGAACAGAATCTCTCTGAAGCTTTAGCTGCTCTTACTGCCTATGACAAGGAAACCGGCTGGTTCCGAATCCATCTAAAAGACAGACGTGTGCTTTTCATCTTAAGATTAGACAAGCATCTCGAGCTCTGAGGATGACCTGGGAAGGAATCGCACTGGAGCATTGCAGCACAACAACATACCTTCGAGTCACTTTAGACCAGGGGTCCCCAAACTAAGGCCCGGGGGCCACATGCGGCCCATCGAAGCCATTTATCCGCCCCCCACGGTGGCGGCCCCCCCCTCCTCCACATGCCTTTCCCACCTCCTCCCTGGCCTGGTGCATGCCTTCCAAAGCTTTGCTTGTTTATAATTGTATTTTAATTATTATTTAATTAATTATTAGGGGTGCTTTTCTAGTGCTTTTGGTGCACAAAGGCTGAAGGGGATTAGACTAAATGGCCCAAGGGGATCTCTTCCAACCTTCTTTACTACTACTACTACTACTACTATTATTATTATTATTATTGACAGAAGGACACAGTATAACACAGCAAACGAGATATATATAAGCTGGATTTCCTATCACAAAATCACAAGTTGACCACTTCCCAAGCATTTAGGACTGTGTGATTTATTATTATTATTATTATTATTATTATTATTATTATTATTTATTAACAACATTGAGGCTGGGTGGCCATCTGTCAGGGGTGCTTTGCTTGTGCTTTTGGTGTACAGAGGCAGAAGGGGATTGGGCTCAATGGCCCAAAGGGTCTCGTCCAAACCTCTTTATTATTATTATTATTATTATTATTATTATTATTATTATTAACATTGAGGCTGGGTGGCCATCTGTCAGGGGTGCTTTGCTTGTGCTTTTGGTGCACAGAGGCAGAAGGGGGTTGGGCTCAATGGCCCAAAGGGTCTCGTCCAAACCTCTTTATTATTATTATTATTATTATTATTATTATTATTATTATATTATTAACATTGAGGCTGGGTGGCCATCTGTCAGGGGTGCTTTGCTTGTGCTTTTGGTGCACAGAGGCAGAAGGGGATTGGGCTCAATGGCCCAAAGGGTCTCGTCCAAACCTCTTTATTATTATTATTATTATTATTATTATTATTATTATTATTATTATATTATTAACATTGAGGCTGGGTGGCCATCTGTCAGGGGTGCTTTGCTTGTGCTTTTGGTGCACAAAGGCAGAAGGGGGTTGGACTCAATGGCCCAAGAGGTCTCTTCCAACCCTTATTATTATTATTATTATTATTATTATTATTATTATTATTTAACATTGAGACTGTATTTGTTCCCGTTTTGTTTTTTTACTTCAAAATAAGATATGTGCAGTGTGCATGGGAATTTGTTCATGGTTTTTTAAAAAAACTATAGTCCGGCCCTCCAGCGGTCTGAGGGACCGTAAACTGGCCCCCTGTTTTAAAAGTTTGGGGACCCCTGCTTTAGACCATGCCTTGACTTACAAGAAGCCCTGCTTGACCATCAAGCAAAAAGTGGGTGCGAGAAATAACATGCGGGTGTGGAGACTAAGCCACAGACCACCGACTACAATGCGGTCTGAGCCCTGCCACATAAACACAACCAATGCGCATAAAATGTGAAACTGTGGACAACCTATCCTTCCCCTAAAAATAATCTATGGAAACAGTCCATATTTATTCCAGAGTTCCCCCAATAATGGAAGTAAATGATTGAACCTTTCCTGCGCATGAATATTTAATTTGGGAGAGAATTGCGTCAATATCGTATTTGGAGATTCTAGAACGCCACATTAAAATTGCAAGACGTTTCCATTATCTCTTTGTAATAGAATGTGAAATTAGAAGCTCGTCTGTGGAAAGGTTGTTTTTTTTTTTTTTCCAAATCCCGCTTTTGTCTTCTTGACATAGCAAAGAGGCATCACAGTTGCCGTGTCCGGGTTTCGGTTTTTTCCATTTAATTAGATCCATGACGTGGTTCAGTTTCTTTCCCCAGCTCTGTGTTATTTAAAAGGAATTGTAATCAAGGAGGGAGCTCCTAATTGATCAAGAGCCACGGCTTTGTCCGAACCAAGGAGGCTTTGCAAAAATATGGGGTGCAGTGTAGATGCTAGGCATGTCCGATCGATGAAAAAAATGTTTCAATTTTCGTTTCTAAAGTAGGGGGCGCTGGCGCTTCGATATAGAAAGTATTTCCGATTTTTTTCACCCAAAATTTTTAGATATTTCCGAAAATTCGTAATGATTCTAAATGTTTCTAAAATGGCGGACGCGCATGCGCATCGTTTTGAATCGTATATCGGAATTATTTCGGATTGTTCTCGCTTTTTGAGACGCATTCCGAGACATTGTCTCACAGCGCAACCAGCAATGTAATTCGAATCATTGTTGGCCCATTCTCTAATTGTCTCTTAATGTTTCGTTAATTTCCCCCCCCCCCCTTTTTAAAAAAATATATTTTAAAAATATTTTTTAAAATTTTTTGTTTCTGCAACCTACCTAGAATGGGAGCTTAGCGCAACCTAACATGGCTGCCGCTCCCAGGCCAATCAGAAGCTTCCACGATGGACGCAAAGGTGGGGGCTAAGGTTGATGAGGATAGCTCAAGAAATGAGGGCGGGAGAGCCCTGTAAAAGCCCCCCCCCCGGTCCCTTTTTTTTTTTTTGGGCGATTGCGCATGCGCGCCCACCATTTTAGAAGCATTTAGAATCATTACGAATTTTCGGAAATTTCCGAAATTTTTGGGTGAAAAAAATCGGAAATACTTTCTATATCGAAGTGCCAGCACCCCCTACTTTTGAAACGAGAATTGAAACATTTTTTCATCGATCGGACATGCCTAGTAGAAACTATAGCTGTTTGTGGAGGCGAGAGGCTATCTGTGTAGGTGGACATTTTTCACTTTTATTATGTGTATTGATAGAGATAGTGGTGATGGACTTCTGCCCACTTTAGCTGAACAATGTTGTTAGATTGCTCTCCTATGAGATTGAGTCTCATAGACTCAGCCATGATGATATAATCGCCACATCGGTTTTAATGCTTCTTTTTCTTTCCCAGGTTCATTCGAAAACAAGGTCTGGACCGGCTTTTCCTGGAGTGCGACACCCACATGTGGCGCCTCGGGGACCGCAAGATCCCAGAAGGCATCGCTGTCGACGGCGGTTCGGACTGGTTTCTGCTGAACAGGAAGTTTGTGGAATACGTCACGTTTTCCAACGACGACCTGGTGACGAAGATGAAGCGGTTCTACTCGTATACTTTGCTTCCGGCTGAAGTGAGTAATCCGGCAATCCCGCCTTCGGTCTGCTAGGTGGGAACACATACACACGCAACACACATTTCCTGCATGTATGCTTCATGGCTTTGACTCGATGATTCAAGCATAAAATCCAAATTCACTGGGCTGTCAGTTAACATTAAAAGTGGGGAGCAAGGGGATTGTCTGGGGGGAAGCGGAGAGGTCAACCAGACTAATGCTATTTAGAGTATTTATAGATTTTCCTGTCTATGTTTCTATATCTATATCTCTATATTTATATCTATATATATAATAAAAGTCAATGTTTGTATGTATGCGGGTATGTATGTATTAGACATGTCCAAAAAATCGTTTTGAATCGTATATCGGAATTATTTCGGATTGTTCTCACTTTTTGATACGCATTCCGAGACATTGTCTCACAGCTCAACCAGCAATGTAATTCAAACCATTGTGGGACCATTCTCTAATTGTCTCTTAATGTTTCGTTAATTCCCCCCCCCCCATTTTTTTAATATATTTTAAAAAATATTTTTTAAATTTTTTTTGTTTCTACAACCTACCTTGAATGGCAGCTTAGCGCAGCCTAACATGGCCAATCAGAAGCTTCCACAATGGACGCAAAGGTGGGGGCTAACGTCCTCTGCGTCCACATGGAAGATTGCCATACAAGCCCGGTGTGTAGCGATTGCGCATACACATCCACCATTTTAGAAACATTTAGAATCATTACGAATTTTCGGAAATATCCGAAATTTTTGGGTGAAAAAAATTGGAAATACTTTCTATATCGAAGCGCCAGTGCCCCCTACTTTAGAAACGAGAATTGAAACATTTTTTTCATTGATCGGACATGCCTAGTATGTATGCAGTGGTGTATGTGGCAGCTTTCTGATTGGCCACCACTTACACGGACAAGTACAACCGCCACGAATGACGGATCTGGACCAAACTCAACACACTTAACCCCCATGACGCACTTTATGTCCTGGTGCCGTTTGCGGGACGATGGACCATGGGTGATGGGATTTGTAGTACTTTCAATCGCTACGACTCCCACAGGCCACTGCGATGCCCACCAGTGACGGATCTGGACCAAACTCGACACACTTAATTCCCATGACGCACTTTACGTCCTGGTGCCGTTTGCGGGAAGATGGCCCATGAGTGATGGGATTTGTAGTACTTTCAATCACTACAACTCCCACAGGCCACTGCGATACCCACCAGTGACGGAACTGGACCAAACTTGGCACACAGAACCCCCATGAACCCCTTTCCGTCCTGGGGCAGATAGGGCGAGGATGGACCGAGTAGCTTCACTCACTTCTTGCCCTGGGAGTTGTAGTTCACCCTTATACAGACAGCACTGAACCCAGCCAACTTCACATCCTGACCAAACTTGGCACACAAATTTCTCAAATTACCCGGGCATTGCTAAGGCTTCCCCGTCTGCGCAGGGTTCCATACTTCACGCTTTAACAACACAACCGTTCAATGCTAAGGCTTCCCCGTCTGCGCAGGGTTCCATACTTCACGCTTTAACAACACAACCGTTCAATGCTAAGGCTTCCCCGTCTGCGCAGGGTTCCATACTTCACACTTTAACAACACAACCGTTCAATGCTAAGGCTTCCCCGTCTGCGCAGGGTTCCATACTTCGTACTTTAACAACACAACCGTTCAATGCTAAGGCTTCCCCGTCTGCACAGGGTTCCATACTTCACACTTTAACAACACAACCGTTCAATGCTAAGGCTTCCCCGTCTGCACAGGGTTCCATACTTCATACTTTAACAACACAACCGTTCAATGCTAAGGCTTCCCCGTCTGCGCAGGGTTCCATACTTCGCCCTTTAACAACACAACCGTTCAATGCTAAGGCTTCCCCGTCTGCGCAGGGTTCCATACTTCACGCTTTAACAACACAACCGTTCAATGCTAAGGCTTCCCCGTCTGCGCAGGGTTCCATACTTCGCCCTTTAACAACACAACCGTCCAATGCTAAGGCTTCCCCGTCTGCGCAGGGTTCCATACTTCGCCCTTTAACAACACAACCGTTCAATGCTAAGGCTTCCCCGTCTGCGCAGGGTTCCATACTTCCCTCTTTAACAACACAACCGTCCAATGCTAAGGCTTCCCCGTCTGCACAGGGTTCCATACTTCATACTTTAACAACACAACCGTCCAATGCTAAGGCTTCCCCGTCTGCACAGGGTTCCATACTTCATACTTTAACAACACAACCGTTCAATGCTAAGGCTTCCCCGTCTGCACAGGGTTCCATACTTCACACTTTAACAACACAACCGTTCAATGCTAAGGCTTCCCCGTCTGCGCAGGGTTCCATACTTCACGCTTTAACAACACAACCGTCCAATGCTAAGGCTTCCCCGTCTGCGCAGGGTTCCATACTTCGCCCTTTAACAACACAACCGTTCAATGCTAAGGCTTCCCCGTCTGCGCAGGGTTCCATACTTCACGCTTTAACAACACAACCGTTCAATGCTAAGGCTTCCCCGTCTGCGCAGGGTTCCATACTTCGCCCTTTAACAACACAACCGTCCAATGCTAAGGCTTCCCCGTCTGCGCAGGGTTCCATACTTCGCCCTTTAACAACACAACCGTTCAATGCTAAGGCTTCCCCGTCTGCGCAGGGTTCCATACTTCGCACTTTAAGAACACAACCGTCCAATGCTAAGGCTTCCCCGTCTGCGCAGGGTTCCATACTTCGCACTTTAAGAACACAACCGTCCAATGCTAAGGCTTCCCCGTCTGCGCAGGGTTCCATACTTCACGCTTTAACAACACAACCGTTCAATGCTAAGGCTTCCCCGTCTGCGCAGGGTTCCATACTTCGCACTTTAAGAACACAACCGTCCAATGCTAAGGCTTCCCCGTCTGCGCAGGGTTCCATACTTCGCACTTTAAGAACACAACCGTCCAATGCTAAGGCTTCCCCGTCTGCGCAGGGTTCCATACTTCGCACTTTAACAACACAACCGTCCAATGCTAAGGCTTCCCCGTCTGCGCAGGGTTCCATACTTCGCACTTTAAGAACACAACCGTCCAATGCTAAGGCTTCCCCGTCTGCGCAGGGTTCCATACTTCGCACTTTAAGAACACAACCGTCCAATGCTAAGGCTTCCCCGTCTGCGCAGGGTTCCATACTTCGCACTTTAAGAACACAACCGTCCAATGCTAAGGCTTCCCCGTCTGCGCAGGGTTCCATACTTCGCACTTTAAGAACACAACCGTCCAATGCTAAGGCTTCCCCGTCTGCGCAGGGTTCCATACTTCACGCTTTAACAACACAACCGTTCAATGCTAAGGCTTCCCCGTCTGCGCAGGGTTCCATACTTCGCACTTTAAGAACACAACCGTCCAATGCTAAGGCTTCCCCGTCTGCGCAGGGTTCCATACTTCGCACTTTAAGAACACAACCGTCCAATGCTAAGGCTTCCCCGTCTGCGCAGGGTTCCATACTTCGCCCTTTAACAACACAACCGTCCAATGCTAAGGCTTCCCCGTCTGCGCAGGGTTCCATACTTCGCACTTTAACAACACAACCGTCCAATGCTAAGGCTTCCCCGTCTGCGCAGGGTTCCATACTTCGCACTTTAAGAACACAACCGTCCAATGCTAAGGCTTCCCCGTCTGCGCAGGGTTCCATACTTCGCCCTTTAACAACACAACCGTTCAATGCTAAGGCTTCCCCGTCTGCGCAGGGTTCCATACTTCGCACTTTAAGAACACAACCGTCCAATGCTAAGGCTTCCCCGTCTGCGCAGGGTTCCATACTTCGCACTTTAAGAACACAACCGTCCAATGCTAAGGCTTCCCCGTCTGCGCAGGGTTCCATACTTCGCCCTTTAACAACACAACCGTTCAATGCTAAGGCTTCCCCGTCTGCGCAGGGTTCCATACTTCGCCCTTTAACAACACAACCGTTCAATGCTAAGGCTTCCCCGTCTGCGCAGGGTTCCATACTTCGCACTTTAAGAACACAACCGTCCAATGCTAAGGCTTCCCCGTCTGCGCAGGGTTCCATACTTCGCACTTTAACAACACAACCGTCCAATGCTAAGGCTTCCCCGTGTGCGCAGGGTTCCATACTTCGCCCTTTAACAACACAACCGTTCAATGCTAAGGCTTCCCCGTCTGCGCAGGGTTCCATACTTCGCACTTTAACAACACAACCGTCCAATGCTAAGGCTTCCCCGTCTGCGCAGGGTTCCATACTTTGCCCTTTAACAACACAACCGTTCAATGCTAAGACTATTGAAGCCAGGCATCCTTTATGTGTGTGTGCATTTGCTTTCTACACAAGGAAATCTGTCTGTGCAAATCCGAGCCTTGCTTTGTGCCTCTCTTTTCCACGTTTTCCCTCTGTGCGTAATTTGCGGCCCTTCCTCGGATGCCCCCGGGTGACGCTTGTCGGTGTCCATTAGGCCGGGTTTACATAACAGCCGAAATTGGAGTGATATAATGAGAAAGCCCCGACTGGGATTCCTCGCCGCCTTGAATTGGCAGATAAAGACTTAACCATTTTGGAAATAATTGCAGGAGACAGATTGTCCTTCTGTTGCCTTGCGGGCGAGATGTGCGTTTCAGTGGGAGGTCATTTTCAGCTCCCAGCGCATCGCAACCGTTTGGGTAGGAAGCGGAGCACTGGCTTGGACAGTTGTGTGTACATGGAATCGTGTGCTTTTTGTTGTCAAAGGCTTTCACGGCCGGAATCACTGGGTCGCTGTGAGTTTTCCAGGCTGTCTGGGCATATTCCAGAAGCATTCTCTCCTGACGTTTCGCCCACACCTATGGCAGGCATCCTCAGAGGTTGTGACGTTTGTTGTCAAAGGCTTTCACGACCAGAATCACTGGGTTGCTGTGGGTTTTCCAGGCTGTCTGGCCATATTCCAGAAGCATTCTCTCCTGACGTTTCGCCCACACCTATGGCAGGCATCCTCAGAGGTTGTGAGGTTTGTTGTCAAAGGCTTTCACAGTCAGAATCACTGGGTTGCTGTGGGTTTTCCAGGCTGTCTGGCCATATTCCAGAAGCATTCTCTCCTGACGTTTCGCCCACACCTATGGCAGGCATCCTCAGAGGTTGTGACGTTTGTTGTCAAAGGCTTTCACGACCAGAATCACTGGGTTGCTGTGGGTTTTCCAGGCTGTCTGGCCATATTCCAGAAGCATTCTCTCCTGACGTTTCGCCCACACCTATGGCAGGCATCCTCAGAGGTTGTGACGTTTGTTGTCAAAGGCTTTCACGACCAGAATCACTGGGTTGCTGTGGGTTTTCCAGGCTGTCTGGCCATATTCCAGAAGCATTCTCTCCTGACGTTTCGCCCACACCTATGGCAGGCATCCTCAGAGGTTGTGAGGTTTGTTGTCAAAGGCTTTCACGACCAGAATCACTGGGTTGCTGTGGGTTTTCCAGGCTGTCTGGCCATGTTCCAGAAGCATTCTCTCCTGACGTTTCGCCCACACCTATGGCAGGCATCCTCAGAGGTTGTGAGGTTTGTTGTCAAAGGCTTTCACGACCAAAATCACTGGGTTGCTGTGGGTTTTCCAGGCTGTCTGGCCATATTCCAGAAGCATTCTCTCCTGACGTTTTGCCCACATCTATGGCAGGCATCCTCAGAGGTTGTGACGTTTGTTGTCAAAGGCTTTCACGGCCGGAATCACTGGGTTGCTGTGGGTTTTCCAGGCTGTCTGGCCATATTCCAGAAGCATTCTCTCCTGACGTTTCGCCCACACCTATGGCAGGCATCCTCAGAGGTTGTGACGTTTGTTGTCAAAGGCTTTCACGACCAAAATCACTGGGTTGCTGTGGGTTTTCCAGGCTGTCTGGCCATATTCCAGAAGCATTCTCTCCTGACGTTTCGCCCACACCTATGGCAGGCATCCTCAGAGGTTGTGAGGTTTGTTGTCAAAGGCTTTCACGACCAGAATCACTGGGTTGCTGTGGGTTTTCCAGGCTGTCTGGCCATGTTCCAGAAGCATTCTCTCCTGACGTTTCGCCCACACCTATGGCAGGCATCCTCAGAGGTTGTGAGGTTTGTTGTCAAAGGCTTTCACGACCAAAATCACTGGGTTGCTGTGGGTTTTCCAGGCTGTCTGGCCATATTCCAGAAGCATTCTCTCCTGACGTTTTGCCCACATCTATGGCAGGCATCCTCAGAGGTTGTGACGTTTGTTGTCAAAGGCTTTCACGGCCGGAATCACTGGGTTGCTGTGGGTTTTCCAGGCTGTCTGGCCATATTCCAGAAGCATTCTCTCCTGACGTTTTGCCCACATCTATGGCAGGCATCCTCAGAGGTTGTGACGTTTGTTGTCAAAGGCTTTCACGACCAAAATCACTGGGTTGCTGTGGGTTTTCCAGGCTGTCTGGCCATATTCCAGAAGCATTCTCTCCTGACGTTTCGCCCACACCTATGGCAGGCATCCTCAGAGGTTGTGAGGTTTGTTGTCAAAGGCTTTCACGGCCGGAATCACTGGGTTGCTGTGGGTTTTCCAGGCTGTCTGGCCATATTCCAGAAGCATTCTCTCCTGACGTTTCGCCCACACCTATGGCAGGCATCCTCAGAGGTTGTGACGTTTGTTGTCAAAGGCTTTCACGGCCAGAATCACTTTGTCGCTGTGAGCTTTCCAGGCTGTCTGGCCATATTCCAGAAGCATTCTCTCCTGACGTTTCGCCCACACCTATGGCAGGCATCCTCAGAGGTTGTGACGTTTGTTGTCAAAGGCTTTCACAGCCAGAATCACTTTGTCGCTGTGAGCTTTCCAGGCTGTCTGGCCATATTCCAGAAGCATTCTCTCCTGACGTTTCGCCCACACCTATGGTGGGCATCCTCAGAGGTTGTGACGTTTGTTGTCAAAGGCTTTCACAGCCAGAATCACTTTGTCGCTGTGAGCTTTCCAGGCTGTCTGGCCATATTCCAGAAGCATTCTCTCCTGACGTTTCGCCCACACCTATGGCAGGCATCCTCAGAGGTTGTGACGTTTGTTGTCAAAGGCTTTCACGGCCAGAATCACTTTGTCGCTGTGAGCTTTCCAGGCTGTCTGGCCATATTCCAGAAGCATTCTCTCCTGACGTTTCGCCCACACCTATGGCAGGCATCCTCAGAGGTTGTGACGTTTGTTGTCAAAGGCTTTCACGGCCAGAATCACTTTGTCGCTGTGAGCTTTCCAGGCTGTCTGGCCATATTCCAGAAGCATTCTCTCCTGACGTTTCGCCCACACCTATGGCAGGCATCCTCAGAGGTTGTGAGGTTTGTTGTCAAAGGCTTTCACGACCAGAATCACTGGGTTGCTGTGGGTTTTCCAGGCTGTCTGGCCATGTTCCAGAAGCATTCTCTCCTGACGTTTCGCCCACATCTATGGGTTTATATATCTGTGGAATGATGTCCAGGTTGGGAGAAAGAACTCTTGCCTGTTGGAGGCAAGTGTGAATGTTGCAATTGGCCAGCTTGATTAGCACCGAATAGCCTTGCAGCTTCAAAGCCTGGCTGCTTCCTGCCTGGGGGGGAAATCCTTTGTTGGAAGGTGTTGGCTGGCCCTGATTTTTTTTCCTGTCTGGAATTAAATAAGAACACTCAGAAAACAGGGGGATTCCAGACAGGAAACAGCCAGGGCCAGCTAACACCTCCTAACAAAGGATTCCCCCAGGCGGGAAGCAACCAGGCTTTGAAGCTGCAAAGTTATTCAATGCTAATCAAGGTGGCCAATTGCAACATTCGCACTCATATGTTCACGGCACCTGACGATTAGCTATTGGTTTTGAGTATGTTTTAATGAATTATATGTTTATGATTTTATAAGTTTTAAACATATTTATGTGGTTGTATTTTGATCGGGCTTGGTCCCTATGTGAACCGCTCTGTGTCCCCTTGAAGAGATGGAAGCTGGTTATAAATTTTAAAATTATTATTATTATTATTATTATTATTATTGTGTATTGCTGGGCTTGGTCCCCATGTGAGCCGCCCTGAGTCCCTTCGGGGAGATGGGATGAGATATAGAAGAAAGTTGTTGTTGTTGTTGTTGTTGTTGTTGCCTCAAACAGACAAGAGTTCTTTCTTTCTTCCACCCTGGACATTCCACAGGGAAAGTCTGTCCAAACAGACTTGGCTGTTTGGTTGTGCATTTCAGTAAATCAGATCTAATTTGCCAAATAGTGACTGTTGAATGTTTTTATATTGTGGAATGATATTTTAAATGGTAAGTCGCTCGGAGCACTCGGGTGGAGAGCGACTAATTAAGAAATAAAGTGAAGTGAAGTGAAGATATATAAACCCCACTTGCCTAGTTTCCAGCAGACCTCACAACCTCTGAGGATGCCTGCCACAGATGTGGGCGAAACGTCAGGAGAGAATGCTTCTGGAACATGGCCAGACAGCCTGGAAAACCCACAGCAACCCAGTGATTCTGGTCGTGAAAGCCTTTGACAACAAACCTCACAACCTCTGAGGATGCCTGCCATAGGTGTGGGCGAAACGTCAGGAGAGAATGCTTCTGGAACATGGCCAGACAGCCTGGAAAACCCACAGCAACCCAGTGATTCTGGTCGTGAAAGCCTTTGACAACAAACCTCACAACCTCTGAGGATGCCTGCCATAGGTGTGGGCGAAACGTCAGGAGAGAATGCTTCTGGAACATGGCCAGACAGCCTGGAAAACCCACAGCAACCCAGTGATTCTGGTCGTGAAAGCCTTTGACAACAAACCTCACAACCTCTGAGGATGCCTGCCATAGGTGTGGGCGAAACGTCAGGAGAGAATGCTTCTGGAACATGGCCACACAACCCGAAAGACATACAACAACCCAGGAGATAAGCTGTTATGGCAAAATGGGCTCGGAAGGGAATTATTTTTCCAGGGTTGCTGTGAGTCTTCCGGGCTGTGTGTCCATGTTCCAGAAGCATTCTCTCCTGACGTTTCGCCCACATAGATGTGGGCGAAACGTCAGGAGAGAATGCTTCTGGAACATGGCCACACAACCCGAAAGACATACAACAACCCTGTGATCCCGGCCATGAAAGCCTTCGACGACACAGCTTCTCTCCTCCTGTCCAGCTCTGTTTGTGCCTTGATTCTTCCTAGTTCATCTTGGTGTGGATTTGTGTGTCTTTTCACAGTCTTTCTTCCACACGGTCCTGGAGAACAGCCCTCATTGTGACTCCATGGTGGACAACAACCTGCGCATCACCAACTGGAACCGCAAGCTGGGCTGCAAGTGTCAGTACAAGAACATTGTGGACTGGTGTGGCTGCTCTCCAAACGACTTCAAGCCGGCCGATTTCCACCGGTTCCAGGTACGGGGCGGGAAAAGGGAGCCTGGCGGAGTCAAGCCAACACCGAGTAAAGGCACCGAGTTGCACGGCTGGATCGGCTTGGCAGCGCCCTTTTTATCCAGGGAAATTATCATTGTCTTCTCAAAGGCTTCCATGGCCGGAATCACTGGGTTGCTATACATTTTGGGAGCTGTATGGCCATGTTCCGGTAGCATTCTCTCCTGATGTTTCACATGCATCTGTGGCTAATGGCATCTTCAGAGGTCTGTTGGAAATGAGGCAAGTGGAGTTAAATGAAATACATATATATGCAACGGAACTTAAAGAAAATTGGTTAAAAGTAATTCACAGATGGTATCTGACTCCAAAAAAAAAAAAATAGGACTAATGTGGAAAAAGGCAAATAATAACTGCTGGAGGTGTAAAGAACAAGTCGGTTCCTACTTCCATATGTGGTGGAATTGTAAAAAAGTAACTACCGTGTTTCCCCAAAAATAAGACAGTGTCTTATATTAATTTTTGCTCTCAAAAATGCTCTAGGTCTTATATTTAGGGGATGTCTTATTTTTTTCATGAAGAAGAATTCACATTTATTGTTGAACAAAAAAATGAACATTTATTATATACTGTACAGTAGTTGTAGACAAACTGAATCCTATCAAGAATTTCTTGTTATTACCACTATTTCCATGTACAACAATCTATAGTACGTACATTTACCAAACCTACATGTTCTGGTGTTCTATTTGGTGGGCATGCTTCCAAACAAAACCTTTTCTAGGTCTACTGGCAAGCGATGGGGTGCATCTCACACAAGTAGGAAAACATCTTTTTGCACACAGACTCACAAACCTCATCAGGCGCACTTTAAACTAAATCCACTGGGGGAGGGGAACAACAGCCTGGCGAACACTATATTACCCACGACCACAGGGAACCGCCGTAAGGCTAAACGGAGGGCTGCACAAACACAGCAAGGACCAAGTACAGAGAGCACAATAATCCCAAATAAACAGTTCGAGGGGAGGTCACAGGGGCTTACATGTCTTTACACTAATGCTCAGAGCATGGGAAATAAGCAAGACGAACTCCAACTCCTAGCACAGCACCACACATACGATGTCATAGGCATCACTGAAACCTGGTGGGATGACTCCCATCACTGGAATTTAACCATTGAGGGCTATAACCTCTTTCACAGAAATAGAACAAAGGGGAGAGGAGGGGGAGTAGCTTTATATGTCAAAAACAGTTACGTTGCAGAAGAAATGCAAGACTGTAATCCGGGAAACCAGCTTGAAAGCATCTGGATAAGAATCAAGGGAACCGGGACTCAAAAAGATCTTGTCGTGGGTGTCTACTACAGACCTCCGAGTCAGGATGAAGGACTTGATGAAGCCTTCTGTCAACAGCTGACCAAACAGGCACAAAGAAGAGATATAGTAGTCATGGGCGATTTCAATTATCCCGATATCTGCTGGAAAACAAACTCAGCCAAGAGTACAAAGTCCAACAAATTCCTCACTTGCCTTGCAGATAATTTTATGGTCCAGAAGGTAGAAGAGGCAACAAGGGGATCAGCAACTCTTGATCTAATCTTAACAAATGTGGAAGACCTGATCAATACAGTTGAAGTGGTTGGATCCTTAGGGGCAAGTGACCATGTGCTCCTGCAGTTTGCAATACAAAGGAATGCTGAAACTAAGACAAGTCAAACACGCATTCTGGACTTTAAGAGAGCTGACTTCCAAAAAATGAAGGAATTACTGAGCGGCATTCCATGGACGCCGATATTAAAAAACAAGGGAGTTAAGGATGGATGGGAGTTTTTCAAAAGTGAAATACTCAAGGCGCAAATGCAAACAGTGCCAACAAAGAAGAAAAATAAGACAAGTGCAAAGAAGCCAGAATGGATGTCCAAAGAACTTCTAACGGAGCTAAAGCTCAAAAGTGACATGCACAAGAAGTGGAAAAGGGGAGAAATCACCAAAGAAGAATTCAAACGTATAGCCAACTCCTGTAGGGAAAAGGTTCGCAAGGCTAAAGCGCAAAATGAGCTCAGGCTTGCCAGGGACATAAAAAACAACAAAAAAGGTTTTTTTGCTTATGTTGGTAGAAAAAGGAAGAAAAAGGAGGCGATAGGGCCACTGCAAGGAGTAGATGGGGTGATGGTGACAGGGGATAGGGAAAAGGCAGAACTGCTTAATGCCTTCTTTGCCTCGGTCTTCTCACAAAAAGAAAGCCATCTTCAACCTCAGCAACATGGAATGGACGAAGGTTTGGGGGAAATCCAACCCCAAATAGGGAAACAAGTTGTCCAGGAACACCTGGCCACTCTAAACGAATTCAAGTCCCCAGGGCCAGATCAGCTACATCCAAGAGTATTGAAGGAACTAGCGGAAGTTATTTCAGAACCACTAGCAATTATCTTCGAGAGTTCTTGGAGAACGGGAGAAGTCCCAGCAGATTGGAGGAGGGCGAATGTGGTCCCTATTTATCTTCAAGAAGGGAAAAAAGAACGACCCAAACAATTACCGTCCGGTCAGCCTCACATCAATACCAGGCAAGATTCTGGAAAAGATCATTAAGGAAGTGGTCTGCAAACACTTAGAAACAAATGCGGTCATTGCTAATAGTCAACACGGATTTACCAAAAACAAGTCATGCCAGACTAATCTGATCTCTTTTTTCGATAGAGTTACGAGTTGGGTCGATACAGGGAATGCCGTGGATGTAGCATATCTAGATTTCAGTAAGGCCTTCGACAAAGTCCCCCACGACCTTCTGGCAAACAAACTAGTAAAATGTGGGCTAGACAAAACTACGGTTAGGTGGATCTGTAATTGGCTAAGTGAACGAACCCAAAGGGTGCTCACCAATGCGTCGTCTTCATCATGGAAAGAAGTGACAAGTGGAGTGCCGCAGGGCTCCGTCCTGGGCCCGGTTCTGTTCAACATCTTTATTAACGACTTAGACAAAGGGTTAGAAGGCACGATCATCAAGTTTGCAGATGACACCAAACTCGGAGGGATAGCTAACACTCCAGAAGACAGGAGCAGAATTCAAAACGATCTTGACAGACTAGAGAGATGGGCCAAAACTAACAAAATGAAGTTCAACAGGGACAAATGCAAGATACTTCACTTCGGCAGAAAAAATGGAAATCAAAGATACAGAATGGGGGACGATGCCTGGCTTGACAGCAGTGTGTGCGAAAAAGATCTTGGAGTCCTCGTGGACAACAAGTTAAACATGAGCCTGCAATGTGATGCGGCAGCTAAAAAAGCCAATGGGATTCTGTCCTGCATCAATAGGGGAATAACGTCTAGATCCAGGGAAGTCCTGCTCCCCCTTATTCTATTCTGCCTTGGTCAGACCACACCTGGAATACTGTGTCCAGTTTTGGGCACCGCAGATGAGGGGAGATGCTGACAAGCTGGAAAGCGTCCAGAGGAGGGAGACTAAAATGATTAAGGGTCTGGAGAACAAGCCCTATGAGGAGAGGCTTAAAGAGCTGGGCATGTTTAGCCTGCAGAAGAGAAGGCTGAGAGAGAGGAGACATGATAGCCATGTACAAATATGTGAAGGGAAGTCATAGGGAAGAGGGAGCAAGCTTATTTTCTGCTGCCCTGCAGACTAGGACACGGAACAATGGCTTCAAACTACAGGAAAGGAGATTCCACCTGAACATCAGGAAGAACTTCCTCACTGTGAGGGCTGTTCGGCAGTGGAACTCTCTCCCCCGGGCCGTGGTGGAGGCTCCTTCTTTGGAGGCTTTTAAGCAGAGGCTGGATGGCCATCTGTCGGGGGTGCTTTGAATGCGATTTCCTGCTTCTTAGCGGGGGGTTGGACTAGATGGCCCTTGAGGTCTCTTCCAACTCTACTATTCTATGATTCTATGATTCTATGATTCTTACTTTCGGGGGAGGCCTTATATTTAGCAATTCAGCAAAACTTCTACTAGGTCTTATTTTCTGGAGATGTCTTATTTTAGGGGAAACAGGGTAGTTATTGGAAGGTAATACAAAAAGAATGTAATAAAATCTTAAAATTAAATTTGGAGCTGAAACCAGAAATCTTCCTATTAGGCCTTGCAGACCCAAAAGAAAAATTGGACACAAGCAAAGACAAACTTTTCACTTATTTTATAACTGCAGCGAGAATCATAATCGCCAAATATTGGAAATCGGATTCTCCACCTACAAAAGATCTGTGGATAGATAAAATTGTAGAGATAAAAGACATGGACAGATTAACCTTTTTAGTTAAAGAAAATACAGATAATAGAATGAAGAAAACTGACTGGATCTAGAAGATTATCTAAAGGAAAACTATACGTAAGAGAAACCAGAAAACTGGAAGAAAGAAGAAAGGAAGTCAACCATATCACTTAAGTTTGGTCCAGATCCATCATTAGCAGGGTTAAGTGCTGTCAGGATAAGGGTGAACTACAACTCCCAGATTCCCAGGGCAATCACCCCAAAACCGTGCCAATATCCACAGTTGGCCATGTTGGGTCTGTGTGCCAAGTTTGGTCCAGATCCATCGTTGGCTGGGTTCAGGGCTCTCTGGATGTAGGAGAACTATAACTCCCAGATCCAAGATCAATCGCCTCCAAACAAAGCTTGTGTGCTGCATCAGCAATGTTGGGTCTGTGTGCCAAGTTTGGTCCAGATCTGACGTCAGCGGGGTTCATTTTCCTCCCAACAAAGGATTCCAGACAGGTAACAATCAGGGCCAGCTAACACCTTCCAACAAAGGATTCCCCCCCCAGGCAGGAAGCAGTCAGGCTTTGAAGCTGCAAGGCCATTCAATGCTAATCAAGGTGGCCAATTGCAACATTCACACTTGCCTCAAGCAGTTCTGTCTCTCAACCTGGACATTATTCCATCTATATATATAAACTAGCTGTGCCCGGCCACACGTTGCTGTGGCAAAGTGGTGGTGGTATTGGTTTAAAATTGTTGTGTAATTTTTATTTGACGTTATTTGTATTTTTTTAATTAATTTTATTGTAAGTTATCTTTTTATTTATTACATTTTATTATTTTATTGTATTAATTTTTAGTGTTTTAAATTATTTTTAGTGTTTTTTATTATTTTTTATTGGGTTGCTAGGAGACCAAGTTGGAGGAGCTTAGCCTTCTAACTGGCAGCAATTGGATAAAAGCAATTATTCCTCTCTCTCTAATTAGGACTTTATTTTTCTTTTCTTTTTGTTGTATCAACCTAGAGGCGTGGATGATGGGTTGTGTTGTCAAATTTCGAGGTTGGGGGGCCTGTAGTTTTGTTGTTTTGTGGGTCGCCGTGATGCCATCACTCTTATATATATAGAAGAGTTATGGCATCACGGCAGCGAACAAAACAACAAAAGTAAACACCCCCCAACCTCGAAAATTGACAGCACAACCCCTCATCCATGCCTCTAGGTTGATACAACAAAAAGAAAAGAAAAATAAAGTCCTAATTAGAGGGAGAGGAATAATTGTTTTTATCCAATTGCTGCCAGTTAGAAGGCTAAGCTCCGCTCACTTGGTCTCCTAGCAACCCACTCAGCCCAGGGGACCCTTTACCTTAACTACCACCAATTCCTCAATACTTTATTTCCCATACCACCATACTTTGCCACAGCAACGCGTGGCCGGGCACAGCTAGTCTATATATATAAAAGAGTGATGGAATCCTGGCACCGAGCAAAACAACAAAACTAAACACCCCCCAACCTCGAAATTTCACACACAATCCATCATCCACGCCTCGAGGTTGAAACCACAAAATATCACGTCATGAACCTCCACAGGGCCTAAAAAAAAAAACCCATAAACCGGAGCTATTCAGTGCAATTCCTATGGGCCACAGCAACACGTGGCAGGGCACAGCTAGTATATATATATATATATAAAAAACCCCACTTGCCAACAGTTTCCAACAGACCTCACAGCCTCTGAGGATGCCTGCCATAGATGTGGGTGAAATGTCAGGAGAGAATGCTGCAGCAACATGGCCTGGGAAACTCACAGCAACCCAGTGATTCCGGCCATGAAAGCCTTCGACGACACATGATAGTCATGTTTGAAAGGATATCACATTCTTTAAAATCGGCAGCTTCTCCTCTTGTTGACGTTCGTTTCGTGTCCTTCCAGCAAACGGCGAGGCCGACCTTCTTTGCGCGCAAATTTGAGGCGGTGGTGAATCAAGAAATCATCGGCCAGTTGGATTCCTACTTGTACGGCAACTATCCCTCCGGGATGCCCGGCCTGCGGTCCTACTGGGAGAACGTCTACGACGAACCCGACGGCACCCACAGCATCAGCGACGTTGCACTGAGCATGTACCACTCGTTTTCCCGTTTGGGCCTCCGGAGAGCGGCAACCTCGTTCCACACCAACGGCGACAACAGCTGCCGGTACGTTTATGAGTTGTTTCAGTGCTATTATCCATCCATCTCCCGTCTTTTTTCCAATTATTTTTCCATTCTACTACACTCCTCTTCCTCCAAATTACACTTCTCTGTCCTGGTATGCAGGAAAACTAAAATTCCCAAAAATCTTGGACCAACCCTCCCCAACCTCCGCTAGTATTCACAGTTGGCCATGTTGGGTCTGTGTGCCAAGTTTAGGCAAGATCTCTCATCTGCTGGATTCTGGATTCTCTTAATACGGGAGAACTATAACTCTCTGATGCCAAGGTCAATCACCCACAAAGCCTGCCAGTTAGCCATGTTGGGTCTGTGTGCCAAGTTAGTTCCCGGTCCATCGTTGGTGTGGTTGAGAGCGCTCTTAGATTGCAGGTGAACTATGCATCCCAGCCCCTGTCAGAATGTGGATGATAGATGTGAGGCGGATATTAGACATGTCCAAAAAATCGTTTTGAATCGTATATCGGAATTATTTCGGATTGTTCTCGCTTTTTGATATGCATTCCGAGACATTGTCTCACAGCGCAACCAGCAATGTAATTCAAACCATTGTTGGCCCATTCTCTAATCGTCTCTTAATGTTTCGTTAATTTTTTTCCCCCCAATTTTTTTTAAAATATATTTTTAAAAATATTTTTTAATTTTCTTTTGTTTCTGCAACCTACCTAGAATGGGAGCTTAGCGCAGCCTAACATGGCTGCCGCTCCCCAGCCAATCAGAAGCTTCCACAATGGACGCAAAGGTGGGGGCTAGGGTTGATGAGGATAGCTCAAGAAATGAGGGCGGGAGAGCCCTGTAAAAGTCCCCCCCTCCCCGGGTTCCTTTTTTTTGGCGATTGCGCATGCGCGTCCGCCATTTTAGAAACATTTAGGATCATTACGAATTTTCGGAAATATCCGAAATTTTTGGGTGAAAAAAATCGGAAATACTTTCTATATCGAAGCGCCAGCGCCCCCTACTTTAGAAACGAGAATTGAGACATTTTTTTCATCGATCGGACATGCCTAGCGGATATATTGAGACACTTACAGACTTCCGTCTCAATGCTCCCCTCCGTTCGGCAAACGAACAAACAAGACTGCATAGCTGTCAGCCAATCCCGGCGGTAATGAATATTTATTGTACAACTATTTACATAGATAGTAGCCAGAGCTGCTCGGACACATGTTGCTCTGACAGATTAATGGCGACTGAAAGAACTCTTATCAGTAAAGAATAACTCCTCCCAAATTCCATCCACAGTGACATGTTTCCTTCTACGTAGGCAAAAGCGGAAGTTTCATTCCTTTCTCTCTAGGCAATAAATCATTGCTCTATGCAGTTAACTACAAATAAAACTGCATAGCTGTCAGCCAATTCCGGCGGTAATGAATATTTATTGTACAACTATTTACATAGATAGTAGTTAGAGCTGCTCGAACACATGTTGCTCCAACAGAAAATTAACGGCGAATGAAAGAACTCTTATCAGTAAAGAATAACTCCTCCCGAAGTTTCATTCCTTTCCCTCTCAGCAGCAAATCATTGCTCTATGCGATTAACTACAAATAAGACTGCATAGCTGTCAGCCAATTCCGGCGGTAATGAATATTTATTGTACAACTATTTACATAGATAGTAGTCAGAGCTGCTCGGACACATGTTGCTCTGACAGATTAATGGCGACTGAAAAAACTCTTACCAGTAAAGAATAACTCCTCCCAAATTCCATCCTCAGTTTCCTTCTACGGAGGCAAAAGCGGAAGTTTCATTCCTTTCCCTCTCGGCAGTAAATCATTGCTCTATGCAATTAACTACTTCAGTCCTGGATTGCTCGCTGAAGCAAACTTACACACTTACAATGGCTTGAACATTTCACTACATTTAACCATTACCTTGACACGCCCCAAATAACCAAACTGAATCTAAAGTTGATCAAAAACTGATTCGTAACCCTTTTGCTACTAGTGTTGGAGAGTGGTCCCCGGTCACAAAAAGGTTGGGAACCATTGCTTTAGGAGTAAAAAAAATCTTGTTCTTCCTTTGAGCGGCTTATCAACCTCTTCCCAAGCCATGTTTTGTCTTTTTCCAGGTACTACGCAATGGGGCACCCCATTTCCGTCCACCTCTACTTCCTTGCGGACCATTTCCAGGGTTTCCTCGTCCGGCACCATGCCACCAACCTGGCGGCCAGTCGGCTTGAGACCTTAGAGACGTGGGTGATGCCCAAGAAAGTGTTCAAAATTGCAAGTCCGCCGAGCGATTTTGGAAGGCTGCAGTTCACAGAGGTATGTTCTGCCGTATTAGGATGATTACACTCTGCAACATGATTTTTGTTCCTGGACGATAAATGTCATTTCCTAATTGTTTCTGTAATAAAAACAGGGTGGATCACAATGAACGTATACGTGGCAAACATTCAGTGCCAATAGACATATGACATAGAGACAGACACAGAAGCAGTTTAACATTCTCCAGCTTCATGAGGCTATGCTCGCTTTTCAAAACATTCCCTTGGTTAAGAGCAAGGGAGGCTTTGGAAAAGTAAACACTGATAAGGGAGGGTAAGAGGAGAGATAAATGTCATATATTGCAAGTAACGGAAAAGTAAACACTGATATGGGAGGGTAAGATGAAAGATAAATAGATCATATATTGCAAGTAGCGGAACAATAAACACTGATATGGGAGGGTAAGATGAAAGATAAATAGATCATATATTGCAAGCAACGGAAAAGTAAACACTGATAAGGGAGGGTAAGATGAGAGATAAATATATATTGCAAGTAGCGGAAAAGTAAATACTGATATGGGAGGGTAAGATGAAAGATAAATAGATCATATATTGCAAGCAACGGAAAAGTAAAGACTGATAAGGGAGGGTAAGATGAAAGATAAATAGATCATATATTGCAAGCAACGGAAAAGTAAACACTGATAAGGGAGGGTAAGATGAGAGATAAATAGATCATATATTTCAAGCAACGGAAAAGTAAAGACTGATAAGGGAGGGTAAGATGAGAGATAAATATATATTGCAAGTAGCGGAAAAGTAAATACTGATAAGGGAGGGTAAGATGAAAGATAAATAGATCATATATTGCAAGCAACGGAAAAGTAAAGACTGATAAGGGAGGGTAAGATGAGAGATAAATATATCCTATATTGCAAGTAACGGAAAAGTAAACACTGATAAGGGAGGGTAAGATGAGAGATAAATAGATCATATATTTCAAGCAACAGCCTCCAGGCTCCGCTGCCGGCTTGACCTTGACCCGGTTATAAGCCAGGGGAGGCTTTTTCAACGCATAAAAAGGGCTGAACAACTCAGCTTATTTTTGAGTATATATGGTAATTGCTTCTGATTTCTAGAGAAGACTGATCTACCATTAAGCTCAGCTTCCTTGCCCTTTGTGATAACCACGTTGCAGTCTGAGCTGCTTCCCAAGATCTCTAGAAATGCCTCCCACATGAATGCCGGGACCCCGCTTGCACTCACAACGAGCAGCCGCCTTGCTCCTGACTCAGTTCTTACGATGCAAATATCTCTGGTTCCAGCTCCTGCTTGGCCTTGCATTTAAACCTGCTGCCCAAGACAAATAATTGTGCCTCGATTGCTAGTTTGTGTCTCATTGCTCACCACAAACAGGAACCATTAGATCCACGCAGCAGATGCTAATTGCCTGCCGCCTAGTTAATTTTGTCCTTGGTGATTAATTGCAACTGCTAACGGGGCCAGCAAACAAACCTTTCTGGAGTTGAACCGATACAGCATTTCCGCAGAAGTCTCTGACTCTCCCATTAAATCAAATGTTTTTCTATTCTCCCCAACTGGCGAGGCTCGCCGAAGCCCTCTTTCTTAAGAAAAGCTATAGATACCAATAAAGTTACATTAATTGAGGCATCAGTAGGTTGAATGTTTTTGAATATTTACATAAAGCTCAAATTTAATCTATCTACATTAATTTTAGATATTTCCCCAAGTCTTTGCAAATCCTATATACATATAGATATCTAGAGATTTCCATGTACCTGTATATTAGACATGTCCAAAAAATCGTTTTGAATTGTATATCGGAATTATTTCGGATTGTTCTCGCTTTTTGATACGCATTCCGAGACATTGTCTCACAGCGCAACCAGCAATGTAATTCGAACCATTGTTGGCCCATTCTCTAATTGTCTCTTAATGTTTCGTTAATTTTTTCCCCCAAAATTTTGTTTTAATATATTTTTAAAAATATTTTTAAATTAAATTATTTCTGCAACCTACCTTGAATGGGAGCTTAGCGCAGCCTAAAAGGCTGCCGCTCCCCAGCCAATCAGAAGCTTCCACGATGGACGCAAAGGTGGGGGCTAGGGTTGATGAGGATAGCTCAAGAAATGAGGGAAGGAGAGCCCTGTAAAAGTCCCCCCCCCCCGGGGTTCCTTTTTTTTTTTTTTTGGCGATTGCGCATGCGCGTCCGCCATTTTAGAAACATTTAGGATCATTACGAATTTTCGGAAATATCTGAAATTTTTGGGTGAAAAAATCGGAAATACTTTCTATATCGAAGCGCCAGCGCCCCCTACTTTAGAAACGAGAATTGAAACATTTTTTTCATCGATCGGACATGACTAATATTTATCTCTCATCTTACCCTCCCTTATCAGTGTTTACTTTTTCGTTACTTGCAATATATAATATATTTATATATTTTTTATATATGAATTTTCACCTCACATGTTTGCAAGTCTTTGCAAATCTTATACAGATACAATTATCTATATATAAAGAGATGTCTAGATAGATAGATATCAATATAGATATATAAGGCTTGCAAATATTGCAGGAGGGAAATGCACATATATAGAGAGAGGATTTACAAACATTTCAGGGGGAAATGCATATGTGAAATTAGTATAGATAATTATAGATCTATATCTAGCTCTGCATTGTTTATGTTGGCATTGAATGTTTGCCTGTTATTATGTTGGAAGCTGGCCTGAGTCCCCATGGGGAGATAGATAAGGCAGGGTACAAATGAAGTTATTATTATTGTTATTATTATTATTAAATTATTGTTAATACCATAATGGGTTTTTTTACCCTACTTTTCCACTTACAGAGCTAGTTTACTGTTTTTCTTTGAAATACGGTAAATATTTAGAAACCTTTAACCTACTGATACCTCAATATAATTTCATTGGGATCTATTTTCATTCTGAAATTTATCATTAGCTGCTGCATTTTCCACGCTCGGCTTATACTAGAATCAGTAGGTTTCCCCAGTTTTTTGCGGTAAAATTAGGTGCCCCAGCTTATATTAGGGTCGGCTTATACTCGAGTATATACGGTATTTTCATTTTGAAATTTACCAGTAGTTGCTGCATTTCCCACCCTCAGCTTATATTCGAGTCAATAAGTTTCCCCAGTTTTTTGCGGTAAAATTAGGTGCCCCGGCTTATATTCAGGTTGGCTTATACTCAAGTATATATGGTAACTAGCTGTGCCCGGCCACGCGTTGCTGTGGTTAGGATTTTATTTTTATTTTATTTTTGTTGTATGAACGTAGAGGCATAGATGAGAGGTTGTGCTGTCAATTTTCGAGGTTGTGGGGCATTTAGTTTAGTTGTTTTGTCCGGTGCCGTGATTCCATTACCCTTTTATATATATAGACTAGCTGTGCCCGGCCACGCGTTGCTGTGGCAAAGTGGTGGTGGTATTGGTTAAAAATTGTTGTGTAATTTTTATTTGACGTTATTTGCAATTTTTTATTAATTTTATTGTAAGTTATATTTTTATTTATTATATTTTATTATTTTCTTGTATTATTTTTAGTTATTTTCTGTTATTATAGTATTTTATTGTATTAATTTTTAGTGTTTTTTATTATTTTTTATTGGGTTGCTAGGAGACCAAGTTGGAGGAGCTTAGCCTTCTAACTGGCAGCAATTGGATAAAAGCAATTATTCCTCTCTCTCTAATTAGGACTTTATTTTTCTTATCTTTTTGTTGTATCAACCTAGAGGCGTGGATGATGGGTTGTGTTGTCAAATTTCGGGGTTGGAGGGCCTGTAGTTTTGTTGTTTTGTGGGTCGCCGTGATGCCATCACTCTTTTATATATATAGATTAGAGATAGGAATATTTAAATGTACAGCTTTAATAGCACAGTAGCTTTACATGGTTCATTTGATTTTTTGCTCTAAAAAGAAAACCTATCAAACAAATAATTTCAGCCTAATGAATGTCTGTGAGTCGAAATGTGCACGCTTTTAAATATTAGTGTTTTGATAACCGAAACATCAGTTGGGCCTAATTAGTAAATGGCATCAGCCTGGGAAATATGAAAAATCTCTTTAATCAGAAGGCAAGACTTGTATTTGTCGAGATTAGAGGACGCCGGTTTGGGTCATTAGTGAAACGTTTCAATTAAGCGTCCGGTTAGATCCGATGCTCTAATATTCTCTAATATTATGCAAGTGGTTTAGAAAGAACTGGCAAGAAAGGCTGTTTTCTTAAGAGCTGGGAAAATAGCCAGAATCCACATTTGGATCCAAAATTGGGAACAGTTATTCCAAGTCTGTCGCAGCCATTTTCCACGCAAATAAGACTTGGTTATATAGCCATTAAATAAATACAGAGATTCGATATAAGATGGTTGCCTTGTGCATTGTTAAGTTTAATGTTGGATGGATTGCTTGTGAAAATAACTCGGATCACAGTGCACATATACATAGCAAACATTCAATGCCGTTAGGCATACAACATATATAGACAGACACAGAGGCAATTTAACATTTTCCAGCTTTCTGGCTTCATGAGGGTCTGCTCGATTCCATTGTCCCCTGTGACACCCGAGTCCTTCATGGAGTGCTTCCTCGTTCTTCTGCACGCACGCTGCTGGATGTTTTTATGGTGAACGTAAATTACCCTATATACTCAAGTATAAGACGACCCGAATATAAGCCGAGGCACCTCATTTTACCACAAAAAAAAACTGGGAAAACATTGACTCCAGTATAAGCCGAGATACCAATAAAATTACATTAATTGAGGCCTCGGTAGTTTAAATGTTTTTGAATCTTTACATCAAACTATAATTGAAGACATGATTAAATCATGATTTTCATCTTCTTCAATGTCAATGTGCTTATGTATCCTTTTAATAATAATAGAGTGAAATAATAAATGTCATAGTAATAATAAATGCAGTAAAATAATAAATGTAATAATAAATAGAGTAAAATAATAAATGTATTAATAATAATAAAAATAGAGTAAAATAAATGTAAAAGTAACAACAATAATAGAGTACAATAATAAATGTAATAATAATAATTAATAGAGTAAAATAATAAATGTAACAATACCAATAATAATAGAGAAAAATAATAAATATACCATATATACTTGAGTATAAGCTGACCTGAATATAAGCCCACCAGGACCCTCACCCGAGTATAAGCCAAGGAGGGTTTTTTCAGTCCTAAAAAAGGGCTGAAAAACTAGGCTTATACTCGAGTATATACAGTGGTTAAATTAGCCTCCCTGCATAAGTGGTCCCTAAATTTTCCTACTTGACAGATGCAACTGTGTGATGTATTTTCGGATGATGTGTGCAGAATCCAGCAGGGTGGCCTTTTGCAGTTGGCAGATCAGGATTTTGTCAATGCCTATTGTTTCCAAATGCTGGCTGAGATCTTTTGGCACGGCACCCAGTGTGCCCATCACCACCGGGACCACCTGCACTGGTTTCTGCCAGAGTCTTTGAAGTTCGATCTTGAGGTCCTGAGAGCGGCTGAGTTTTTCCTGTTGTTTTTCGTCAATACGACTGTCACCTGGGATGGCCACATCAATGATCCAAACCTTGTTCTTTTCCACAACTGTGATGTCTGGTGTGTTGTGTTCCAGAACTTTGTCAGTCTGGATTCAGAAGTCCCACAGTATCTTTGTGTGCTCATTTTCCGATACTTTTGCAGGTTTGTGATCCCACCAGTTCTTTGCTGCTGGGAGGTGATACTTGAGGCATGTTCCAATGGATCATTTGGGCCACATAGTTGTGCCTCTGTTTGTAGTCTGTCTGTGCAATTTTCTTACAGCAGCTGAGGATATGATCAATGGTTTCGTCAGTTTCCTTGCATTTTGGGTCACCAGCTGATTTTTCGATATTATTATTATTATTATTATTATTATTATTATTATTATTATTATTATTATTATTCGATCTTGGCCTTGATTGCATTTGTTCTGATGGCTTGCTTCTGGGCTGCAAGGATCAGGCCTTCTATCTCCTTCTTCAGGGTCCCATTTGTGAGCCACAGCCAGGTCTTCTCCTTATCTTCACTTCATTTCACTTCACTTCACTTTATTTCTTAATTAGTCGCTCTCCACCAGAGTGCTCCGAGCGACTTACAATTTAAAATATCATTCCACAATATAAAAAAACATTCAACATAAAAACATTAAACCTAAAAACATTCAACAGTGACTATTTGGCAAATTAGCTTTTCCTTCAATTTTGTCAAGGAACTTTCCATGCAATGTTTTGTTGTGCTCTAGTTTGTAGTGTAATCAGTTTTCTTGTACTGATTCTACTCTAGTTTGTAGTGCGGTTTTCTTGTACTGATTCTGCTCTAGTTTGTAGTGCGGTTTTCTTGTACTGATTCTGCTCTAGTTTGTAGTGCGGTTTTCTTGTACTGATTCTGCTCTAGTTTGTAGTGCGGTTTTCTTGTACTGATTCTTTGTCTGCTGTGTTTTGAAGAGTTTTTGATTTTTGACTTCAATCAAAGCAGGTTCTTCACTTTGCTTTACATATTCTGCAAGGGCATGTTCCTCTTCTAATATTATTGTTCTTGTTGTTGTTACTTACTCATGTTTACTCTTCATCACCTAATACACTGTGTGATATTACTCTCCCGTCCCTTTCAGATCGGAACAGATTGGGATGCCAAAGAGCGGATTTTCCGGAATTTTGGGGGCATCCTCGGGCCAATGGACGAGCCCGTCGGTATGCAGAAGTGGGGGAAAGGCCCCAACGTCACCGTCACCGTCATTTGGGTGGACCCCGTGAACGTCATTGCAGCGACTTACGACATCCTGATCGAGTCCAGCGCGGAGTTCACTCACTACAAGCCGCCGTTGAATCTGCCTCTCCGGCCCGGGATCTGGACGGTGAAAATCCTGCACCATTGGGTTCCGGTGGCCGAAACCAAGTTCCTCGTCTCTCCTCTGGCGTTTTCCAACAGGCAAGCCATCAGGCAAGGTGAGTCCTTTTATCTAGGTGTTTTTTGGTGTGCCTCAATAGTGATGTGCATTCGTATGGAATTTTCATATTTTCATATCCGAGGCTCATCTCCTTCAGTTTTTGGGCTAGACCAGGGGTCCCCAAACTAAGGCCCGTAGGCCGGATGCGGCCCTCTAAGGTCATTGACCTGGCCCCTGTCCTAAACTTTAGACTTAGGGTTGACCTCAGTCTACCTGGTCCTTGGAGGTCTCTTTGCTTACCTATGGTCTTATGAGACCATCTAGATGGCTTTTGGAGGTCACCTTCCTTACCTATGGTCTTATGAGATCATCTAGATGGTCTTTGAAGGTCTCTCTGCTTACCTATGGTTTTATGAGACCATCTAGATGGTCTTTGGAGGTCACCTTCCTTACCTATGGTCCTATGAGATCATCTAGATCAGGGGTCCCCAAACTTTTTAAACAGGGGGCCAGTTCACAATCCTTCGGACCATTGGAGGGCCGGACTATAGTTGGCCACCGAGCAATAATAATTATTATTATTAATAATAATAATAAAAACAGCAATAATAATAAAAAGAGGGTTGGAAGAGACCCTTTGGGCCATTGAGTCCAATCCCCTTCTGCCTTTGTGCACCGAAAGCACAAGCAAAACACCCCTGACAAATGGCCACCCAGCATCAATGTTAATAATAATAATAATAATAATAATAATAATAAAAACAGCAATAATAATAAAAAAGAGGGTTGGAAGAGACCCCTTGGGCCATTGAGCCCAATCCCCTTCTGCCTTTGTGCACCGAAAGCACAAGCAAAACACCCCTGACAGATGGCCACCCAGCATCAATGTTAAATAATAATAATAATAATAATAATAATAATAATAATAATAATAATAATAATAATAATAATAAAGAGGGTTGGAAGAGACCCCTTGGGCCATTTTGTCCAACCTCCTTCTGCCTCTGTGGACCAAAAGCACAAGCAAAGCACCCCAGACAGATGGCCACCTGGTCTTAATGTTATTATTATTATTATTATTATTATTATTATTATTATTATTAATGGTTGTAAGAGAAGAAGAGAACCCTTGGGTCATTTAGCCCAACCCCTCTCAGCCCTTGTGCCGTGGGGGCCGGATAAATGGCTTCGGTGGGCCGCATCCGGCCCCCGGGCCTTAGTTTGGGGACCCCTGATCTAGATGGTCTTTGGAGGTCTCTTTGCTTAGCTACGGCCTTATGAGACCATCTAGATGGTCTTTGGAGGTCTCTTTCCTTACTTATGGTCTTATGAGATCATCTAGATGGTCTTTGAGGGTCTCTTTCCTTACCTATGGTCTTATGAGATCGTCTAGATCCGGGGTCCCCAAACTATGGCCCTCCAAGGTCCTTGACCTGGCCTCTGTCCTAAACTTTAGACTTAGGGTTGACCTAACTCTGAAATGACTTGAAGGCACACAACAACAACAACAATCCTAAATTTGGACTATTTCATCATAGTCTGGCCCCCCAACAATCTGAGGGACCGTGAACCGGCCCCCCACTTAAAAAGTTTGAGGACCCCTGGGCTAGCGGGATGAAAATCGCCCAGTGTGGGTTAAAGAAATAGGCAACAAAAGTTGCGACAGATTTCCACTTACAAAACTCTGCTGGTTTGGCAGCCACAAATTAGCCTGGCTTCCCTTCTGGAAATTGTGACGGAGAGTCGGAGATGATCAATGCTTTCAGCAGCTTCCTTGCACAGTCTGCATTTTGGGTCATCAGCTGATTTTTCAATCTTGGCCTTAATTGCATTTGTTCTGATGGCTTCCTCCTGGGCTGCAAGGATCATTATTATTATTATTATTATTATTATTATTATTATTATTATTATTATTATTATTATTATTATTGTGTGTTCTCGTCTTGTTTTGTTCTTCAGAAGAAGCCCGGCGGCTGCACGGTGGGCCCCCCAAGAACGCCTACATGGAGCAGAGCTTCCAAGGCCTGAACCCGGTTCTGAGCATCCCCATCAACCCCGCGCAGGTCGAGCAGGCGGCAAGGCACGCGGGGCTGGACGGCACGAGGCTGGAGGGCTGGCTGGACGCCCTGGCCGGAGCGCTGTGGTCGGCGGGCGGCGTCTGCAGCGCGGGCCCCACCTCCTGCCCGGTCCTGCAGCCTTGCAGCCAAACGCCCTGGAGCTCGTTCAGCCCGGACCCCAAGTCCGAACTGGGCCCCGTGAAGCCCGACGGGCGCCTGAGGTAGCACCCGTTGCGCCTGAAAGGGATTCGAACTCCGGGCTCTTGCGTGGCGCTGGCTGCACTTCCGCGTCTCCCTTGACTTGGGTCGGTTTTACCAGGAAAGACCTGCAGTTGGATGTGTTCTCATGGCCGGAATCACTGGCCATGTTCCAGCAGCACTCTCTCCTGACGTTTCGCCCACATCTATGGCAGGCACCCTCAGAGGTTGTGAGGTCTGTTGGAAACTAGGCCAGTGAGGTTTATCTATCTGTGGAATGATGTCCAGGGCGGGAGAGAGAAAGAACTCTTTATCTGTGTGAATTGATTCAGTTGGCCACCTTGATTAGCATCGAATGGCCTTGCAGCTTCAAAGTCTGGCTGCTTCCTGCCTGGGGGGGGGGTATCCTTTAAAGTGTGAAACGTTACAATTGGTCACCTTGATTAGCATTGATTGGCCTTGCAGTATCAAAGTCTGGCTGCTTCCTGCCTGAGGGGTATCCTTTAAAGTGTGAAACGTTGCCATTGGCCACCTTGATTAGCACTGAATGGCCTTGCAGCTTCAAAGCCTGGCTGCTTCCTGACTGGGGGGCATCCCTTAAAGTGTGAAACGTTGCCATTGGCCACCTTGATTAGCATTGATTGGCCTTGCAGCTTCAAAGCCTGGCTGCTTCCTGCCTGGGGGGGGGGTATCCTTTAAAGTGTGAAACGTTGCCATTGGCCACCTTGATTAGCATTGATTGGCCTTGCAGTATCAAAGTCTGGCTGCTTCCTGCCTGGGGGGTATCCTTTAAAGTGTGAAACGTTGCCATTGGCCACCTTGATTAGCACTGAATGGCCTTGCAGCTTCAAAGCCTGGCTGCTTCCTGACTGGGGGGCATCCCTTAAAGTGTGAAACGTTGCCATTGGCCACCTTGATTAGCATTGAATGGCCTTGCAGCTTCAAAGCCTGGCTGCTTCCTGCCTGGAGGGAGGGGTAATCCTTTGTTGGGAGGTGTTAGCTGCCGACACAGAGAAGCCACTGAAATCCGCAAGCATGTGGACAATTTCAACAGAAAGGAGGAAACCATGAAAATAAACACCACCTGGATCCCAGTATTTAAAAACTCCAGAATCAGGACAGTAAATAAAGAACAACATTCAGTAAAGAAGGGAATTCCAGACAGGAAATAATCAGGGCCAGCTAACACCTCCCAAGGAGCCCCCGGTAGTGCAGTGTGTTAAAGCGCTGAGCTGCTGAACTTGCGGACCGAAAAGTCGCAGGTTCAAATCCGGGGAGCAGGGTGAGCTCCCGCTGTTAGCTCCAGCTTTTGCCAACCTAGAAGTTAGAAAACATACAAATGTGAGTAGATGAATATGTACTGCTCCAGCAGGAAGTTAACTCTGTGCAGTCATGCCAGTGGCTACATGACCTTGGAGGTGTCTACGGACAACGCCGGCTCTTTGGCTTAGAAATGGAGATGAGCACCAACCCCCAGAGTCGGACACGACTGGATTTAACGTCAGGGGAAACCTTTACCTAACACCTTCTAACAAAGGATTCCCCCAGGCAGGAAGCAGCACAGGCTTTGAAGCTGCAAGGCCATTCAGTGCTAATCAAGGTGACCAATTGCAACATTCACACTTGCCTCAAACAGACGAGAGTTCTTTTCTCCACCCTAGACATATATAAACCCCACTTGCCTAGTTTTCCAACAGACCTCACAACCTCTGAGGATGCCTGCCACAGATGTGGGCGAAACGTCAGGAGGGAATGCTGCTGGAACAGGGCGATACATCCCCGAAAACTTACAGCAGCCTACAACACACAATGAAACAGGAAATCACACTTTTAAACCAGGAACGGAACCTTTTTTGCAAAATGCGTTACAATAGTGACTCCCTTGCAAACAACCTGTCATGACTCCCTTCCTTCTCTTCCTGCGAATTCAAGTTTTTTTGGAACGAGGAAGAGAGAAGACGGAAGCAGATTTTAAAATTGTGTCTTTTCGTAGCACAAATGTAGCATCGCTGAATTTGAAAATCCCATCCCATCGATTCCCAGCTCTTTGCAGTATTATTTCACAAAAATGACCTGATGGCGAAAGCTGAAATTTGCCATCACTTTCCAAAGCGTTTCTCATAGAAAACATCTAGGCCAAGCCGGAATTTCAGCCGCAGGATACAGGGCGGTCCCATTTTCTCATTATTATTATTATTATTATTATTATTATTATTACTTTTTAAAGCCTCTCCTCAACCCACTAATATTTGCTCTTAGACCCATAGCTCCATACAATGTATTCCGGGAGAGTTTATCTCCGGGGATTACAGTATAGAGGCAAACATTCAATGCCTTTTACACAAAGTGACAGTTGGAGCCAGGGAGCCAGGAAATTTTTGTTCAGTTTAGGGTTTGGAAATCAGTCTGTTAGGAGTTGGTTTTTGGAATTCATTCAGCTGGGAACTGTGTTTTGAAAAGGAAGCCTCTTTGAGGAAATATAGTTAAAGTCTTCAGGAAAGGAAGGGCTGAGAAGAACTATATTGGTGAACTCTATAGTGAACAACAACAAACATTCAATGCCTTTTACACAAAGTGACAGTTGGAGCCAGGGAACCAGGACATTTTTGTTCAGTTTAGGGTTTGGAAATCAGTCTGTTAGGAGTTGGTTTTTGGAATTCATTCAGCTGGGAACTGTGTTTTGAAAAGGAAGCCTCTTTGAGGAAATATAGTTAAAGTCTTCAGGAAAGGAAGGGCTGAGAAGAACTATATTGGTGAACTCTATAGTGAACACAACAACATACAATGCCTTTTACACAAAGTGACAGTTGGAGCCAGGGAGCCAGGGAATTTTTGTTCAGTTTAGGGTTTGGAAATCAGTCTGTTAGGAGTTGGTTTTTGGAATTCATTCAGTTGGGAACTGTGTTTTGAAAAGGAAGCCTCTTTGAGGAAATATAGTTAAAGTCTTCAGGAAAGGAAGGGCTGAGAAGAACTATATTGGTGAACTCTATAGTGAACACAACAACATACAATACTCAGACGAAGGTAAAGGCCTTCCCCTTTCATCTCCGACATCTGGAGGCAATACTCAACTCCAGCCACGGCAAAACCAGGTAACAAGAAATAGGTGGATTCCCAGCTACAGCGGCGGGACTCTAAATCTGGTGAACCCGACGGCTTTCTGATCTATTTTCTCACCATCTTCTTTGGTTCAAAGCAATTCCCGTTTGCTTTGGACTTTGGAAATTATGGCATCAGCTGTACTGGCTTGAAGGCAGAGCTGTAGACGTTGAGCTGGCACTAGGTATTTATTTCTGTTCTAGTCAATTCCCAGCCAAAATGCCAAGCATTTAAGGATGAAGAGAGTTGTTGTCCAAGAGGATACAGGCTCCAAGGATCAGGAACTGGATAAACCGAGTTTCCCATTGTTCGAAAAATAGAAGTGCGGGCTCTATATCCAAGCTGGAGCAGCATTTCTTATATTTCAAGTTGTCCTATCCATCCGTCCATAGCTCTATTCTGGTATTCAGAATATAGTAAATAATAATAATAATAATATTTTTGTGTGTGTGTCCGGAGTGACTTGAGAAACTGCAAGTTGCTTCTGGTGTGAGAGAATTGGTCATCTGCAAGGATGTTGCCCAGGGGACATTGCCTGGATGTTTTGAAGTTTTTACCATCCTGTTGGAGGCTTCTCTCATGGCCCTGCATGGGGAGCTGGAGCTAACAGAGGGAGCTCATCTGTGCTCTCCCCGGATTCGAACCACCGATCTTTCAGCCAGCAGTGCTGCCAGCACAAGGGAGCATAAGGGGGTTCCAAATTATTATTATTATTATTATTATTATTATTATTATTATTATTATTATTTCTGTTTCTGTTTTTTTCTGAATTTCTGTTTCTAATTTTCCGCAAAGCTTTAGATCATCCATGTACAGCAAGTGGGAAATTTTTGGTGAATTGATTTATTGGTAGCCCAGGTTTGTTTTCTGTAGAATTACTGACAGAGGGACCATTGCAGTGATGAACAGCCGTGGTGATAGTGAGTCGCCCTGGAAAATTCCTCTCTGGATGTTAACAGTTCCATAGCTTTCGTTGCCCACGAACAACTCAAGCTTTCCATTGTTTCATTGCAAATAATAATAATAATAATGATATTTATGTTAACAGTTCCATAGCTTTCGTTGCCCACGAACAACTCAAGTTTTCCATTGTTTCATTGCAAATAATAATAATAATAATAATAATAATATTTATGTTAACAGTTCCATAGCTTTCGTTGCCCACGAACAACTCAAGTTTTCCATTGTTTCATTGCAAATAATAATAATAATAATAATAATATTTATGTTAACAGTTCCATAGCTTTCGTTGCCCACGAACAACTCAAGCTTTCCATTGTTTCATTGCAAATAATAATAATAATAATAATATTTATGTTAACAGTTCCATAGCTTTCGTTGCCCACGAACAACTCAAGTTTTCCATTGTTTCATTGCAAATAATAATAATAATAATAATAATATTTATGTTAACAGTTCCATAGCTTTCGTTGCCCACGAACAACTCAAGTTTTCCATTGTTTCATTGCAAATAATAATAATAATAATAATAATATTTATGTTAACAGTTCCATAGCTTTCGTTGCCCACGAACAACTCAAGTTTTCCATTGTTTCATTGCAAATAATAATAATAATAATAATAATAATATTTATGTTAACAGTTCCATAGCTTTCGTTGCCCACGAACAACTCAAGTTTTCCATTGTTTCATTGCAAATAATAATAATAATAATAATAATAATAATATTTATGTTAACAGTTCCATAGCTTTCGTTGCCCACGAACAACTCGTTTTCCATTGTTTCATTGCAAATAATAATAATAATAATAATAATATTTATGTTAACAGTTCCATAGCTTTCGTTGCCCACGAACAACTCAAGTTTTCCATTGTTTCATTGCAAATAATAATAATAATAATAATAATAATAATAATAGGCTATATTTATATTCTGCCCTTCTCCCCTCGGGGACTCAGAGCAGATTTCAGCATTTACAGCAGACATAGGCAAACATTCAATACCTTTATCTTTCTTTCTTTTTCGTATCAGGAGCAACCGGAGTTGCTTTAATACCTTTATAATCACACTAGCTGTGCCCGGCCACGCGTTGCTGTGGTGAAGTATGGTGGTATGGGAAATAAAGTATTGAGGAATTGGTGGTAGTTAAGGTAAAGGGTCCCCTGGGCTGTGTGGGTTGCTGGGAGACCAAGTGAACAGAGCTTAGCCTTCTAACTGGCAGCAATTGGATAAAAACAATTCTTCCTCTCCCTCTAATTAGGACTTTATTTTTCTTTTCTTTTTGTTGTATCAACCTAGAGGCATGGATGAGGGGTTGTGCTGGCAAGTTTCGAGGTTGTGGGGTGTTTACTTTTGTTGTTTTGTCCGCTGCCGTGATGCCATCACTCTTTTATATATATAGATGCAATGAGACACACAGACACAAACGAAGGCAAAGGCTTCCCCTTTCATCTCCGCCTTTCTGGAGGCAGTGGCCAACTCTGGCCATGGGGTACCTATTGATTTACTCACATGCTAGGTTGGCCGGAGCTAGGACTAACAGCAAGAGCTCACCCCGACCCGTGGTCAGCAGATTCAACAGTTCAGTGGTTGAACCCATTGCACCGCCACAACCCCTACATCCACCAGGACCCCTTTTCCCCCTTTTCGGTACACACATCCCGATTCTTTCCCGTTTTCCCTTGATTACCTTCTTTTGCTCACGAGTGTGACCAAAGGTGCTACCTCACTAATACTTGCAAACGCCGGAAAGGAAACAAGAATGGGGAGGAAGGAAGGACAAATCTCCTCTGAAATGAATGTACAATCTATGCAAATTCTATTTCTCTCTTTCTTTCTCTCTCGGTAATTAAAAGGAAAAAAAAAAGATGAAGAAAGAAAACGTATTAAGTATTAGACTCGTAACCTTGCCAAATAAACAGCAAGATACTGTACAGGTGCCTCTGATCGCAGAGCCGTTTTAATACCCGGCGCAGTTCGTTTGTGCCGCCTTTGTATATTATAAATGACGTGTCTTTGATTCTGTTTGTGGTTCGAATCCCCCTTGATGGACACAAGGGGATCCCATCGCTTGTAAGAACAGCGCCTTCCGTTTTGCTGAGAATATCGATGCCAGGTGAGGTAGGACCCAGAAGATGCCACCGACAAGAACAAAGGACCAACTCCTCGTTCCAGAGGTTAAATCCTATGTAGGCGGTTGGTTGGTTGCGAGATTTCGCTATATGCACAGATGTCTATTATATACAGCAAAAAGGAAAACAAAAAAGGAAAAGTATGGTATATAATATACTAGCTGTGCCCAGCCACGGGTTGCTGTGGCGAAGTATGGTGGTATGGGAAATAAAGTATTGAGGAATTGGTGGTAGTTAAGGTAAAGGGTCCCCTGGGCTGAGTGGGTTGCTAGGAGACCAAGTGCTTAGCCTTCTAACTGGCAGCAATTGGATAAAAACAATTATTCCTCTCCCTCTAATTAGGACTTTATTTTTCTTTTCTTTTTGTTGTATCAACCTAGAGGCATGGATGAGGGGTTGTGATGTCAATTTTCGAGGTTGTGGGGTGTTTACTTTTGTTGTTTTGTCCGCTGCCGTGATGCCATCACTCTTTTATATATATAGACTTTAAAGTAAGTTATAGTTCTATATTTCCTCAAGTGATATAACCACATATATTATTATGATTGTAATATCAGTTTATATTTTCCAACTGTACAGATAAGTACATATTTCAATGTCCAATTTTAACAAATATAATCTTGATAATGTTCTCAGGGTTTGTAATACTCTTCTTCAAAATCGATCATTCAAAGTAAATCAAAGTTCCATGTCAATAGTAACTCATTCAAAGTAAATCAAAGTTCCATGTCAATAGTAACTCATTCAAAGTAAATCAAAGTTCCATGTCAATAGTAACTCATTCAAGGTAAATCAAAGTTCCATGTCAATAGTAACTCATTCAAAGTAAATCAAAGTTCCATGTCAATAGTAACTCATTCAAAGTAAATCAAAGTTCCATTGTCAATAGTAACTCATTCAAGGTAAATCAAAGTTCCATTGTCAATAGTAACTCATTCAAAGTAAATCAAAGTTCCATGTCAATAGTAACTCATTCAAAGTAAATCAAAGTTCCATTGTCAATAGTAACTCATTCAAGGTAAATCAAAGTTCCATTGTCAATAGTAACTCATTCAAAGTAAATCAAAGTTCCATGTCAATAGTAACTCATTCAAAGTAAATCAAAGTTCCATGTCAATAGCAACTCATTCAAAGTAAATCAAAGTTCCATTGTCAATAGTAACTCATTCAAAGTAAATCAAAGTTCCATGTCAATAGTAACTCATTCAAAGTAAATCAAAGTTCCATGTCAATAGTAACTCATTCAAGGTAAATCAAAGTTCCATATCAATAGTAACTCATTCAAAGTAAATCAAAGATCCATGTCAATAGTAACTCATTCAAGGTAAATCAAAGTTCCATGTCAATAGTAACTCATTCAAAGTAAATCAAAGATCCATGTCAATAGTAACTCATTCAAGGTAAATCAAAGTTCCATGTCAATAGTAATTTATTCAAAGTAAATCAAAGTTCCATGTCAATAGTAACTCATTCAAAGTAAATCAAAGATCCATGTCAATAGTAACTCATTCAAGATAAATCAAAGTTCCATGTCAATAGTAACTCATTCAAAGTAAATCAAAGATCCATGTCAATAGTAACTCATTCAAGGTAAATCAAAGTTCCATGTCAATAGTAATTTATTCAAAGTAAATCAAAGTTCCATGTCAATAGTAATTTATTCAAAGTAAATCAAAGTTCCATGTCAATAGTAACTCATTCAAAGTAAATCAAAGTAACATGTCAATAGTAACGACTGGTCTCCCGGGTATGCATCCAGTTTTGGTGAATGAGTTACTATTGACATAGAACTTTGATTTACTTTGAATGATCGATTTTGAAGAAGAGTATTACAAACCCTGAGAACATTATCAAGATTATATTTGTTAAAATTGGACATTGAAATATGTACTTATCTGTACAGTTGGAAAATATAAACTGATATTACAATCATAATATATGTGATTATATCACTTGAGGAAATATAGAACTATAACTTACTTTAAAGTATATTATATACCACACTTTTCTTTTCTTTTTTTCCCTTTTTGCTGGTTGAGAGATTTCCCTATGGGTAAATCCGTTGGTTGGCCGGGACTCGTTCCAACTGGACCTGGACTATTCCATGCCGTGGCATCCTATGAGTTGCCCTGTTTAGAGAAAGCCTTAAGTTCCTTCATTGTCTTTTCAATGTGGCCTTAAAACCGTATTTGGAAATTTGAGCTGTTGTATGTTCTGTCTCTCTCAACTATGGTCAAATGTATTAAAAAACAAAAGCACCTTGAGACTTCTGTGAGTTTTTAAACATATACACACACACACATACACACGAGGGTTGAATGAAAAGTAACGCCTCCGCCTTCGTTACTTCGGGTTGGATGGGAATACAGTAGGGTCTCACTTATCCAACATAAACGGGCCGGCAGAATGTTGGATAAGCGAACTAGCACTTTTGGCCCAGTTCCTCTGGATCCAATCCAAGATTGGATTATCCAACACTCACTTATCCAACGTTCTGGATTATCCAACACATTTTTGTAGTCAATGTTTTCAATATACAGTAGAGTCTCACTTATCCAACATAAACGGGCCGGCAGAACATTGGATAAGCGAATATGTTGGATAATAAGGAAGGATCAAGGAAAAGTCTAATAAACATCAAATTAGGGTTGAGCAAAAAAGTCGGAATCATCGTTAATCGTGTATATATATATATATATATATATATATATATATATATATACACAGTAGAGTCTCACTTATCCAACATAAACGGGCTGGCAGAACGTTGGATAAGTGAATATGTTGGATAATAAGGAGAGATGAAGGAAAAGCCTGTTAAACATTACATTAGGTTATGATTTTACAAATGAAGCACCAAAACATCATGTTATACAACAAAATTGGCAGAAAAAGTAGTTCAATACACAGTAATGCTATGTAGTAATTACTGTATTTACGAATTTAGCACCAAAATATCATGATATATTGAAAACATTGACTACAAAAATGCATTGGATAATCCAGAACGTTGGATAAGTGAGTGTTGGATAAGTGAGACTCTACTGTATCGTGATATTTTGGTGCTAAATTTGTAAATACAGTAATTACTACATAGCATTACTGCGTATTGAACTACTTTTTCTGTCAAATTTGTTTTATAACATGACGTTTTGGTGCTTAATTTGTAAAATCATAACCTACTTTGAAGTTTAATAGGCTTCTCCTTAATCTCTCCTTATTATCCAACATATTCGCTTATCCAACGTTCTGCCGCCCCTTTTATGTTGGATAAGTGAGACTCTACTGTATATAACAGTTATATGGGTTACTTTTACTTCTGTTAATACTGCTGGTAAAACACTTGTTACTCTATGTTTTGTTTTAGATAATAGTTCATTGTTGCTGAGTATACCAACTCCCGAAGAAGGGGATTTTCTCCCCGAAACAGGGTACAAAAATACCTGGGAACCCCTGTAGACTTGGACCTTTATTTGGACTTTACTTACGAAGACTTTCTTGAGAGCGGTGCCCCATCTTTATTTTCTTCATTCCAACATGACCAACCATCTGTTTACTTTGTTTGGAAGATATGCTCATTGAGTACTGTGTTTCCCCGAAAATAAGACAGTGTCTTATATTAATTTCTGCTCCCAAAGATGCTCTGGGTCTTATTTTCAGGGGATGTCTTATTTTTCCATGAAGAAGAATTCACATTTATTGTTGAACAAAAAAAAAAAGGACATTTACAGTACTTGTCATCACAAACCAGCATAACCAAACTGTGAATCCTATCAAGAATTTCTTATTACTACTAATATTTCCATGTACAACTGATATGTACATTTACCAATCCTGAATGCTCTGGTGTTCTGTTCGTTGGGCATGCTTCCAAACAAAACCTTTTCTAGGTCTTACTTTCGGGGGAGGCCTTATATTTAGCAATGCAGCAAAACTTCTACTAGATCTTATTTTTTGGGGATGTCTTATTTTCGGGGAAACAGGGTATGTCTCCCTGCAGCCTATATACATTGGAACCAATATCAGACTTGGATAATTTTTGTGTTAGAGCTGTTGCTCCTTTTCATTTTGTCTGGTACGGCCAAATTGAGCTTTGTACGGGGAACTTTAATAATACTATATGCTACTAGCTGTGCCCGGCCACGCGTTGCTGTGGCGAAGTCTGGTGGTATGGGAAATAAAGTATTGAGGAATTGGTGGTAGTTAACGTAAAGGGTAAAGGTGTGGAGTCCAGATAATCCAGTTAAAGCAGATAATATAAGATTATAAATGGGTTATATAGCTGTGTGGAAGGGCCTTGAGTCTACACTGCCATATAATCCAGCTCAAATCAGATAATCTGTATTTTATAGGCAGTGTGGAAGAGGCCTAAGTGAGGCCTAACTCTGCCTGTCCCCTGGGTGAGTGGGTTGCTAGGAGACCAAGTGCACGGATAGCCTTCTAACTGGCAGCAATTGGATAAAAACAATTATTCCTCTCCCTCTAATTAGGACTTTATTTTTCTTTTCTTTTTGTTGTATGAACGTAGAGGCATGGATGAGGGATTGTGCTGGTAAGTTTAGCGTTTCTGGGATGTGTAGTTCTGTTGTTTTGTCCTAGGCCGAGATTTCATTACCCTTTTATATATATAGATTTGGACATATTTTCTTTGTGCATAGACCATCTTGTGTTTGAGTTGACCATGGGAACACATAGGCAAGGAGGCACACAGACAAGAGACTCTATAGGGATGTGGCCCAAAGACGAGGAGGAACATGGGCAAGGAGGCTGTAGAGGGAAGTGGAACTTGCAGACACACAAACAAGGAGAATGATCACAGAGTCTCAACGGCAAGGCGGCGCATGGGTACAGAGGTTCTATGGGGCACTGACCATAAGTGTTTGTGGATGTTCATAGGTGTGTCCCAGAGGTAAGGAGACACCTTGGGGACACTGACCATAGCTAGTCCACCATTCGGCAACCACCCACAAAATTGTGTTATGGTCAATGTGGCCGAGGTGTCTCCTCAGCTCCTTAGTCCAATCTAACTGTTTGCACAAGCCATATTGGAACCAGGCTGGCACAACTGGAGGTACGGGTCGGAATATGTTTTTACAGTGACAATATGTTGAGGGATACAGAAAAAATTGATCTTTTCTCAGCGGGTTTTCTTCTGTTTGGATAGTAATTGCCTCCTATTAATGGCAGCTGAGATTCTCTAAGACGCTCACCAAGTCAATGTGGCTGGGTGACAGTCGTTCCCCGTTCGGCTCGGGAAAACGGGGAGAAACTTGGCCGCATCTCAGTTCGGCTAATGAATAAACTTATTTGGTGCCTGTCGGGTCCCCTCCAGAGAAACAGCCTCACTTTCATAAAGAGGACAAGACAAGGCGGCCGGGATGGATGTCCGTATCATTTAGTCACGGGTGCCGCTGAGCAGAATTGGCAAGCGCTTTCGGAAGAAAGAGAAACAAACCTGCCAAATGTTCAAAAAAGGCACATAAGGGACATGGGCACACATGATGCGAAGTCAATCATAATCACTTGTGACAAGAAGCAGCGGCTGGAAGGAAAGCAATGCAAAGCAAGCAGAAGTTGGAAGGAATCTGCACAAGGTGAGACGGCAGACTCGGCAAGGAGGCCAAAACGTTGCCTCTTTGTGCTTCTTATACCTTTTCCACCCAAAAAATATTGACAAGACCCCAATGAGTGTATAAAATAGGTAGAAAAACCAAACACTGACTGATAATAAACCAGCATTTGCAAGGCTTGCTAAACATGCTGATTTTCCTGTTTTGTGGAGTACAGCTGAAGCAGTTACTGCAAGGTCCATTGTAAACACTAGGGTTGAGCAAAAAAGTCGGAATCATCGTTAATCGTGTATATATATATATATATATATATATATATATATATATATATATACACAGTAGAGTCTCACTTATCCAACATAAACGGGCCGGCAGAACGTTGGATAAGCAAATATGTTGAATAATAAGGAAGGATCAAGGAAAAGTCTAATAAACATCAAATTAGGTTATGATTTTACAAATTAAACACCAAAACATCATGTTATACAACAAATTGGACAGAAAAAGTAGTTCAATAAACAGTAATGCTATGTAGTAATTACGATATTTACGAATTTAACACCAAAATATCACAATGTTTTGAAAACATTGGCTACAAAAATGTGTTGGATAATCCAGAACGTTGGATAAGTGAGTGTTGGATAAGTGAGACTCTACTGTAGGTAGAAAAACCAAACACTGGCTGATAATAAACCAGCAAGGCTTGCTAAACATGCTGATTTTCCTGTTTCGTGGAGTACAGCTGAAGCAGTTACTGCAGAATCCATTGTAAACACTAGGGTTGAGCAAAAAAGTCGGAATCATTGTTAATCATAAAAAAATGTATCTTTTTGGGTTCTGGATGGGATTCTGAGGTGGTTTGGCCCTTCCAAATCAACTTTCTAATTCAAAGCATTGGAGCCCATTTATTTAATGGCCTTGGAAAACCTTTGGATATACGGGTGAGGGTGCTTCTGCCTGGGAAGGGAAGGAGACGGAGGGAAAGGTGAGTGTTTTCCCAACTGTGTAGTTAGAACAGGGCTAAGCCTCATAGGAAGAAACAGCAAGCCATTTTCAGACAGCATGGTGCCTTAAAACGGCCCACTGGTGTACTGGTTTGAGAGTTGGACTACGATTGTGGCTTGATTCCCACTCAGCCATGGAAACCCACTGGGTGATCTTGGGCAAGTCACACACTCTCAGCCCCAGAAAACCCAATGAAATAGGAAATAACACTTCCAAACCAGGAACAGATTTTTGTTATTAATAAAATATGTTTTTAAATAAAAACTTTGAAAATAAGGCTTCCCCGTCTGCGCAGGGTTCCATACTTCGCACTTTAACAACACAACCGTTCAATGCTAAGGTTTCCCCATCTGCGCTTCCCTTGTAGAATGGGGCCGATAGTTTTGTCACATTGTTAAGGAACCAGTGGTATAACTGTTCTTCCAGTCGTTCAGATCTGAAATGCATGCTGAGCGGTAATCGTAAGTGAAGGATGCGATAATCGTAATTAAATCACTTAGTGGCTTTTAATTATGCCTATTTCCTGCAGTGCCATCTCCATGCGGGGTGGAATGCTGCAAAGGTGCCGAGTTGCATTACCTGTGATAAATTAGCCATAGCACTCCCTTCCTGCGAGCGCCTTCCAGCCATTGCTAAATAGAGGAAACGTCCCTTCTTGTGCCTTCCCGAGCGACGTGAAACCACATCTGTGCTCATGTCACCCGCTCCATGGCTGCTCCGTCGTTGTTTTGCTCAACTTTGCACATGAATGCCTCTCTGACTCCGGCGGCACCGGGAGCAGCTGGCGGCAAGGTATCTTCCAGTAACCACGCGAACCTATTTTTATAGTCTGCTATCACGAGCATAAGACAAAACAGCTGTCTTACAAGGACCCGTCAATTACAAAAAAGAAGACAATGGTTTTGTTTTAATGTTGCGCGATGTTTGGGAGCGTTCTAGGGCTTCCACGTCATTTGCTCACTTAATAGGAACCAGAAGTGTCATCTCAATATCCAGTACAATTTAGGCTCCATTTACTCTGCCAGACAAAACAACAAAACTAAAGGCCCCCCAACTTCGAAATTTGACAACACAACCCATCATTCACGGCTCTAGGTTGATACAACAAAAAGAAAAGAAAAATAAAGTCCTAATTATAGGGAGAGGAATAATAGTTTTTATCCAATTGCTGCCAGTTTGAAGGCTAAGCTCCGCCCACTTGATATCCTAGCAACCTACTCAGCCCAGGGGACAGGCACAGTTAGGCCTCACTTAGGCCTCTTCCACAGATTATCAGATTTGAACTGGATTATATGGCAGTGTAGACTCAAGGCCCTTCCACACAGCTATATAACCCATTTAGAATCTTATATTATCTGCTTTGAACTGGATTATCTTGACTCCACACTGCCATATAATCCACTTCAGTGTGCATACTAAACATAAAGACAACGATACAACAGACATTCAATACCACCACTACCTCAACCATTTCTCACCAACACCACCAGACAACGCCACAGCAACGCGTGGCCGGGCACAGCTAGTCTATATATATAAAAGAGTGATGGTATCAGGGCAGCAGACAAAACAACAAAACTAAAGGCCCACCAACCTCGAAATTTGACAACACAATCCATCGTTCACGGCTCTAGGTTGATACAACAAAAAGAAAAGAAAAATAAAGTCCTAATTACAGGGAGAGGAATAATTGTTTTTATCCAATTGCTGCCAGTTTGAAGGCTAAGCTCCACCCACTTGGTCTCCTCTAAACTGGCAGCAATTGGATAAAAGCGATTATTGCTCTCCCTCTAATTAGGACTTTATTTTTCTTTCTTTTTGTTGTATCAACCTAGAGGCGTGGATGATGGGTTGTGTTGTCAAATTTCGAGGTTGGGGGGCCTGTAGTTTTCTTGTTTTGTGGGTCGCCGTGATGCCATCACTCATTTATATATATATAGATTATATGTACATACAACTTGTAAGCCGCTCTGAGTCCCCTTCGGGGTGAGAGAGGGTGGGGTATAAATGTAGCAAATAAATAAATAAATTGTTGTTGGGGAGGGGGGTGTTTACAATACAAATAAGATACGTGCAGTGTGTATAGGAATTTGTTCATTTTTTTTTCAAATGATAATTTGGCCCCTCAACCATCTGAGGGACCATGAACCGGCCCTCCACTTAAAAAGTTTGAGGACTCCTGATTTAGCCCAACGTCCTAATGTAGCAGCTCTTGAATATTTTATTTAAAGACCCTAAAAATCCCTTACCTAGATGACCCTTACTCAAAAATCTTGTTTTTCCATGAAAGTGTTAACGGGACATGTTCTGCTTGACATTTGCTCTTTGCTCACAATATAAGGTCATGCCAACTGCAGTAATGATTTGGCTGCTGGATGATGCATACGTGGGATGAACTATGAACATGTCACCTGAGGATAGTGCATACGTGGAGCAAACTAGGGACACTTCACCTGATGTGATGAGTAAGGAGTTATATAAGTTACAAGGCAACTACGCATGTCCAAAAGGATTATAATAGTCAGCAAATTCCATTGTCAGTTAGCTTTCTGCGCATGCTTCTGTAAAATTGTATAAATTGGAAAGCCACTACAGGCAAGGGGTGGCATTGCGTTTTCTTGGCATTAGTTAACATTGTCACCTGCTCTTGGCCACAAGTAAACTATCTTGAAGACAACTTCTGCTGTCGGTCTGCTTTCTTCACCCGCGTCCAAACGAAATTCCACAACAGTCCTTCTGCTTTTGTGCTGTGGGGGCCGGATAAATGGCTTCGATGGGCCGCATCCGGCCCGCGGGCTGTAGTTTGGGGACCCGTGGTCTACACTGTGGATCCAAACTGCGTTCTATGGCTCGTAGGTGAGCTCTTAGAAGACGCCCAGAAGTCGTAATCGGAGGATTCGGAGGATTTAAGTATGCAGCCTGAGGCACTTGAATTTTCAAATGTGCATAGAAAAGCTCGTTCTCCCTTTCAAATCTGCATATTTATGGGGCCGACAATGGCTGTGCTTTGTGTCTTCGAGTCCTGCTGCTACTAATTCCGACGACGGGCAAAACCGGATGCTTCGAACACGGCAAAGAGATCACAAGAGCTTTGAAGTCCAAGACACATTCCTTGGAAATGATTTCTTTCCGCTCCGATGAAAGCGGAACAAGACAGAGGCCTTGATTGAACCAGCTTGTTGTTACACGACCCATGATGAAGAGCGGGGACAACGGAGGACTCTCAGGGCTTTGAAGGGCTTCTTGATCCGAATTTGTCCTACGCTCGGGATGATCAGATGAAACGGCAACCACGTTCTGTCCAAAATGAAATCCGGGACCTTTGCCCTCTTCGCTCCTCTGTAGCATCCGTTGCTGCCATCTCTTCTACGGCCTTTTTTTCCCGACTGGAGAGACAAATGTGTTGGATAATCCAGAACATTGGATAAGCGAATGTTGGATAATGTATTTAAAAAAACCTCTAAAAGCAGGACAGCAAATAAAGAACAACACTCAGAAGACAAGGGAATTCCAGGCAAGAATCTATATATATAAAAGAGTGATGGCATCACGGCGACCCACAAAACAACAAAACTACAGGCCTCCCAACCTCGAAATTTGACAACACAACCCACCATCCACGCCGCTAGGTTGATACAACAAAAAGAAAAGAAAAATAAAATCCTAATTAGAGGGAGAGGAATAATTGCTTTTATCCAATTGCTGCCAGTTAGAAGGCTAAGCTCCTCCAACTTGGTCTCCTAGCAACCCAATAAAAAATAATTAAAAACACTAAAAGATCAATACAATAAAATACTATAACAGAGAATAACTAAAAAATAATACAAGAAAATAATAAAATATAATAAAAAAGATAACTTACAATAAAATTTATAAAAAAAATACAAATAACGTCAAATAAAAATTACACAATTTTTAACCAATACCACCACCACTTTGCCACAGCAACGCGTGGCCGGGCACAGCTAGTAGCTAATAAATGAGTGGGGAGCCAAGGGCAGAGAAATGCCTTTCTGGCTTGTAAACATGGCTAAATACATTGGATAAGTGAGACTCTACTGTATAGGGAAGCAGTTTTGCAATAAATAACAATTAACCTATCCCTTTATCTTGAGTTTACAACTTATAACAAAGTGCACTTTAGCTAGTCTATTGCTCAACTTCGCTGTTTTTAATTCCGTGTTTATCAAGTGTGTTTTCATTTTCATAGGTTAATGTTTAAATTTTATACAATAGAGTCTCGCTTATCCAAGCCTCGCTTATCCAAGCCTTTGGATTATCCAAGCCATTTTTGTAGTCAATGTTTTCAATACATCGTGATATTTTGGTGCTAAATTTGTAAATACAGTCATTACAACATAACATTACTGTGTATTGAACGACTTTTTCCGTCAAATTTGTTGTATAACATGATGTTTTGGTGCTTAATTTGTAAAATCATAACCAGCTGTCAGCACTAGTTTGTAGTGCGGTTTTCTTGTACTGGTTTATTATTATTATTATTATTATTATTATTATTATTATTATTATTATTATTATTATTTAAAAATGACAAGGATAAGGATGGAAGTCATCCCTCCTTATTATCCAAGATATTTGCTTATCCAAGCTTCTGCCGGCCCGTTTAGCTTGGATAAGTGAGACTCTACTGTAATTGGTGTATGTTTTTGTTTACTGATGTACTGTTTATTGTCAATGTTTTATCTATTATTATCTGTGAGCCACTTCAGGGGAGATGGAGGCGGAGTAAAAATAAAATAATAATAATTATTATTAATTATTATTATTATTATTATTATTATTATTTTATTGTACAACACAGCAAACAAGATAGATACGCTGGATTTCGTATCACAAAATCACAAGTCGAACACTTCCCAAGTGTCTAGGACTGTGTGATGTATTATTATTATTATTATTATTATTATTATTATTATTATTATTATTATTATTATTATTTTATTATGATACAGCAAACAAGACAGATATGCTGGATTTCGTATCACAAAATCTCAAGTCGAACACTTCCGAAGTGTCTAGGACTGTGTGATGTATTATTATTATTGTTATTATTATTATTATTATTATTATTATTATTATTATTTTATTATGATACAGCAAACAAGACAGATATTCTGGATTTCATATCACAAAATCTCAAGTCGAACACTTCCCAAGTGTCTAGGACTGTGTGATGTATTTTCGGATGATGCGTGCAGATCCCAGTCGGGTGGCCTTTTGCAGTTGGCAGATCGTTTTCAAACTGCTAGGTTGGCAGAAGCTGGGGCCAACAGCGGGAGCAGTACCTATTGATCTACTCACATTGGCATGTTTTCGAACTGCTAGGTTGGCAGAAGCTGGGGCCAACAGCGGGAGCAGTACCTATTGATCTACTCACATTGGCATGTTTTCGAACTGCTAGGTTGGCAGAAGCTGGGGCTAACAGTGGGAGCAGTACCTATTGATCTACTCACATTCACATGTTTTCGAACTGTTAGGTTGGCAGAATCTGGGGCTAACAGTGGGAGCAGTAGGGTGGCCTTTTGCAGCTGGCAGATCGTAATTTTGTCAATGCCTATTGTTTCCAAATGCAATGTTTTGTTGTGCCAGCTGTCAGCACTAGTTTGTAGTGCGGTTTTCTTGTACTGGTTTATTATTATTATTATTATTATTATTATTATTATTATTATTATATTATTATGACACAGCAAACAAGGTAGATATGCTGGATTTCATATCACAAAACCACAAGTCGAACACTTCCCAAGTGTCTAGGACTGTGTGATGTATTTTCGGATGATGCTGCAGATCCCAGTCGGGTGGCCTTTTGCAGTTGGCAGATCGTGATTTTGTCAATGCCTATTGTTTCCAAATGCAATGTTTTGTTGTGCCAGCTGTCAGCACTAGTTTGTAGTGCGGTTTTCTTGTACTGGTTTATTATTATTATTATTATTATTATTATTATTATTATTATTATTATTTATTAAAAATGACAAGGATAAGGATGGAAGTCAACCAAATATTTTTTTTCTTCTTTTCCTTTTTTTTCTTCCTTTTTTCCTCTTTTTCTCTTACCTTTTCCTTTCCTACTTTCCTATTTGACCACATTGTTCTCCCACTTTTATCATAACTCTTTGCTTATATAAATACAACTATAAAAAAGCAGCTTTAGGGATGTTTAAGTCGTCAAGGTCTCGGGATCGAAATGAAACTGTTAATAAATTAAACAGAACGAGACTCCCTTTCAGTCCCGCCTTATTTTTATTCCGCAACCGTTTCTTGTCAATCTTCTGTTATCCTTCCCTCGGCTTTCGCCGTCTTTCATTAAAAAAAGGAGCCGTTTCTTATTCATTACAGTTCATTAAAATGAAATAAAAACGGCATCAACATGAGAGAGAGAGAGTTGCTCGCGATTAGCATACAAATGGCCACGGACACAAAATCACCGGCGTTCTTTATGATCATCGCACACAAAATTAATTCCGAGAGCCTTTTGTGAACTGGCCTAAAAATAATGGAAAAAAAATCACATTTGCTTGAGAAAAAAAAAAAACCAACATTCATGGCGATTCACACCAATTTTGAGATAATGAAACAATTAAAAATACACGGATTGAAGATCTTATCGTGGTTTTTTCCTCCGGCCCCATTTCTACATTATTCATGAAGGGATGTAGGTTTAATCCGGAACCGTAATTGCAGATGAATCTGGTACAAATTGTTCCTTATATTCCGTGGCCTCTTTCAATTTAAGCAACGGGAGAAAGAAAGGCAAAAGGCACATATGTGTTGCGGGTTGTAGACAGATGAACGGCAGGACATCTGCTTTGGCATGGAGCGCTGTTACTTTCCCGCCGGAGCCGTACCTATTGATCTACTCACATTGTCCATAGACACCTCCAAAGTGATGTGGCCGTTGCCATGACTGCATGGAGGGCCGTTACCTTCCTGCCAGAGCAGTACCTATTGATCTACTCACATTGTCCGTAGACACCTCCAAGGTCATGTGGCTATTGCCATGACTGCATGGAGCGCCGTTACCTTCCTGCCAGAGCCGTACCTATTGATCTACTCACATTGTCCATAGACACCTCCAAAGTGATGTGGCCGTTGCCATGACTGCATGGAGCGCCGTTACCTTCCTGCCAGAGCAGTACCTATTGATCTACTCACATTGTCCGTAGACACCTCCAAGGTCATGTGGCTGTTGCCATGACTGCATGGAGGGCTGTTACCTTCCTGCCAGAGCCGTACCTATTGATCTACTCACATTGTCCACAGACACCTCCAAGGTCATGTGGCCATTGGCATGACTGCATGGACCACTGTTACCTTCCTGCCAGAGCCGTACCTATTGATCTACTCACATTGTCCGTAGACACCTCCAAGGTCATGTGGCCATTGGCATGACTGCATGGAGCACTGTTACCTTTCCGCCGGAGCCGTACCTATTGATCTACTCACATTGTCCATAGACACCTCCAAAGTGATGTGGCCGTTGCCATGACTGCATGGAGCGCCGTTACCTTCCTGCCAGAGCAGTACCTATTGATCTACTCACATTGTCCGTAGACACCTCCAAGGTCATGTGGCTGTTGCCATGACTGCATGGAGGGCTGTTACCTTCCTGCCAGAGCCGTACCTATTGATCTACTCACATTGTCCACAGACACCTCCAAGGTCATGTGGCCATTGGCATGACTGCATGGACCACTGTTACCTTCCTGCCAGAGCCGTACCTATTGATCTACTCACATTGTCCGTAGACACCTCCAAAGTCATGTGGCCATTGGCATGACTGCATGGAGCACTGTTACCTTCCTGCCAGAGCCGTACCTATTGATCTACTCACATTGTCCACAGACACCTCCAAGGTCATGTGGCCATTGGCATGAATGCATGGAGCGCTGTTACCTTTCCGCCAGAGCCGTACCTATTTATCTACTCACATTCGCATGTTTTCGAACTGCTAGGCTGGAAGAAGCTGGGGCTAACGGCGGGAGCAGTACCTATTGATCTACTCACATTTGCATGTTTTCGAACTGCTAGGTTGGCAGAAGCTGGGGCTAACAGTGGGAGCAGTACCTATTGATCTACTCACATTCGCATGTTTTCGAACTGCTAGGCTGGCAGAAGCTGGGGCTAACGGCGGGAGCAGTACCTATTGATCTACTCACATTGGCATGTTTTCGAACTGCTAGGTTGGCAGAATCTGGGGCCAACAGCGGGAGCAGTACCTATTGATCTACTCACATTGGCATGTTTTCGAACTGCTAGATTGGCAGAAGCTGGGGCTAACAGCGGGAGCAGTACCTATTGATCTACTCACATTGGCATGTTTTCGAACTGCTAGGTTGGCAGAATCTGGGGCCAACAGCGGGAGCAGTACCTATTGATCTACTCACATTCGCATGTTTTCGAACTGCTAGATTGGCAGAAGCTGGGGCTAACAGCGGGAGCAGTACCTATTGATCTACTCACATTGGCATGTTTTCGAACTGCTAGGTTGGCAGAATCTGGGGCCAACAGCGGGAGCAGTACCTATTGATCTACTCACATTCGCATGTTTTCGAACTGCTAGATTGGCAGAATCTGGGGCTAACAGTGGGAGCAGTACCTATTGATCTACTCACATTCGCATGTTTTCGAACTGCTAGATTGGCAGAATCTGGGGCTAACAGTGGGAGCAGTACCTATTGATCTACTCACATTCGCATGTTTTCGAACTGTTAGGTTGGCAGAAGCTGGGGCTAACAGCGGGAGCAGTACCTATTGACCTACTCACATTCGCATGTTTTCGAACTTTTAAATCAAAAAGACTGGAAGTATTGGGAGAAGAAAAGAAAACACACTCTTGAAATAGATCGTGTCTTTTGTTTTTGAGGCAAGAAGAGAGGAGATCAGTGCAAGGAAAGCATGTAAATAGTAAACAAAGCCATCCGAGGACAAGAAAGGGGAGAAGAACAAAGCGTTTAAGTCTATTAATTCCATCAGAAGCATTTGTTTGAGGCAACAATGGGGTTTGCGGAAGCTTGAGAGCGCTTTTGTTTTAATTCTGGTTTTAACAGAGCGAGAAGTGTTCAGATGTTTGGCTCGCTCGAGGAAACAAGAGGCCGTTCTGTTTTAATCAGCGTCGGACAATGTCTTTTTCAGAAATATGCAAACACAAGACTCCCAAAGATGGACTGACATTTCCATTTGGAGAAGGAAGAAGGTTATACAGGGTTGTTGTATGTTTTCGAGGCTGCCTGGCCATGTCTCCAGAAGCATTCTCTCCTGACGTTTCGCCCACATCTATGGCAGGCATCCTCAGAGGTTGTGAGGTCTGTTGGAAACTAAGCAAGGAAGGTTTGACTACCAGTATTAAAAAAACTCAACACTCTGGAAACAGAAGAATTCCAGACACGCATCAATCAGGGGGCAGCTAACAACTCTGAACAAAACTCTAGAAACAGAAGAATTTCAGACAGGCATCTATCAGGGGGCAGCTAACAACTCTGAACAAAACTCTGGAAACAGAAGAATTCCAGGCAGGCATCAGTCAGGGGGCAGCTAACGACTCTGAACAAAACTCCGGAAACAGAAGAATTCCAGACAGGCATCAATCAGGGGGCAGCTAACGACTCTGAACAAAACTCTGGAAACAGAAGAATTCCAGACAGGCATCAATCAGGGGGCAGCTAACGACTCTGAAGAAAACTCTGGAACAAAGGATTCCCACCCAGGCAGGAAGAAGCCAGGAGATGAAGCTATTCAATGCTAATTAAGAATATACAATCAAAGCCCTCCAGACAGAGAACTCCACAACACACTTCTCAGACAACATATTCTACCACCAAACGGCTCTTTCCAATGTTTAGATGGAATTCTAAATTCTAAATTGCTTTGATTTGAGTATTGGCTCTCATCAAGTGAGTGTAAGCATGCACTTGAGGAACCCACCTGGACACAGGATATTATTTGAGGACACAGAAATGCTCGATCACTCCGACAATTATCATGTCAGACGACGCAGAGAAGCCACTGAAGTCCACAAGCATGTGGACAACTTCAACAGAAAGGAGGAAACCATGAAAATAAATAGTATTAAAAAAATCCAAAATCAGAACAGTAAATAAGAAATAAAAAAGAGCAGCACTCTGAAAACAGAACAATTCCGGACAGGAATCAATCAGGGGGCAGCTAACGACTCTGAACAAAGGATTCCCCCAGGCCAGGAGGTGACGCTGGGAAGGCCATTTAATGCTAATCAAGGTGACTAATTACAGTAGAGTCTCACTTATCCAACATTCGCTTATCCAACATTCTGGATTATCCAACTTATTTTTTGTAGTCAATGTTTTCAACACATCGTGATATTTTGGTGCTAAATTCGTAAATACAGTAATTACAACATAACATTACTGCGTATTGAACTACTTTTTCTGTCCAATTTGTTGTATAATATGTTTTGGTGCTTAATTTGTAAAATCATAGCCTAATTTGATGTTTAATAGGCTTTTCCTTAATCCCTCCTTATTATCCAAGATATTTGCTTATCCAAGGTTCTGCCGGCCCGTTTAGCTTGGATAAGTGAGAGACTACTGTAATACAGTAGAGTCTCACTTATCCAACGTTCTGGATTATCCAAGGCATTTTTGTAGTCAATGTTTTCAATACATCGTGATATTTTGGTGCTAAATTCGTAAATACAGTAATTACAATAGAGTCTCACTTATCCAAGCTAAACGGGCCGGCAGAACCTTGGATAAGTGAATATGTTGGATAATAAGGAGGGATTAAGGAAAAACCTATTAAACATCAAATTATGTTATGATTTTACAAATTAAGCACCAAAACATCATGTTATACAACAAATTGGACAGAAAAAGAAGTTCGATACACATTAATGCTAAGTAGTAATTACTGTATACGAGTTTATGTTGGATAAGTGAGACTCTACTATATTAGCCCCGAGTTTATGTTGGATAAGTGAGACTCTACTATATTAGCCCCGGGTTTATGTTGGATAAGTGAGACTCTACTATATTAGCCCCGAGTTAATGTTGGATAAGGGAGACTCTACTATATTAGCCCCGAGTTTATGTTGGATAAGGGAGACTCTACTATATTAGCCCCGAGTTTATGTTGGATAAGGGAGACTCTACTATATTAGCCCCGAGTTTATGTTGGATAAGGGAGACTCTACTATATTAGCCCCGAGTTAATGTTGGATAAGGGAGACTCTACTATATTAGCCCCGAGTTTATGTTGGATAAGGGAGACTCTACTATATTAGCCCCGAGTTTATGTTGGATAAGTGAGACTCTACTATATTGGCCCCGAGTTTATGTTGGATAAGGGAGACTCTACTATATTAGCCCCGAGTTTATGTTGGATAAGGGAGACTCTACTATATTAGCCCCGAGTTTATGTTGGATAAGTGAGACTCTACTATATTAGCCCTGGGTTTATGTTGGATAAGTGAGACTCTACTATATTAGCCCTGGGTTTATGTTGGATAAGTGAGACTCTACTGTATTTCATTTTTTTCTACCAAAAGTGAGATGTGCAAGGCACTCAAAATGGATAGAAATCAAGACACAAGCAGGTATAGTATCAGAACACAATACAAATGCAATAGAATTAGAAACAACTTTAGAACATCAGGATAGCAAGATGCAACTCCTACCTCTTAAAAAGCAAGGAAGACTGGCCAGAAAAGGGATTACTCCATGTATTCTATGGAAGAGGAGTTTCTTCCCTTCTCTCTCCAGAAGTTGCCATCAGGCCTTAGGAGCAAAGAAGGTGGAGTGGAAACACCTGTGGGAATTGGGATTGGGATCACCTGCCGTAGAACAGTCATAAGAAACCCTGCAAGGAATTTCATCCTGGAAAAAAGTGACTGTGAGATGCCATGAAGAAAGAAGGCTCCGTCCTGGGTGAATTAATGACTCGGGTGAAGCTTTAGAACAGGAGTCACCAAACTTTTAAAACCAGGGCCAGTTCACGGTCCCTCAGACCGTTGGAGGGCCGGACTATAATCATCATCATCATCATTTTAAATAATAGTTTTGAAAATACTATGAACAAATTCCTATGCACACTGCACATCTCTTATTTTGGAGTAAACCAACAAAACGGGAACAAATACAGCCTTAATGTTATAATAATAATAATAATAATAATAATAATAATAATAATAATAATAATAATAATAATTGTGCGGTTTTCTGGCATTGTATATTTTTGCCGCTTCTGTGACTGTTCATTTGGGTTTTGATGATTCCGTAGCCCACTTGTCGATGGATGTCCAGAATCAGCAGCATCCACCGCGGTCCTTTTTATCCTGGGCGACGACCGAGCCAGTATAGACTTCGTTTGGGTTTGATTCTCCATAATGCGAATGGGTGAGGTGCTCTTGGTTGTGCTCCTCAGCTGAGGCCTCTCTGGCTTGGTTGGACCTGCCCGTAGTTACACTCCTGCCAGCACAGCCCTCAGTCATCATTGGGGCAGCTAAGCCCCCCCACCACGTCAAGGTGGCACCTGCGGCAACCTTGCTCCTGGGTTGCAGCCCAGGAGCAAGCCATCAGAACAAATGCAATTAAGGCCAAGATTGAAAAATCAGCTGATGACCCAAAATGCAGACTGTGCAAGGAAACCGACGAAAGCATTGATCACGTCCTCAGCTGCTGTAAGAAAATCGCACAGACAGACTACAAACAGAGGCACAACCATGTGGCCCAAATGATCCATTGGAACTTATGCCTCAAGTCCCACCTCCCAGCAGCAAAGAACTGGTGGGATCACAAACCTGCAAAAGTCTTGGAAAATGAGCACGCAAAGATACTGTGGGACTTCCGAATCCAGACTGACAAAGTTCTGGAACACAACACACCAGACATCACAGTTGTGGAAAGGAAAAAGGTTTGGATCCTTGATGTTGCCATCCCAGGTGACAGTCGCATTGACGAAAAACAACAGGAAACACTCAGCCGCTGTCAGGACCTCAAGATTGAACTGCAAAGACTCTGGCAGAAACCAGTGCAGCTGGTCCCGGTGGTGATGGGCACACTGGGTGCCCTGCCAAAAGATCTCAGCCGGCATTTGGAAACAATAGACATTGACAAAATCACGATCTGCCAACTGCAAAAGGCCACCCTACTGGGATCTGCACGCATCATCCGAAAATACATCACACAGTCCTAGACACTTGGGAAGTGTTCGAATTGTGATTTTGTGATACGAAATCCAGCGTATCTATCTTGTTTGCTATGTCATAATAATAATAATAATAATAATAATAATAATAATAATAATAATAATAATAATAATAATAATAAATACATCACACAGTCCTAGACACTTGGGAAGTGTTCGACTTGTGATTTTGTGATACGAAATCCAGCGTATCTATCTTGTTTGCTATGTCATAATAATAATAATAATAATAATAATAATAATAATAATAATAATAATAATAATAAATACATCACACAGTCCTAGACACTTGGGAAGTGTTCGACTTGTGGTTTTGTGATACGAAACCCAGCATATCTATCTTGTTTGCTGTGTCATACAATAAAATAATAATAATAATAATAATAATAATAATAATAATAATAATAATAATAATAATAAATACATCACACAGTCCTAGACACTTGGGAAGTGTTCGACTTGTGGTTTTGTGATACGAAATCCAGCATATCTATCTTGTTTGCTGTGTCATAAAATAATAATAATAATAATAATAATAATAATAATAATAATAATAATAATGACTTTATTTTTTGTATCCCACCTCCATCTCCCCGAAGGGACTCGGGGCGGCTCACATGGGGACTAGCCGAGACAACAACAGATTAAAATACAAACCAATAAAAAAAATACATAAAAACATAAACAACATCAACTTCAGTTGGCGATGACGGAAAAAGAGCCTGCCTCAGGGGAGTGTGCTTGTTCCATCCATGTGCAACATTGACACAAATGTCGAGACACTGAGAGAAGGGACAGAGAGTTTCATCTATGCTGACGATGGTGCCATCACCGCCCAAGCAGAGAGATTTGAAATGGTTGAGCAGAAGCTCTCTGAAGCTTTAGGTGCTCTTACTGGCTGTTACAGGGGAAAACAGCTGATTCCAAATCCATCTAAAATGCAAACATGCATTTTTCACCTTAAAAACAGACAAGTTTCCTCCGGGGAGATGGGGCGGGGTATAAAAATAAAGTTGTTATTATTATTGACACAACGACGTTGTATGACACAACAAACAAGATAGACATGCTGGATTTCTTATCACAAAACCACAAGTCGAACACTTCCCAAGTGTCTAGGACTGTGTGATGTATTTTCGGATGATGCGTGCAGATCCCAGCAGGGTGGCCTTTTGCAGTTGGCAGGTTGTAATTTTGTCAATGTCTATTGTTTCCAAATGCCGGCTGAGATCTTTTGGCACGGCACCCAATATGCCCATCACCACCGGGACCACTTGCACTGGTTTCTGCCAGAGTCTTTGCAGTTCAATCTTGAGGTCCTCACAGCGGCTGAGTTTTTCCTGTTGTTTTTCGTCAATGCGACTGTCACCTGGGATGGCGACATCAATGATCCAAACCTTTTTCTTCTCCACAACTGTGATGTCTGGTGTGTTGTGTTCCAGAACTTTGTCAGTCTGGATTCGGAAGTCCCACAGTATCTTTGCGTGCTCATTTTCCAATACTTTTGCAGGTTTGTGATCCCACCAGTTCTTTACTCCTGGCAGGTTGTACTTGAGGCATAAGTTCCAGTGAATCATTTGGGCCACAGAGTTGTGCCTCTGTTTGTAGTCTGTCTGTGCGATTTTCTTACAGCAGCTGAGGAGATGATCCATGGTTTCGTCAGCTTCCTTGCACAGTCTGCATTTTGGGTCATCAGCTGATTTTTCAATCTTGGCCTTAATTGCATTTGTTCTGATGGCTTGCTCCTGGGCTGCAAGGATCAGGCATTATTATTATTATTATTATTATTATTATTATTATTATTATTATTATTATGTATCTCGAGTTCTGAGGATGACCTGGGAAGGAATCCCGCTGGAGCATTGGCTGCACAACCAAATACCTGGGAACATCTAACTTGCATTCCTACATAGCCTTGCGTCACCAACCGGACACATGCCAATCGTCTTGAACACAACTGAGTCTGAGAACAAGAGCAGCATTTTGCGCTGCTGGTTATGACAACCGTGTTCTCTTCTTGGGAACACTTTATGCTCTTGTTATGTTCTGCCACTAAGTTTTTAAAGCATTAAGAAAATCGCCATGGTGATAAGCGGAATTATAAACGTCGATATTTCAGAGATAAAGAGGGACGCGGGGAAATGTTATCGCCGCTCAAGAGTTGTGACAACCGCGTCAGGCTGAATGCATGCCATTTTCTCGACAAAGCGGGTTGCAAAATAATCATCATAATTTGGTGGTGAGGGGGTGGCGGGGGCTGGTGAAGAAGTAACAATGCCAGCGTGCCCGTGCGCCTATTCGGACAGAATTTTCATCTGGCTGACAAAAAAAAAAAGGAACAATTTTCGGACCACTGCCTGCAATGGGAGGGCTTAACCCAACCCGGACTTCGAACATGCATGGCAAACATTCAATGCCGTATGAACATAGAGATAGAGACAGAGACACAGAGGCTATTTAACTTCCCCAGCTTCCAGCCACAGGCGGAACAGCTGCTTCATCATCCACTGTGACGCCGAGTCTTTGAGGGATACTTCCTCATTCCAAACACTGCTGGACGATTTTTATGGTGCCATACATTAGCTAAATTTGCCTCCCTAAATTCCTACTTGACAGATGCAACTATCTTTCGGTTGCTTAGGTCAACAACGGTTATTTTGTATTTTAATTGTCAGGTGCTCACCCTGACACAGGCTGGCTTCGAACTCATGACCTCTTGGTCAGAGTGATTTATTGGAGCTGGCTACTTAACCATAACAATAACAATAATAATAATAATAATAATAATAATAATAATAATAATAATAACAACAACAACAACAACAACAGTCCTAGACACTTGGGAAGTGTTTCACTTGTGATTTTGTGATATGAAATCCAGCATGTCTATCTTGTTTGCTGTGTCATACAATATAATAATAATAATAATAATAATAATAATAATAATAATAATAATAATAATAATACATCACACAGTCCTAGACACTTGGGAAGTGTTTGACTTGTGATTTTGTGATATGAAATCCAGCATGTCTATCTTGTTTGCTGTGTCATACAATATAATAATAATAATAATAATAATAATAATAATAATAATAATAATAATAATAATAATACATCACACAGTCCTAGACACTTGGGAAGTGTTTGACTTGTGATTTTGTGATATGAAATCCAGCATGTCTATCTTGTTTGCTGTGTCATACAATAAAATAATAATAATAATAATATTGAGGCTGGGTGGCCATCTGTCAGGGGTGCTTTGCTTGTGCTTTTGGTGCACAAAGGCAGAAGAGGGTTGGACTAAATGTCCCAAGGGGTCTCTTCCAACTCTCTTTATTATTATTATTATTATTATTATTATTATTATTATTATTATTATTATTATTATTATCGACATTGAGGCTGGGAGGCCATCTGTCAGGGGTGCTTTGCTTGTGCTTTTGGTGCACAAAGGCAGAAGGAGGTTGGGCTAAATGTCCCAAGGGGTCTCTTCCAACTCTCTTTATTATTATTATTTTATTACGACGCAGCAAACAAGACAGATATGCTGGATTTCGTATCACAAATCCTTTGGGGGAATCCTTTGTTCAGAGTCGTTAGCCGTCCCCTGATTGATTCATGTCTGGTATTCTTCTGCCTGCTTACACTCACTTGATGAGAGCCAATACTCAGGTCAAAGCAAAGCAATGGAATTCCATGTAAACATTGGAAAGAGTGGTTTGGTGGTAGAATATGCTGTCTGAGAAGTGTGTTGTGTAGTTCTCTGGATGGCCATCTGTCAGGAGGGCTTTCATGGTATATTCTTGGCGGGCCCTTGGGGTCTCTTCCAACTGGACGATGAGTCTATGATCCTATTTGAGCACTGAACCCCTATGAAGGTGTCCTACTCTTCCTTTCTAGTTCATTAGAGAATAAATCGGTGGTAAGTAAAGTAAATTAGATTCAGTGACATTCTGCTAATTGAGTCGTCCTGCCTTCTGCATGGCTTGGCTGAGTTTTTAATTGCCAGCTAATCTCATCAATATGGTGGATGGATGGCAACACCGAGATCCCTGTATTCTCGCAACCGTAGTGAATTAGGAGAAGAGATTTACGGCTCATTGCTTGACCCTGGGCTTGCTTGTCATGCGCACTGGAATGAATGGGGCAGAGATGGTCGTCAACTGACCTGAAACGAGAAGAATACCAAGGCTAATTCATTCCTTCGCGAAAAAGTGGGAGAAAGAGAGCATTGGAAGAGCAGCCGTGGATTGTGAAGACTGGGAAAGTGCCACACGTGAGAGACGGACGACCAAGGAAACGTCGTTTTGTTTTCTTGTGCGAAGTATGGAACCCTGCGCAGATGGAGAAGCCTTAGCATTGGACGGTTGTGTTGTTAAAGTGCGAAGTATGGAACCCTGCCCAGACGGGGAAGCCTTAGCACTGAACGGTTGTGTTGTTAAAGGGCGAAGTATGGAACCCTGCCCAGACGGGGAAGCCTTAGCACTGAACGGTTGTGTTGTTAAAGTGCGAAGTATGGAACCCTGCCCAGACGGGGAAGCCTTAGCACTGAACGGTTGTGTTGTTAAAGTGCGAAGTATGGAACCCTGCCCAGACGGGGAAGCCTTAGCACTGAACGGTTGTGTTGTTAAAGTGCGAAGTATGGAACCCTGCCCAGACGGGGAAGCCTTAGCACTGAACGGTTGTGTTGTTAAAGTGCGAAGTATGGAACCCTGCCCAGACGGAGAAGCCTTAGCATTGAACGGTTGTGTTGTTAAAGTGCGAAGTATGGAACCCTGCCCAGACGGAGAAGCCTTAGCATTGAACGGTTGTGTTGTTAAAGTGCGAAGTATGGAACCCTGCCCAGACGGGGAAGCCTTAGCATTGAACGGTTGTGTTGTTAAAGTGCGAAGTATGGAACCCTGCGCAGACGGGGAAGCCTTAGCATTGAACGGTTGTGTTGTTAAAGTGCGAAGTATGGAACCCTGCCCAGACGGAGAAGCCTTAGCATTGAACGGTTGTGTTGTTAAAGTGCGAAGTATGGAACCCTGCCCAGACGGAGAAGCCTTAGCATTGAACGGTTGTGTTGTTAAAGTGCGAAGTATGGAACCCTGCGCAGACGGGGAAGCCTTAGCATTGGACGGTTGTGTTGTTAAAGAGCGAAGTATGGAACCCTGCGCAGACGGGGAAGCCTTAGCATTGGACGGTTGTGTTGTTAAAGAGCGAAGTATGGAACCCTGCGCAGACGGGGAAGCCTTAGCATTGGACGGTTGTGTTGTTAAAGAGCGAAGTATGGAACCCTGCGCAGATGGGAAAGCCTTAGCATTGGACGGTTGTGTTGTTAAAGAGCGAAGTATGGAACCCTTTGCAGACGGGGAAGTCTTAGCATTGGACGGTTGTGTTGTTAAAGAGCGAAGTATGGAACCCTTTGCAGACGGGGAAGCCTTAGCATTGGACGGTTGTGTTGTTAAAGAGCGAAGTATGGAACCCTGCGCAGATGGGAAAGCCTTAGCATTGAACGGTTGTGTTGTTAAAGTGCGAAGTATGGAACCCTGCGCAGACGGGGAAGCCTTAGCATTGAACGGTTGTGTTGTTAAAGTGCGAAGTATGGAACTCTGCGCAGACGGGGAAGCCTTAGCATTGAACGGTTGTGTTGTTAAAGTGCGAAGTATGGAACCCTGCGCAGACGGGGAAGCCTTAGCATTGAACGGTTGTGTTGTTAAAGCATGAAGTATGGAACTCTGCGCAGACGGGGAAGCCTTAGCATTGAACGGTTGTGTTGTTAAAGTGCGAAGTATGGAACCCTGCGCAGACGGGGAAGCCTTAGCATTGAACGGTTGTGTTGTTAAAGTGCGAAGTATGGAACCCTGCGCAGACGGGGAAGCCTTAGCATTGAACGGTTGTGTTGTTAAAGTGCGAAGTATGGAACCCTGCGCAGACGGGGAAGCCTTAGCATTGGACGGTTGTGTTGTTAAAGTGCGAAGTATGGAACCCTGCGCAGACGGGGAAGCCTTAGCATTGAACGGTTGTGTTGTTAAAGTGCGAAGTATGGAACCCTGCCCAGACGGAGAAGCCTTAGCATTGAACGGTTGTGTTGTTAAAGTGCGAAGTATGGAACCCTGCCCAGACGGAGAAGCCTTAGCATTGAACGGTTGTGTTGTTAAAGTGCGAAGTATGGAACCCTGCGCAGACGGGGAAGCCTTAGCATTGGACGGTTGTGTTGTTAAAGAGCGAAGTATGGAACCCTGCCCAGACGGGGAAGCCTTAGCACTGAACGGTTGTGTTGTTAAAGTGCGAAGTATGGAACCCTGCCCAGACGGAGAAGCCTTAGCATTGAACGGTTGTGTTGTTAAAGTGCGAAGTATGGAACCCTGCCCAGACGGAGAAGCCTTAGCATTGAACGGTTGTGTTGTTAAAGTGCGAAGTATGGAACCCTGCCCAGACGGGGAAGCCTTAGCATTGAACGGTTGTGTTGTTAAAGTGCGAAGTATGGAACCCTGCGCAGACGGGGAAGCCTTAGCATTGAACGGTTGTGTTGTTAAAGTGCGAAGTATGGAACCCTGCCCAGACGGAGAAGCCTTAGCATTGAACGGTTGTGTTGTTAAAGTGCGAAGTATGGAACCCTGCCCAGACGGAGAAGCCTTAGCATTGAACGGTTGTGTTGTTAAAGTGCGAAGTATGGAACCCTGCGCAGACGGGGAAGCCTTAGCATTGGACGGTTGTGTTGTTAAAGAGCGAAGTATGGAACCCTGCGCAGACGGGGAAGCCTTAGCATTGGACGGTTGTGTTGTTAAAGAGCGAAGTATGGAACCCTGCGCAGACGGGGAAGCCTTAGCATTGGACGGTTGTGTTGTTAAAGAGCGAAGTATGGAACCCTGCGCAGATGGGAAAGCCTTAGCATTGGACGGTTGTGTTGTTAAAGAGCGAAGTATGGAACCCTTTGCAGACGGGGAAGTCTTAGCATTGGACGGTTGTGTTGTTAAAGAGCGAAGTATGGAACCCTTTGCAGACGGGGAAGCCTTAGCATTGGACGGTTGTGTTGTTAAAGAGCGAAGTATGGAACCCTGCGCAGATGGGAAAGCCTTAGCATTGAACGGTTGTGTTGTTAAAGTGCGAAGTATGGAACTCTGCGCAGACGGGGAAGCCTTAGCATTGAACGGTTGTGTTGTTAAAGTGCGAAGTATGGAACTCTGCGCAGACGGGGAAGCCTTAGCATTGAACGGTTGTGTTGTTAAAGTGCGAAGTATGGAACCCTGCGCAGACGGGGAAGCCTTAGCATTGAACGGTTGTGTTGTTAAAGTGCGAAGTATGGAACTCTGCGCAGACGGGGAAGCCTTAGCATTGAACGGTTGTGTTGTTAAAGTGTGAAGTATGGAACCCTGCGCAGACGGGGAAGCCTTAGCATTGAACGGTTGTGTTGTTAAAGCATGAAGTATGGAACTCTGCGCAGACGGGGAAGCCTTAGCATTGAACGGTTGTGTTGTTAAAGTGCGAAGTATGGAACCCTGCGCAGACGGGGAAGCCTTAGCATTGAACGGTTGTGTTGTTAAAGTGCGAAGTATGGAACCCTGCGCAGACGGGGAAGCCTTAGCATTGAACGGTTGTGTTGTTAAAGTGCGAAGTATGGAACCCTGCGCAGACGGGGAAGCCTTAGCATTGGACGGTTGTGTTGTTAAAGTGCGAAGTATGGAACCCTGCGCAGACGGGGAAGCCTTAGCATTGGACGGTTGTGTTGTTAAAGTGCGAAGTATGGAACCCTGCGCAGACGGGGAAGCCTTAGCATTGAACGGTTGTGTTGTTAAAGTGCGAAGTATGGAACCCTGCGCAGACGGGGAAGCCTTAGCATTGGACGGTTGTGTTGTTAAAGTGCGAAGTATGGAACCCTGCGCAGACGGGGAAGCCTTAGCATTGAACGGTTGTGTTGTTAAAGTGCGAAGTATGGAACCCTGCGCAGACGGGGAAGCCTTAGCATTGAACGGTTGTGTTGTTAAAGTGCGAAGTATGGAACCCTGCGCAGACGGAGAAGCCTTAGCACTGAACGGTTGTGTTGTTAAAGTGCGAAGTATGGAACCCTGCGCAGACGGGGAAGCCTTAGCATTGGACGGTTGTGTTGTTAAAGAGCGAAGTATGGAACCCTGCGCAGACGGGGAAGCCTTAGCATTGGACGGTTGTGTTGTTAAAGAGCGAAGTATGGAACCCTGCGCAGACGGGGAAGCCTTAGCATTGAACGGTTGTGTTGTTAAAGTGCCAAGTATGGAACCCTGCGCAGATGGGAAAGCCTTAGCATTGGACGGTTGTGTTGTTAAAGAGCGAAGTATGGAACCCTGCGCAGATGGGAAAGCCTTAGCATTGGACGGTTGTGTTGTTAAAGAGCGAAGTATGGAACCCTTTGCAGACGGGGAAGTCTTAGCATTGGACGGTTGTGTTGTTAAAGAGCGAAGTATGGAACCCTTTGCAGACAGGGAAGCCTTAGCATTGGACGGTTGTGTTGTTAAAGAGCGAAGTATGGAACCCTTTGCAGACGGGGAAGCCTTAGCATTGGACGGTTGTGTTGTTAAAGAGCGAAGTATGGAACCCTGCGCAGATGGGAAAGCCTTAGCATTGAACGGTTGTGTTGTTAAAGTGCGAAGTATGGAACTCTGCGCAGACGGGGAAGCCTTAGCATTGAACGGTTGTGTTGTTAAAGTGCGAAGTATGGAACTCTGCGCAGACGGGGAAGCCTTAGCATTGAACGGTTGTGTTGTTAAAGTGCGAAGTATGGAACCCTGCGCAGACGGGGAAGCCTTAGCATTGAACGGTTGTGTTGTTAAAGTGCGAAGTATGGAACTCTGCGCAGACGGGGAAGCCTTAGCATTGAACGGTTGTGTTGTTAAAGTGTGAAGTATGGAACCCTGCGCAGACGGAGAAGCCTTAGCATTGAACGGTTGTGTTGTTAAAGTGCGAAGTATGGAACTCTGCGCAGACGGGGAAGCCTTAGCATTGAACGGTTGTGTTGTTAAAGTGCGAAGTATGGAACCCTGTGCAGACGGGGAAGCCTTAGCATTGAACGGTTGTGTTGTTAAAGTGTGAAGTATGGAACCCTGTGCAGACGGGGAAGCCTTAGCATTGGACGGTTGTGTTGTTAAAGTGTGAAGTATGGAACCCTGTGCAGACGGGGAAGCCTTAGCATTGAACGGTTGTGTTGTTAAAGTGTGAAGTATGGAACCCTGTGCAGACGGGGAAGCCTTAGCATTGGACGGTTGTGTTGTTAAAGTGTGAAGTATGGAACCCTGTGCAGACGGGGAAGCCTTAGCATTGAACGGTTGTGTTGTTAAAGTGTGAAGTATGGAACCCTGTGCAGACGGGGAAGCCTTAGCATTGGACGGTTGTGTTGTTAAAGTGTGAAGTATGGAACCCTGTGCAGACGGGGAAGCCTTAGCATTGAACGGTTGTGTTGTTAAAGTGCGAAGTATGGAACCCTGCGCAGACGGGGAAGCCTTAGCATTGAACGGTTGTGTTGTTAAAGTGCGAAGTATGGAACTCTGCGCAGACGGGGAAGCCTTAGCATTGAACGGTTGTGTTGTTAAAGTGCGAAGTATGGAACCCTGCGCAGACGGGGAAGCCTTAGCATTGAACGGTTGTGTTGTTAAAGTGCGAAGTATGTTACTCTGCGCAGACGGGGAAGCCTTAGCATTGAACGGTTGTGTTGTTAAAGGGCGAAGTATGGAACCCTGCGCAGACGGGGAAGCCTTAGCATTGAACGGTTGTGTTGTTAAAGTGAGAAGTATGGAACTCTGCGCAGACGGGGAAGCCTTAGCATTGAACGGTTGTGTTGTTAAAGGGCGAAGTATGGAACCCTGCGCAGACGGGGAAGCCTTAGCATTGAACGGTTGTGTTGTTAAAGTGTGAAGTATGGAACCCTGCGCAGACGGAGAAGCCTTAGCATTGAACAGTTGTGTTGTTAAAAGGCGAAGTATGGAACCCTGCGCAGACGGAGAAGCCTTAGCATTGAACGGTTGTGTTGTTAACGTGCGAAGTATGGAACCCTGCGCAGACAGAGAAGCCTTAGCATTGAACGGTTGTGTTGTTAAAGTGTGAAGTATGGAACCCTGCGCAGACGGAGAAGCCTTAGCATTGAACGGTTGTGTTGTTAAAGCACAAAGTATGGAACCCTGCGCAGACGGGGAAGCCTTAGCATTGAACGGTTGTGTTGTTAAAGTGTGAAGTATGGAACCCTGCGCAGACGGGGAAGCCTTAGCATTGAACAGTTGTGTTGTTAAAAGGCGAAGTATGGAACCCTGCGCAGACGGGGAAGCCTTAGCATTGAACGGTTGTGTTGTTAAAGGGCGAAGTATGGAACCCTGCGCAGATGGGGAAGCCTTAGCATTGAACAGTTGTGTTGTTAAAAGGCGAAGTATGGAACCCTGCGCAGACGGGGAAGCCTTAGCATTGAACAGTTGTGTTGTTAAAAGGCGAAGTATGGAACCCTGCGCAGATGGGGAAGCCTTAGCATTGGACGGTTGTGTTGTTAAAGTGCGAAGGAGGGAACCCTGCGCAGACGGGGAAGCCTTAGCATTGGACGGTTGTGTTGTTAAAGTGCGAAGGAGGGAACCCTGCGCAGACGGGGAAGCCTTAGCATTGGACGGTTGTGTTGTTAAAGTGCGAAGTATGGAACCCTGCGCAGATGGGGAAGCCTTAGCATTGGACGGTTGTGTTGTTAAAGTGCGAAGTATGGAACCCTGCGCAGATGGGGAAGCCTTAGCATTGGACGGTTGTGTTGTTAAAGTGCGAAGTATGGAACCCTGCGCAGATGGGGAAGCCTTAGCATTGGACGGTTGTGTTGTTAAAGTGCGAAGTATGGAACCCTGCGCAGATGGGGAAGCCTTAGCATTGGACGGTTGTGTTGTTAAAGTGCGAAGTATGGAACCCTGCGCAGATGGGGAAGCCTTAGCATTGGACGGTTGTGTTGTTAAAGTGCGAAGTATGGAACCCTGCGCAGATGGGGAAGCCTTAGCATTGGACGGTTGTGTTGTTAAAGTGCGAAGTATGGAACCCTGCGCAGATGGGGAAGCCTTAGCATTGGACGGTTGTGTTGTTAAAGTGCGAAGTATGGAACCCTGCGCAGATGGGGAAGCCTTAGCATTGGACGGTTGTGTTGTTAAAGTGCGAAGGAGGGAACCCTGCGCAGATGGTCAGTCAACGCAACTTAAGCAACGTGTAGTCATTGAATTCTTGAGAGCAGAAGGTGTCACCCCAAAGGAGATTCATCAGAGAAATCAAGCTGTTTATGGTGATTGTGTTAATGTGAGTACGGTTCGTTGTTGTGCGAGTAAGTTTAAAGATGTCGAGGTGGGAACATCTGACTTGCGTGACAAACAAAGAGTTGGACGTCCTGTGACAGCAACCACCGAGATTCACAAGCAAAAGGTGGACAGATTGATTCGGGACGATCGTCGTATCCCTCAAATTTCAAGCATAATTTCACAAGAACGTGTGGGTCACATGATTGCTTTGCTTGGCTATCGGATGCTGAGAGAACTGTGAGACGGCAGTTGCGGAAACAGAGTGTCGACTTCTTCCGTGACGGCTTCAGAAAAGTTGTTCATTGTTGACAGAAATGTATCCAATTGCCTGGTGATGATGTGGAAAAGTGAATAGTGGTAGTTAAAGAGCACATTCTGAGGATTATTTCTGTGTTTGATTTATTAAAATATTTATTTATTTACCGTATTTATATTCCGCCCTTCTTTCTCACCCCGAAGGGGACTCAGGGCGGATCACATTACACATATTAGGCAAACATTCAATGCCTTTTTAACACAGGACAAAGACAAACAACAACATAGCTCCGAGCGGGCCTCGAACTTATGACCTCCTGGTCAGTGATCCATTGCAGTTAATTGCACTGGCTTGCTCTCCCGTCTGCGCCACTGCCCCGGGCTGTGGCAAACATTCAATGCCAACAGACAAACAACATATATAGACAGACACAGAGGCATTTAACATTTTTTCCCCAGCTTCACGATTCCGGCCACAGGGGGAGCTGTTGCTTCACTGTCCACTAGTGGCTGTACTTCCTCATTTCTTTCCTCGTGTTTTGCTGGCAGTTTTATGATGTTGTAAATTAGTTAAATTAGCCTCCCGCATAAAGCGTACCTAAATTTCCCTACTTGACAGATGCAACTGTCGTTCGGGGCTGCATAGGTCAACAGCAAGCCGGGCTATTTAATGGTCGGGGGCTTGCCATTTTATACCGCACTTTATTGTCCATTCAACTGTGAAATTTCCTTTTCCCATTTCGTAACACTCTGCACTTTGCCTGGGATCTACGAATTAGTCTCCTGTTTTTAACACTGTATCCTGCTTGTTGATTTTAATGATTGTTTTTATTGATGTTGATGTTTTTTACTGGGATAATTGTCTTATTGCTTGGTTACTGTTATTTGTTTGTTTTATCGGGCCAGGCCCCATGTAAGCCGCCCCGAGTCCCTTCGGGGAGATGGGGCGGGGTATAAAAATAAAGTTATTATTATTATTATTATTATTAACCCGCCCCAGGCTTCAAACTCATGACCTTTCGGTCAGTAGTGATTTACTGCAGCTGGTTACTAGCCAGCTGCGCCACAGCCCGGCCCCAAAAAAATATTCCCATTCAAACTGAAGTAACGAAGGTGGAGGCATTACTTTTCATTCAACCCTCGTGTTTTGAGTCTCAGCACTCAATAGATTCCCAACAGTCTCTGATGTGAGATAAAAATAATGAAAATAGAATCAAGGGTGAAAGTGGTTGTGTTTTGCACGCTATTGATACAACAGAACATGCCTTTGAATGTTCCTTATGAACGGCCTCTCTGTTGTAGCCACTGGTATATACTGGTTTGGCTCATATTCTCCAGGCGAAGATTCTTCACAAAGGAAAAGATTGTTGATTCAGAAGATCCAAAGTCCCTTTTCTATGAAACAGTGATTAAGGCCGATTTGGGTCCCCATTACAGCCATCCGAAACTACTTAACAGTTCCTTTAAAAAGAAAAAACCAGTTTTCCATTAAATAACGCATTGGATTTCCATTGTTAAGGAACCAGGGCAGCCACGCACTGAATGGCTCCATAGAAGACGATGACAAAAAGCAAAGATATCCATTCAATCCTCTACAGTTTTCAAAGATTAGAACATGACGAGTGTTTCATCTCCGCAATACTATTGATAATGGAGTCTGTATTAGGAGGGCGCGAGCCAGTGAATTGGAAAAGTATTGCTTCAAGGGAATCCTCGCCTTTTGATTAAAACGGCATTAAGTGATCTCTTTGTATTCCTTCCGCCGAAATGAAATCTCTCTCCTAAATGCTTGCTTCTCTTCTCACTTTCCCATCCATAATGTTCCCCTATTAAGAGATGCATCACTGGTTCCTGTATAGCATAATCTTCTTATTATATACTGGAGGTTATTTTCTATCTCACGTTTTTTAAAACTAGCTCCATTTCTCATTAAGTAAGCCAATACAGGCCATTCGTAAAAACCTGTCTTGTGCGGTTTCGTTTTGCTGATTTCTTAAATGAATTTTAAACGATTTAACCCTATATATTGTTTTTAAGCATCTCTTACAATAGTGGGTTGTTGTGAGTTTTTTTGGGCTCTTTGGTTGTGCCAAGGGTTCGAGTTCATCTTGTTTATTTCCCATGTTCTTTTTTTTAAAAAAAAATATTTTTTAAAATTATTTTTAATTTTTTTTTCAGAGGTACCTCCCTTAGCAGAACTAGAACAATATACAGTAGAGTCTCACTTATCCAACACTCACTTATCCAACGTTCTGGATTATCCAACGCATTTTTGTAGTCAATGCTTTCAATATATCATGATATTTTGGTGCTAAATTCATAAATACAGTAATTACTATATAGCATTACTGTGTACTGAACTACTTTTTCTGACAAATTTGTTGTCTAACATGATGTTTTGGTGCTTAATTTGTAAAATCATAACTTAATTTGATGTTTAATAGGGTTATCCTTAATTCCTAATTATCCAACATATTCGCTTATCCAACGTTCTGCCGGCCCGTTTATGTTGGATAAGTGAGACTCTACTGTATTACAGAGTTGCTGATAATGGACAAAATAACTGTACACTTAAGAGGAGAACCTTTAGAGAACTTTGTTAATGAATGGCAATATCCAATATGATCCAATATCTCAATGTAAAATTAATTTTAAAATGTACATAGCGGAAGCTAATAGACTGAAGGCAAGGAGAAAATGGATATTAATTTGGAATATATAATATTTTTATATGTACAGTAGAGTCTCACTTATCCAAGCTAAACGGGCTGGCAGAAGCTTGGATAAGCGAATATCTTGGATAATAAGGAGGGATTAAGGAAAAGCCTATTAAACATCAAATTAGGTTGTGATTTTACAAATTAAGCACCAAAACATCATGTTATACAACACATTTGACGGAAAAAGCAGTTCAATACACAGTAATGTTATGTTGTAATTACTGTATTTACGAATTTATCATGATATGTTGAAAACATAGACTACAAAAATGGCTTGGATAATCCAGAAACTTGGATAAGCGAAGCTTGGATAAGTGAGACTCTACTGTACTATTCAAATAGAAGACTGTGGCCCCTTATTAAAAATATATTGTCTGAGAAATGATTATAAAAGACTTAATAGATGAAAGTATTGCACTGTATGCAACAAACACTTGCGATATATGTATATTTGAATGAATTAAAATAAATAAACATTGAAAAAAAATTATTAAGAATAAAAAGCCTTCACATAAAAAGTAGGGGAACAAGGTGAATTCAGAAAAGTAGGGAAAAAAAGATAAAAGAAAAAGAACGATAAAAAAGCAAAAGAAATATATGTATGAAAAGTTTAAAAGATCAAAGGGAGGAAAAAATTGTGACTTCCCTTCTTCTTCCTTCTGTTTAGTTGCTAATAAATTCTAAAAAACCAAAAAAAATCCCAAAAAAAAGGATTTTCTTTCCCTCTCAAGTCTTTACTATATTCGATATGTAATCTTCAAAAATTGACCAATCAGTATTTTTTTACTCCACTGCCTGTGTTTTCTTTTAATAAAAATGTTAGTTTGTCCACGTCCTTTATTTCCATTATTTTAATTCTCCAATCCTTTGTATCCGGTATTGTGTCCAATTTCTAACTTTTCGCAAAGGTATGTGAATAACTTTTCCTGATTCATCTCAATTTCTAAGCCAAAGAGCCGGCGTTGTCTGTAGACGCCTCCTAGGTCATGTGGCTGGAGCCCAGTTACCTTCCTGCCAAAGCGGTACCTATTGCTCTACTCACGTTTGCATGTTTTTGAGCTGCTAGTTTGGCAAAAGCTGGAGCTAACCATGGGAGCTCACCCCACTCCCCAAATTGGGAGTCAGCAAGTTTCGCAGCGTAGCAGTTTAGCCCTCTGCGCCACCACCGATAACAGGTTATTTCCGTCCAAAATGTTCTTGCTGGATTTTAAGTTAATCGCTCATTCCTCTTGAAGTCACAGAACCCCCATTAGGCTCTTGAGTGACATTTAGCAGAATGCAGTCAATGTGAACATGCAGAACGGGAGAACTGGCACGGTTCTGAGGCAGCGGCTCCTGGTTATGTGAGGTAACAACGTTTTCTCCGTCTTGGATGAGGCAACATTGTGGGGCACATCATGCAAAACAAGTCACTACGCCTTTGAAAAACTCTTGGAACTTTTCCCTGTGTGGCCGGTCACATTTGTCTCCATTCAAGCAAATCTGAAAATGTTGTTATTGTTCCTCTCCACTGGATACAGATGCTTTCCAACTTTGTTTTGTAAATTGTTGGAAGGGAGAGAACTAACTTCCCCTTCCCCAGACAATACAATAAAGGTTGTCCTGAATAAATGGGTAAGAACTTCCAAACCACATCATATGGATCTTTTTCTATGCGAGACGACAGTGGATGACTGATGAGCTTCCAAATCCATCGTGTCAAAAATGACCCAAAGTGGGGACTGCTCTTCGCTCCACATCAGGCCCGGTCTCTTTGTCACAAGATAGTGAGCTTGAATGTGCAGCTAAGAACAGAGCTGAACCAACACACTGTCAGGACCCAGGCTGCAGAGCACCAATAACCTTACACAGAGGCCAGAATCTATCTAATATCTTTATTATAGAAATATATATAGTCAATAAAAACAAGTGAAGAATAAAGTTCAGAAGCAGACCTTCCAGATGAGGTCAAATATAGTCCAGAAAAGTATTGTCCAATATAAGATATTAGAGTCCAAAGTTATAATCCACTTGACCGAAACACACACTTTGCCGAGCAATAGTGTGCGGAATGACAGAGTCTTTAAGGTCCAATGTAGCTTGACAACTAGGCTAGAAAATAACTTGATTCTTGGCTAGATCAAAGACTTGGAACGAGGCAAACACGAAACATGAACAGAGTCCAAGGAAGTCCGTGAAAACAAGGCAAGGCTGGAAACTTGATCCGGGAAACAAGGAACTGGGGTTACGAAGTCCACACACGATCTCTCTCCTCAAGCTGAACAATTGACTCCTCAAAGTCCCCCTTGCGACCAGCACCTATATTGGGTCTCGTTTTCCCGCCAACAGAACATTTTCCCTAGAGAACGAGAAGTGAAACCCAACTATGTCCAGATGCATGACTCCTTAGAATTTCCCAAGGGAAGCAGACCTAATCAGCTAGTTGTTTGGCAGCGATTCTCAGGCTCCGGCGATTAGCCTCCCTGGCTCCTCTATCTCTATTATAATTGTCCCTACGGGAAAATGGGGGGGAATTCTGCCCAAGGCCTGTTTGGCTACATTCTTGAGGACAAACATCCTCCAGGTGGAGAGGCTCCGATTCTGGCTGAAACGGCGGAAATCCCATGTTTTCCTCTTCGTCTGCCACAATAGTACTAGGAACAGGACTACAAGGCCCATGAGTCATCACACACACACACATAGAAACACTAAAGCAAGTACTGTGAGTATCTGGACATCAAAGTTGCCATATAATCCAATTCAGTGTGGATTTTATACAGCTGTGCAAAAGGGGCCTCATATAAAACAGTTCTAAGCAGATAATATGAGATTATAAATATAATATGTAATAATTATTGTGGTATTATAATAATACAGAACAATATAATCTCTAAAACCAGGACAGTAAAATAAAGAGCAACACTCTGAAAGCAGGGGAATTGGGAATTCCAGAAAGGAAACAATCAGGGCCAGCTAACACCTCCCAACAAAGGATCCCCCCCCAGGCAGGAAACAGCCAGGCTTTGAAGCAGCAAGGCCGTTAAATGCTAATCAAGGTGGCTAATTGCACCTTGATTAGCCTGCCGCACTGAGACTATTAATTGCTATTCAAACTGGCCAACCAAGGATTCCGCAAAGTAGAAAGCAGCCAGGCTTGCAAGCAGAAAGGCTATTCATTGCTGTTTATCTTGACCAACCAAGATTTCCCCTAGATAGAAAACCCCCAGGCTTTGAAGCCATGAGGCTACTTCGTCCCATCCAACCTGGCCTAGCAACGATGCCCGATGTAGAAAGTGGCCAGGCTTTTAAGCTGCAAGACTATTCAGTGCAATTCAACCAGACCAACAAAGGATTAACCTTGGTAGAAGGCCGCCAGGCTTTGAAGCAGCGATACTACTCTGTACTATTGAAGCTTATCAACCAAAGATTCCGCTAGGTAGCAAGCAGCCAGGCTTGGAAGCAGCGAGGCTATTCAATGCAATTCTAGCAGCCCAAAAACCATTCCCCTGGAACGCAAGTACCCAGGCTTCCAAGCAGCAAGCCTATTTCATTACATTCCTTTCCACAAGCAAGGATTCCCATAAGAAGAAAAAAGCCAGGCTTTGAGGCTGCAAGGCTATTCACTGCTATTCCACCTGGCCAACAAAGGATTCCCATCAGCCACAGCAACGCGTGGCCGGGCAAAGCTGGTATTGCTATATAATCCACGACTACCACAGTAGGTTAAACTGCCAGCTACAGAAGATCTTACTGAGCCGAAGGTTGTCAGTTCAAGTCACGAATTGGGGTGAGTTCCCGCCATCAGCCCTAGCTTTTACTTACCTAGCAGTTCAAAGACAGTGAGTAGATAAATAGGTACCACTTTGGCCGGGAGGTAAAAAGATGCCCCTGAAGACATGCTGGCAATTCGATCAGAAAGGGATCCATGGACAACAGGCTCAAATGGAAAAACAGAACAGCACCTCCCCATGGCCGAGCTGAGCGCAGCCTCCAGATGCTGGAGGTGAAAAAAGGGGGAAGCCTTGCCTCTGTTTATGTACTGTCTGGCTTTGTTGTCAGTTGTATAACTGAACTGAATGTTTGCCATATATGTACTCTGTAATCTGCTCCGAGTCCTCTCAGGGAGATATAAATAAATATTTATTATTATTATTATTATGACACAACAAACAAGACAGATATGCTGGATTTCTTATCACAAAACCACAAGTCGAACACTTCCCAAGTGTCTAGGACTGTGTGATGTATTTTCGGATGATGCGCGCAGATCCCAGTAGGGTGGCCTTTTGCAGTTGGCAGATCGTAATTTTGTCAATGTCTATTGTTTCCAAATGCCGGCTGAGATCTTTTGGCACGGCACCCAGTGTGCCCATCACCACCGGGACCACCTGCACTGGTTTCTGCCAGAGTCTTTGAAGTTCAATCTTGAGGTCCTGATAGCGGCTGAGTTTTTCCTGTTGTTTTTCACCTGGGATGGCAACATCCATGATCCAAACCTTGTTCTTTTTCACAACTGTGATGTCTGGTGTGTTGTGTTCCAGACCTTTGTCAGTCTGGATTCGGAAGTCCCGCAGTATCTTTGCATGTTCATTTTCCAATACTTTTGCAGGTTTGTGATCCCACCAGTTCTTTGCTGCTGGGAGGTGGTACTTGAGGCATAAGTTCCAATGGATCATTTGGGCCACATAGTTGTGCCTCTGTTTGTAGTCTGTCTGTGCGATTTTCTTACAGCAGCTGAGGATATGATCCATGGTTTTGTCGGTTTCCTTGCACAGTCTGCATTTTGGGTCATCAGCTGATTTTTCAATCTTGGCCTGAATGGCCTTTGTCCTGATGTCTTGCTCCTGGGCTGCAAGGATCAGGCCTTCTGTCTCCTTCTTCAGGGTCCCATTCGTGAGCCAGAGCCAGGTCTTCTATTATTATTATTATTATTATTATTATTATTATTATTAATTGCCTTTGTTCTGATGTCTTGTTCCTGGGCTGCAAGGATCAGGCCTTCTGTCTCCTTCTTCAGGGTCCCGTTCGTGAACCAGAGCCAGGTCTTCTCCTTATCAGCTTTTCCTTCAATTTTGTCAAGGAACTTTCCATGCAGTGTTTTGTTGTGCCAGCTGTCAGCTCTAGTTTGTAGTGCAGTTTTCTTGTAGTGGTTTTTTGTCTGTTGTGTTTTGAGGAGTTTCTGATTTTTGACTTCAATCAAAGCAGGTTCTTCACTTTGCTTTACATATTCTGCCATATCATTATTATTATTATGTCAGAATGCAGTGTAGCTGCACTGGACTGCATTATATGGCAGTGCACATGGAGCCGATGACCTTAGCAAATGCAGTAAGTGGCAGCCTGGTTCTTGCAAGGAGCGGCTGAGGATTGGCGTCATTCAATTTTTAAAAACAAACCGAGAGCTCCCTCTGCTGAACCAGGCTCAGTTCTAGTCTTCATTTAGTTCTTCAAATAGTGCTTTACTGCCATGCTAATAAAATACTGATTAATGTGTTCTAAACCTTTCCACTGTATTAATTTGTTGTTTTTTTAAAAATAATTTTTATTGGTTTATAAGTGTAGATACAGCGAAAGCGAGGAAAACAAAATTGGTGGGGCTAGTGCGAAGAGGTGGGGAGGGGAAAGTAGGTGTAGAGACATGGGGAGAAAAACAGGATAAAGAGAGTAAGAAAAAAGATAAGAAAAATAAATAAATATATATAGTAAGGGGGAGAAAGAATAACTCCCCCCCTTAAAGAAAAAATAATAATTAAAAAAAATAAAAAATAAAAACTTCCCATTGTCCTCTTGAGGAGTTTTAGTTGGTTTTTTGTTCGTTTTTCTGTTCCAGTTGACGCTCAAGAAATTTTCATCTTCATGCGTCAGATAAGTTTATTATGAATGTGTTTCCACTTTCTTGAATAGTCTCTGAAGCCTGTCCAGTCCGTCTTCTTTTTTCCATCACTTAATTTCTGTGTTAAAATGTCAATTTGTATTAAGTCCAGCAATTTTATAATCCAATCATCTGTAGTGGGTATATTTTTTTGTTTCCAAACTTTGGCTAGAACTAGTCTTGCAGCCGTGCTCATTAGGAAGAACATTTTATCTTCATTTTCCTTCAATTTTTGACTTGTCATACCTAATAAATACATTTCCGGCTTTAATGGGAACTTGATTTGAAGTATTTTTTGTGTTATCTGATGTATTTTTTTCCAGTATCTATTAATATTCTTCTTAATTTGTTGACTTGAGAAATTCCATTTCCCATTGCCTATTCAACTAGCCAATTCTTGTTGAAACCAGGATTTCATAGGATATTGCAGTTAAATTGCTAAAATTATATAGTACTCCCTCCCCAAAGAGATCAGGCAAGCCCCTACATTGCACTCTTTCTGCAAGGAACTGAAAATCTGGTGGTTCTGGGAGGTCTTTGAGCAAGATTAGTTGGCTGTTCAAAATGTTGACCTTGGTCTACACACTACCCCCAGGTCCAATCTATATATATAAAAGAGTGATGGCATCACGGCAACCCACAAAACAACAAAACTACAGGCCCCCCAACCTCAAAATTTGACAACACAACCCATCATCCACGCCTCAAGGTTGATACAACAAAAAGAAAAGAAAAATAAAGTCTTAATTAGAGAGAGAGGAATAATTGCTTTTATCCAATTGCTGCCAGTTAGAAGGCTAAGCTCCTCCAACTTGGTCTCCTAGCAACCCAATTAAAAAATAATAAAAAAACACTAAAAAGTAATTAAAAACACTAAAAGATTAATACAATAAAATACTATAACAGAAAATAACTAAAAATAATACAAGAAAATAATAAAATATAATAAAAAGATAACTTACAATAAAATTTATTAAAAAATACAAATGACGTCAAATAAAAATTACAAAACAATTTTTAACCAATACCACCACCACTTTGCCACAGCAACGCATGGCCGGGCACAGCTAGTGATACACTAAAATACAAGTCTTTACCTATCTTTTAATTGATTATGTCTACCTCGCAGCTCTGATTAATGTATTGGACTCCTTCATATTGATTGGCACTGTAACTGTGCTCATTATAGATTGAACTGTTTTAACTACTGTTTTATATTGTTTTTATCTTTGTTCGTTCATGCTGGAAACCGTCCCAAGTCCTTTCGAAGACTAAAAAGTTCTAAAAGGTAATTTGTGCAGTTTGAGACTGCAAAAATGGCTAATTGGAGAATGATGTCCACCAGTTACATATACAGTAGAGTCTCACTTATCCAACATAAATGGGCCGTCAGAATGTTGGATAAGCGAATATGTTGGATAATAAGGAGAGCTGAAGAAAAAGCCTATTAAACATCAAAATAGGTGATTTTACAAATGAAGCACCAAAACATCATGTTATACAACAAATTTGATACAAAAAGTAGTTCAATATGCAGTAATGCTACGTAGTAATTACTGTATTTATGAATTTAGCACCAAAATATCACGATATATTGAAAACATTGACTACAAAAATGTGTTGGATAATCCAGAACGTTGGATAAGCGAATGTTGGATAAGTGAGACTCTACTGTAAATGTTGTTTTGGCTTACAACTCCCAGAAACCCGTTTACCTGCTGATAGATGGAGCCCCCGGTGGCGTGGTGGGTTAAAGCCTTGTGACTTGGAAGGCTGCCAAGGTTCGAATCCAACCCGGGGAGTGCACGGATGAGCTCCCTCTGTCAGCTCCAGCTCCATGAGAGAAGCCTCCCACAAGGATGGTAAAAATATCAAAACATCCGAGAAATGTCCTCTGTGCAACGTCCTTGCAGGCTGCCAATTCTCTCACACCAGAAGCAACTTGCAGTTTCTCAAGCTGCTCCTGACAAGAAGGAAAAAAAACCCCGCTGATAGGATTTCTGGGAGTTGGAAGGCCAAAACATCTGGGGACCCACAGGTTGAGGAACCACTGCTCTACACATTTCCAAGATCTGGGGTAGATTGAACATTGGAGGTGCAATAAGAGTTATTTCTTCGTTCAAATTTCCTCCTTGCCAAAACAGCATTTTCTCCTTGTGCTTCCTAGCAGACATAAGCAGGATATTTAAGACTAATGCATGGCTGTCCCAGTCCCAAGGTTTGTTTCTGCCCTCCCAACACACACACATTCAACCCAATATGCCAGCAGACAAACCTGTCCAGATACCCATATGGATTACTTATGCGCTCTGCCGTAACCTGGCCAGGATGACAAACTCTAGGACAATGATGGGCAACCTTTTGCGCTTGGTGTGTCAAAATTCACCAAACCCCCCCCCCCCCCAAAAAAAAACCTAGCATGACTTGGGTGGTGTGTCACTTTGAGAAAAAAACCATAATTTCTCAATATGTATAGTTTAGATAACAAAAATGTATAATTGTAATATATAACTGTATTTAATAAATCAAAAAACTATTTACTACCATTATTTCCATGTACAACAACCTATGGTACCTCTTGCAGTTTCCACACTGATTTCTCTCTATTTTAGTTTCAATGTAGTCATGAATAATGAATAATAATAATATAGTAATAATATGATAATATACTACAATAATAATAGAATGACATAATGATAATGTAATGTGCATAATTCCCATGGAGTAAACAACAAAACCACGGGACCAAATCACACCGAATTTGGCCACAAAAGACATAGTCATCCAATCAATCTGCATGCGGCAGCGTGTCAGCAAAAATGGCTAGGCGTGTCACTGCTGACACGTGTGTCATAGGTTGGCCATCACTGCTCTAGGAAAATACGCAAGAATCTGAAACACATCAGCAAACAAAGGCTAACTTTTAAGACACTGGCTGCAGAGTCCATCTGAACCATTTATTAGTATGCCTTTTTTTTTACAAGTTTAGAAAAAGAATCCCAGGATTTTCCCTCCTGTGTGTTTTCGCCTAGCTTCCTCGTGGTCCATGATGCCAGCTGAAGTTGTCAGCACAATGAATCTATTGAAAGGGAAGGAAAACAATTTGTCAGGGGCAACTTCAATCAGAGATCCTATCTGTCCAGTCAGAAAGAGGAATTTAGCTTTGTCCGAACAGGAAACGCATGCGAAGAAATTATACTAGGCTAAAAACTAAACACACAGGTGACTTGAGTAGAAATAACTATGAGATCAATTCTATAGGACTCAATAGCAAAATGTTTAAAAGTTAACCAGTCAAGTGCTCACGTTCATTTTGTATCTATTGTGACAGATTTACATTAGATTAGTTTTAATACAGTAGAGTCTCACTTATCCAACATAAACGGGCCGGCAGAATGTTGGATAAGCAAATATGTTGGATAATAAGGAGGGATTAAGGAAAAGCCTATTAAACATCAAATTAGGTTATGATTTTACAAATTAAGCACCAAAACATGTTATACAACAAATTTGACAGAAAAAGTAGTTCAATACACAGTAATGTTATGTTCCAATTACTGTATTTACGACTTTAGCACCAAAATATCATGATACAATAATAATAATAATAATACCTTTATTTTTATACCCCGCCCCATCTCCCCGAAGGGACTCGGGGCGGCTTACATGGGGCCTTGCCCGATACAACAAACAAATATCAATAACAAAGCAAAAGCACAATTAACCCAATATATTGAAAACATTGACTACAAAAATGCGTTGGATAATCCAGAACATTGGATAAGCGAGTGTTGGATAAGTGAGAATCTACTGTACCATTTTTCTGTTCTAAAGTTTTTAGCAAGGGACTTTTCCTGTTCAATCGCCCAGCAACGTGTTTTTAACCATTGTTTTGGAGAGTGGCTGTTTAGTATTTTTACACAGAATTAATATTATCAGTTGAACAGATATTTCATATGGCAGAGTGGTCCAATCTTTAGTTACCCAAGGGCCAATCAAACTTTAGTATAGGAATGTGAGGACCAGAGACATTCCAGAAAGAAAATGTTTCTTAAAACCTTAAAGCAGTAAGAAGGGTAAAGGATTTCCCCCCAAATAATTAAAATATTTTTCCAGTAAGAAAAATGAATTGGTGGGCCGCAGGCAGGTTGGACCACACTGTCTTATGGTATATTAATTTGGTAGAATAAATAAATTTGCAAACTTAGCTACCATAAGCTTAAACTACCATTCAGTTCTGTTGACACTTACCCGAACTGACGTGACGGTAGCAGGTTGTTCTGCCACTTTTCCAAATCCTTCAGCTGGACATCGAATCTGGGGCTGATCACACCACACTGTCAAACCAGGCAAGAGAAGAGGTAAACTTTAATTTTCTCCCCTCCAATTATTTATGTAACCTCGGTGTGACATCAAAATCTCTGGATAAGGTTGAGGAATGCTGTTGTATTTAGTCATGTCACCAAAAGGAAACTACCCGAGCATAAGAAGTATTTGTTGTAAGTTCAATACAATTTTGCAAAATAATAATAATAATAATAAATTATTAATAATTATAAATATTAATTATTATAAATATTAATTATTAATAATTATTAATAATATAATAATTAATAAGGTTTGGATCATTGATGTCGACATCCCAGGTGACAGTTGCATTGACGTAAAACAACAGGAAAAACTCAGGACCTCAAGATTGAACTGCAAAGACTCTGGCAGAAACCAGTGCAGGTGGTCCCGGTGGTGATGGGCACACTGGGTGCCGTGCCAAAAGATCTCAGCCGGCATTTGGAAACAATAGACATTGACAAAATCACAATCTGCCAACTGCAAAAGGCCACCCTACTGGGATCTGTAGCATCATCCGAAAATACATCACACAGTCCTAGACACTTGGGAAGTGTTCGACTTGTGATTTTGTGATACGAAATCCAGCATATCTATCTTGTTTGCTGTGTCATAATAAAATAATAATAATCAAAGAAGTGGTGAGAAGATATGTGGGGCAGTTGTCTTACTGTAGCCAGGCAGGGCTGGGTCAAATCAGTATGGGAGCCCATATTTCCAGCAAAAACAGCGACCCCAGAATGAGCCATTTCCATTTTAACAAGGCAGAGCATCCTATTCCAAATGGGTTATTTATTTTAAATAAAAAGTGAAAGGCCCTTCTTGCTTTGCCTAAGGAGGCACCCCATAGTAAGCTTGGCTTCAAATTATCCCTCATCTTAAATCAGTAAATCTCAGCAGTGAGTTCAGCACATGCCTGGCAATTTTTTAAAAAACTAAGCTTATCAATGCACACTGAACTGTACTATTGTTCGCCAAATGAGATCCAACTAAATTACGACTGTCACCAAACAATACGGAATGCAGTGGCTATGACATTCTGCCCTTTCAATGGCAGCCAAATCTGCAATAGGCCTTGTCATTGGGGCAAGTGCCTGGGTAACAACAGCTAACGACAGATTCCAATACTGAATACTGAACAATAACAACAACAATAATAATAATAATTTATATCCCGCCTCCATCTCCCCTGAAGGGGACTCGGGTCAGCTTACAGCAAATTCAAAATACAAGCAATGATAAAATATGAAACATCAAAGGACAACAACAGAAACCAATAATAAAATATACACAATAGGCAAAAAAACACAACACAGAATTAAAACATCAAATTAAAAACAATGAGGTTGCAATAGTGGATAAGCAAGGTGCACATTATGAGTAACAAATTTGTAAATAGATAAAGTGCAATAACAGCTTTGTGACAATACACACCTTCTCATCACATGTGGAACATTTCCAAGCCTCTCAAAAATCCCCAACTAAGTTTATTAGACATGCACTCTGTTAAATTAATATGTTGTGTGTTCATGTTAAGATGTTTAAAATAATTATTTTGTTATGCATTTTAACCCTATAATTTGTGTTGTGTTTTAACTGTATGTCAAACTGTGGTTCTTAGGGCTTTGTTCCCATGTAAGCCGCCACGAGTCCCTTTAGGGAGATGGAGGCAGGTTATAAGAAATACATTATTATTATTGATACAACAACATAGTCTGACACAGCAAACAAGATAGACATGCTGGATTTCGTATCACAAAATCACAAGTCGAACACTTCCCAAGCATTTAGGACTGTGTGATGTATTTTTGGATTATTATTATGATTACTATTATTATTAGATTGTGTGTGTTAAGTGCTTCCAAGTTGCCTGGCATGCCCTATGGATTTCATAAGGTTATCTCAGGGAATACTCAAAGGTGATATTGCCAGTTCCTTCCTTTAAAGTACAAAACCCCGAACTTGTTGGCAGTACCCATCCAAGGACCGAGAATAGCTCAGGTTAAGCAAAAATAAAAATTGGAAGTTCCTACGAGATACTCTAAATTTATTATTTCAATTTTTATCTCACAAAAATATTCTTTGAACAACCATAATCATATTAAACCATATTTTAGGTTCATTACTTTAAAAAAAAATATGCATAAAGAGACATTTTTGTTTTCCACTACATTTTTTTTCCTTCGTGTCAGGAGCAACCGGAGTTGCTTCTGGAGTGAGATAATTGGCCGTCTGCAAGGACATTGCGCAGGGGGAATTGCCCGGATGTTTTGATGTTTTACCATCCTTGTGGAAGGCTTCTCTCATATCCCTGCATGGAGCTGGAGCTGACAGAGGGAGCTCAGCCATGCTCTCCCTGGGTTAGATTCGAACCGGCAACCTTCAGGTCAGCAACCCAACCTTCAAGTCCTGCCAGCACAAGGGTTTAATCCACTGCGCCACCGGGGGCTCCTGTTTTGTCTGTTGAAGCAACTAACCTGTTACTTCCTTTGAAGATAATACAACAAATTGGCACATCTTGCAGCCAAGAGGCAGAGAACTTCAATAAGAAAAAATACATTTGTTTCTAATTGTAGCCATCAATTCAAATTGATTGCTACAATTAGAATTGATTGCTACACAAGTTTGTTCCAGATTCTTCACAGAGCAGTTTTGTTTAGAAATAAAGATACCTCAAAATGTCAATGTACAAAATGCCTAGCTTAGCTTCAAGGATGCAGTACACATATTTTATTTTTTGTGTATGGCACTGGACCTCTGACATATTTATCAGGCACCTACACACCCATCAGCATGCTTCAATGGCTGTTTGCTGAAAAAGGAACAATTTCCCATATTTCTATGGGCTTTTTAAGTCACGCACAGTCCTAAAATGCGTGAGCAATTTCAGGTATAGAGGTGGAGGGCCCTGGGGCTGCAAATGTAATCCACTGCCTATATTTTTCATACTCCTGATTTAAATATCTCACAATTCTATCTCCCAATAGAAGAGTATTGCACTTTAAAAACAAGTCAGATCCTACCTTGTTGAGTCTGCCCGTGAGATTAACAACAATCTTTCCAGCTCTGTGGTCATCAATGATCTCAAATTCGCCTATGTAACCTGCAATTTAAAGAGCAACATTAAGCGTATGCAAACCTCTCCACTGTTCAAACACAACCATATACCTGGGAACCAAAACATCATGATATATGACATATAACTAGAGATCAATTTTCCCATGACGAATGCCTGGCAATTTCACAGAGTCCTGCATGTTAAAATCATAGAATCAAGACTTTTCATTTTGGAAGAACCAGCAGATAATACTGAATTGAAATTGCTAATAATGGGGTTCAGATCTCTACTGTGACATGTATCTTGTCAAACTCTCAACACCACAGGTCCTTATCTAAATCCCTTGGAGGAAGGATGAGGTGGAAGTGACATTAATAAAAATACTATCTACACTGCTGATCTAAAAGGGTGAATCTGTTGACCAAGAGAGATTACTCCTCCCAAATACCTGGCCACTCTTTTGAGAAAGAAAAATCAACTACAACCTAAGACATATGCAAGGTTTCTTCTGGAGTATTCCAGATTACTTTGAACTCACTTCTAAATATAATTTTGAATGTTCTGTTGTCTAATATTTTCTCCTGGCCAAGAATCTAGATCAAGATAATACCATTTATTTATTTATACCCTGCTTTGTTTCTCCAGGGCACAAGAGGCAGGGCACAACATAACACATTATCACAACATCCACATCTTTTCCAGCCTATCATACACAAGCATTCTTATTTGTTCTGGGGACTTACCATGCTTCATCATCACAGTTAAGAACCGGACAATTACTTTAGAACACGGTCTTATGAGAACTTGACGCTTTCCACGCTTTTCTGCATTATTGATACTCTTAAGAGCATCTGCCAAAACATTCATGCGCACCATGATGCCTGTGTGGGGAAAAGATAAATGTTTAACTGAGAAGCAGAGTGCTTCATGTGTATCCGAGATCTCCATGCCACTGGAAGCAGCATAAAATAGTATGTAATAAAAAAAAAATCACCAACATTCAACTTTTGAACTTAAGCTATTTGTGGATTATTGCTTGTAAATAATTAGTAAGAGCTTTAAAGGAGTATATATCGTGTTACTGGAGTATGATCACTATGAAATGCAAATTTGATTACTTGTGGGCTTTTGAGACAAAATTAAGTTGCTACATTTTTATAATTGTTTCAAATAAGGAGTTATAAACCATTCTTATTTAACTGTGATTGTCATATAGAGGTTGAACGTCTGCAACAAGCTTTATATATTAAAAACACAATGTTAACACATAAAGAGTTCATGCGTACATTGATTAAACACATACACTCACTTTCTCTCTCTCTATATATATACACACATACATATGGCTGGTTTACACTTAAACAATGTCTAATAATAATAAGAGACAATAGTACGAATGCAATTCTATCTTCCTAGCAGATTTGGGTTAGTCTAGATGACCCATGAGGACTCTTCCAATTCCACGGGCCTTTGGCAGAGGCACAGACAACGAAGGAAACACCACAGGGGTGTAACTTTTCCCAATGCTATCTAAAACACTCTCTCTCTCTCTCTCTCTCTCTATATATATATATATATGCACACATACACAAGGCAGGTTTACACTTAAACAATGTCTAACAATAGTAAGAGATAATAATATCACAGCAATTCTATCTTCCTAGCAGATTGGGGTTGGACTAGATGACCCAAGTGGACTCTTCCACTCCACGGGCCTATGGCACAGACAGCAAAGGAAACACCACAGGGGTATAACCCTTTCAAATGCTATCCAAAACACACTAGATCTCTCTAAATATATATATGGCTGGTTTACACTTAAACAATTTCTAATAATAATAATAATAATAACAGATCATAATATGACTGCAATTCTATCTTCCTAGCAGACTGGGGTTGGACTAGATGACCCAAGTGGTCTCTTCCAACTACACGAGCCTATGGCAGAGGCACAGACAACAAAGGAAACACCACAGGGGTGTAACTTTTCCCAATGTTATCCAAAACACACACACACTATGTATACACCTAAACTGAACTAAAGACGACATCTACAGAACCTGTATTGTTATATACAGTATATGGCTGATTTACACTTAAATAATGTCCCTACATAATAACAACAGATAATAATATGCCAGTAATTCTATCTTCCTAGCAGATTGGGGTTAGACTAGCAGAATGACTCCCTTTGGGGAGATAGGACGGAATACAAATGAAGTTGTTTATTATTATTATTATTATTAGACTAGATGACCCATGTGGTCTCTTCCAACTCCACGGGCCTATGGCAGAGGCACAGACACCAATGCTATCCAAAACACAAACTCTCTCTCTCTCTATATATATATATATCTCTATATATAAAAGGCTTTTGGCACCACGGCGACTCACAAAACAACAAAACCCAACACCCCCCAAACTCTAAAATTGCCAACACAATCCATCATCCCTGCCTCCAGTAAGATACAACACAATCACACAAAAAACACAATCACAACACCAAAAAAAGGCCAAAAACCACAACAGGCAATGTGCTATTCACTGTTATTCCACCTACCTAACAAAGAATTCCCATACGTCACAGCAACGCGTGACTGGGCACAGCTAGATATATATATACACACACACACACACGGCTGGTTTACACTTAAACAATGTCTAACAATAAGAAGATATAATAGTATGACTGCAATTCTATCTTCCTAGCAGATTGGGGTAAGACTACATGACCCACGTGGACTCTTCCAACTCCACAAGCCTATGGCAGAGGCACAGACACCAATGCTATCCAAAACACAAACTCTCTCTCTCTCTATATATATATATCTATATATATAAAAGGGTAATGAAATTTCGGCCTAGGACAAAACAACAAAACTACACATCCCAAAAAACACTAAACTTGGCAGCACAACCCCTCATTCATGCCTCTACATTCATACAACAAAAAGAAAAGAAAAATAAAGTCCTAATTAGAGGGAAAGGAATAATTGTTTTTATCCAATTGCTGCCAGTTAGAAGGCTAAGCTCCGCCCACTTCAAGGCTATTCAGTGCTATTCAACCTGGCCAACCAAGATTTCCCCTAGATAGAAAACTCCCAAGCTCTGAAGCCACAAGGCTACTCCGTCCCATTCAACCTGGCCTAGCAAGGATGCCCTATGTAGAAAGCGGTCAGGCTTTGAAGCTGCAAGACTATTCAGTACAGTTCAATTGGCCAAACAAGGATTCCCCTACTGAGGAAGTAGCCAGGTTTCAATGCTGCTCTTTGATTGAGGGTGTTACTCCAGCTACTCCAGGCTTTGAGGCTGCAAGGCTATTCAGTGCTATTCCACCTGGCCAACAAAGGATTCCCATAAGCCACAGCAACGCGTGGTCGGGCAAAGCTAGTATCTATATATATAAAAGAGTGATGGCATCACGGCAGCGGACAAAACAACAAAAGTAAACACCCCACAACCTCGAAAATTGACATCACAACCCCTCATCCATGCCTCTAGGTTGATACAACAAAAAGAAAAGAAAA